>NC_052155.1:9665041-9965041 GCF_902713615.1 Scyliorhinus canicula | reverse complement strand
AGTTACTGGGGTTATTGATCGTCCATTGGAGTGTACCTTTAACTGCTGGACACTTCTCACCAATAGGAATAACGAATTACTCAAAACCTGTTCTCTCAAACCCACATTAAGACTTAATTTCCTAAGAAAATTACCGAAAGTTAGTAATTAAGTCATCTGCATTTCAGCAGCCTTTCACCAGTAGTGTAGGTTGATCTTAGATTAGGATAAATGGTCGGCACAACATTGTGGGCCAAAAGGCCTGTACTGTGCTGTACTGTTTTATGTTTAGTCATGCGTTCTTCTCAACCCCCCTCCCAAACCCCATGCCTGTCTACCATCTGCAAGGCACAAGTCAGGAGTGTAATGGAATACTCTCCACTTGACTGGATGAGTGCAACTCCAACAACACTCGAGAAGCTCAACTCTATCCGGAACAAAGCGGCTCTCTTGATTGTTCCCCGCTTCTACAGATATGCAAACCCTCCACCACCGACGCACAGTGGCAGCCGTGTGTACCATCTACAAGATGCACTGCAGTGACTCACCAAGGTTCCTTTGGCTGCATCTTCCAAACCCACGACCACTGCCATCTAGAAGGAAAAGAACAGCAGATACCTGGGAACCCCACTACCTGGAGGTTCCCCTCCAAGTCATTCACCATCCTGACTTGGAAATGTATCGGTCGTTCCTTGACTGTCCCTGGGGCAAAATCCTGGAACCCCCTCCTCAACAGCACTGTGGGTGTAGCTACACCTCTGGGACTGCAGCAGTTCAAAAAGGCCTTGCTCCCCATTCAAGCTACTTCCTGAAGGGCAACTAGAGATGGGTAATAAATGCTGGTCTAACCAGCAATGCCCACATCCCGTAAATCATCCTGGCAGAACTATACTTTTCACTGTACGTCAGTACATGTGACCAATCTGAATTAATTTTCAAAAAGCAAGGAAGGCAAGAGGAACCTTTATAAAATACTGGTTCGGCCTCACTGGAGTATTGTATTTAATTCACGAATGCCCTTGAGGATAGAAAATCTGCCGTCCTCACCCGGTCTGGCGTACGTGACTCCAGACCCAAAGCAATGTGTTTGACTCTTAGCTGCCCTCTGAAATGGCAGTAACACCCTCATCTTGTGAAAGAAAATAAACTCTGGGCTCCACATCTGAAGGATGTAGGACAGCCTGTCTGTGTGCTTGTGCTTCATGTGTTACTTTCCTCACCTGCAGGTACCCCCTAATTTGGCAGCTTTAAGACCCCACACACAGGTTCCAGGGGCATTGATTTTCCAATCTTTGGCTTGTTTGTATTCGAATGTTGTCAGTGTCAGAATACTTTCACGCCTGCTTTTCCTGGCACTCCCTTTTTATAAGTGACTTTGCACGTGACCAATTAGTTTTTTTTTGTTATAGTCACTTCATTGAATAGAATCTATACATTGCAGAAGGAGACCATTTGTCCTATCAAATCTGCACTGACCCTTGGAAAGAGCACCGTATCTAGACCCATGGCCAGACCCTATCCTCATAACCCAGATACCTCATCTGACCTTTTGGACACTCGGGGGCAATTTAGCATGGCCAATCCACCTAATCTGCACATCTTTGGACTGTGGGAGGAAACCGGAACACCCGGTGGAAACCCACGCAGACAAGGGGGAAAAAGTGCAAACAGAGAGATGAATCACTGGTTAATGTGTTGACTGTGGGATGAATTTTGGCTTTGACCTGCTGAATTTCTTATCTCTGATGAGTAGCCAAACATATCCTTGGTTTTAAAGCCTTATTTGAAAGATGGTACCTCAATGCAGAACACACCCAGCTTGGCTTATAGTGGATCTTGAATTGTGAACATTTTGGGATGAGAATGGAACCAGTATTACTGCCTGTCAAATAATGCATTTCATCAAATCGCTTCAGTGCAGAAGGTGGCAATTTGGCCCATCAAGTCTACACCGACCCTCTGAAAGAGCACCCTATCTGCCCCCCCCCCCCCCCTTTCGCCACAGTCTCACCTAACCTTTGGATGCTAGGGGGCAATTTACTATGGTCAATCCATCTAACCTGCACATCATTGGACTGTGGGAGGAAACCAGAGCGCCCGGAGGAAACCCACATAGACTCTGGGAGAAAGTGAAAACGCCAGAGACAGTAACCTGAGGTCTGAATCGAACCTGGGTCCCTGCTGCTGTGAGGCAGTAGTGCTAACCACTGAGCCACTGTGCCCATCAGTAAAACACAATCATCAGTGGGATTTGGATTTAAATTTATTGTCATGTGTATCGAGGTACAGTGAAACCTATTATTCTGCATATAGTCCAGGCAGATCGTTCCATACATAAAAAAACATAGGACATGCGATAAATACACAAAGTAAATACATAGGCACCTTCAGACCTGTAAGTAAACATAAAGGAAAAAGGTTTGAGGTAATAGTGTCAGAATTAAGCTTCAGAAGGTTAGTATGTTTATAAGAGAGATGCAGGAAGAGCATCTGTGGGGAAGAGCTCGCAGAGCGTCGCCATGCTTCGGTGCCATCTCGGTTTGCTTCTTAAAACATTGGCTTTAAAATAACGTGGGTTAGTTCATTCATTGTACATCAGTGGACCTGGTGCTGGAAAGAGTGAAAACTCAGATCTACAGGACAAATCTGTCATGGGTTTAACTATTCCCTCAACTTGGGTTGTTTGCATTTTATGTACATCATTGAAAATGATTTCAAGGACAGCACGGTGGTGCAGTGGGTTAGCCTTGCAGCCTCACGGCGCCGAGGTCCCAGGTTCGATCCCGGCTAAATTGCCCCTTAATTGGAAAAATGAATTGGGTACTCTAAATTTTATTTAAAAAAAGAAAATGATTTCTGTGCATGTGACTGTAACCATTTTTTTCTTTTTATTTAGGCTAGATTAAAACTGCTTCCTCATCAGACAGGAGAACTTCACATTCTTGGAGTTGTATATAACCTTAGCACTGTGCAATCAGCTCCTACACAAGATGGATTGGACTCTAGCCCTGTAATGCAGGTAGCAGGTGAGAGCACCTGTTTCTCCAGGTATCTTTCCTAGTGAGGTCCTTTGGATCTTTGCATGTTTTTGACTGTGTATCAGTTTATATTTTAAAAATTCTAAATTGCAATTCAACTCTTAAAAATTCTCCACTGGTTTCTTAAATGTGAGTGTTTTGGAGAGTTATGTAGTCTGCAGCCATTAAACATAGAGGATACCGGATATATGCCTTCTGCGGGGCCGAGCAGCAAATGCTGGAAAGTGGGGTTAGACTGGGCAACTCGTCGTCCGGCGCAGACACGATGGACCAAGTGGCCTTTTTCTGTGCTGTACACTTTTCTATGATTCGGTGATAGATGTCTGAGGAGATATTCAAAGAAACAGCTACAAAATGGCATCTGGACTGCCTGTGGAGAATCGTGGTCCTCTTAACTGAAGGGAGGGTATGCTTAGTTTGGGAGGGGGAAGGATGTTTATTTTATGCCTGTGAAAATTGGATTAGATTTTGATTGATTCTCACGTGTACCGAGGTGTAGTGAAAAGTATTGTTCAGTGCACAGTCCAGACAGGTCATTCCATACATGTGAAAAAAAAACACAGGGACATACGATAGATACACAATATAAATACACAGACATTGGGTGAGGCATACAGGAGTGTAGTACTACTCAGTAGAGAAGATGTGTGGAGAGATCAGTGCATAAGAGGGTCACTCAGGAGTCTGGTAACAGCGGGGAAGAAGCTTTTTTTAATCTGCTATTGCGTGTTCTCAGACTTCTGTATCTCCTGCCTGATGGAAGAGGTTGGAAGAGAGAATAACCTGAGTGGGAGGGGTCTTTGATTATGCTGCCTGCTTTCCCAAGGCAGCGGGAGGTGTAGATGGAGTCAATGAATGGGAGGCAGGTTCGTGTGATGGACTGGGCTGTGGGAAGATTCTTAGGCCAAGCAGTTGTTATACCAGGCTATGATGCAGTCAGATAGGATGCTTTCTATGGTGCATCTGCAAGAGTTGGTAAGAGTCAATGTGGACATGCCAAATTTCATTCGTTTCCTGAGGAAGTTTAGGCACTGTTGTGATTCTGTTGATCAGTTTTTGTCACTTTACCTTCCTGACGTGTTCTCGCAGGCAGTTGCCTCAATGCCAGCAACCTCAATGCCAGCAACCTCTACTCTGGAAAATCTGGAAGCAAACAACAGATTCCTCACAGCCTGCGCCATCAGCCCAGCTCTTCGGATCAACTGGAGTACTTCCATGGACTAAGCTGGACGGAAGGTTAGTTGTGGGGCTGGGTGGGGGCTGCAATGGGGTTGGTAAATATGCTGAGCAAGCAGCGGTTGGTGTGGCACTCAGCTTTCTGCTCGTCACTTTCTGACTCCGAAGTCATGACACTGGGTTCTGAAACTCACTAAATTTAACTGCGTGGAGGGGGGTGGCGGCGGCCTAACCATTGGGCCAGTAATCCAGAGGCCTTTTCTAATGTCCTGGGACCAAGAGTTCCAATCCCACACCTGTAGATTCAAATTCAATTACTCTGGATTTGAAAAACTAGTCTCCATAATGGTGACCCATTAAGCCGTTCTTGATTGTTGGAAATGCCTATGTGGTTCACTTGTGTCTTAAGGAAAGAAATCTGTCCTTGCCTGGTCTGGTCCTCATGTGACTCCAGACCCGCAGCAATGTGGTTGACTCTTAACTGCCCACAGAAATCGTTCAAGAACAAGTTGGGATGGGGCGGCATGGTGGTGCAGTGGTTAGCACTGCTGCATTATGGCACTGGGGACGGCACAGTGGTGCAGTGGTGAGCACTGCTACATTATGGCACGGGGGGTGGCATGGTGGCGCTGTGGTTAGCACTACTGCATCACGGCGCTGAGAACGTGGGTTCGATCCCGGCCCCAGGTCACTGTCCGTGTGGAGTTTGCACATTCTCTCCGTGTCTGCGTGGGTTTCGCTTCCACAACCCAAAGATGTGCAGGGGGTAGGTTGATTGGCCACGCTAAATTGCCCTATAATTGCAGAAAAACAATAATTGGGTACTGTAAACTTATATTTTTTAAAAAAAGAACAAGTTGGGATGGGCAACAAGTGCCCACATCCCCTGAAAGAATAAAAAATAACTTTATTTTTGTAATTTTGAGCTGTTTGTTTTATGCTCAATCTCTGTCAGTCTCATCTGAAAACTACACTGTCGTTCATTCTTTAGATTCAAGATGATTGCATAAATTGAGTAAATTATCAATTATGATGCAAATTGCTGATCAGGTGATTAGTCACTGAATCACGACGGCACACAAGGGCATTCAGCCCACAGCCCTTTCCAGCAATCCAGCCAGTCTGTCTTCCCCGCTCTATCCCGTGTCATGTTTTATGCCCCTCTCGACACCCATCCAATTTCCTTTTGAAATCAATGATTGTCTCTGCTTCCAGCACCTTCGTGGGCAGCAAGTTCCAGCTCGTTACCACTTGCTGCGTTTGTAAAAAAAAAAAGAAGCTCTTCACATCCTCCCTGCATCTTTTGCCCCAAACCTTAAATCTGTATCCTCTAGCCCTTGTACTACATGTACTTTCGCCGCCTTATCCTTATCGCCGCCTGACCTGCAGAGCATCCATAAATACTGTTACATTCATTAATAACATGGCATTTTAGTAATGTGTATTTAGTTGGATTTTTCAACTAACCTCCTTAAGAACGTTTCACATCAAACAGCATTCACCGAGACAATGAGGTTTATTGTATCTGTGCTGGATCTTTGAAAGAGGAATCATAGAATTTACAGTGCGGAAGGAGGCCATTCGACCCATCGAGTCTGCACCGGCCCTTGGAAAGATCATCCTACCCCGTCCCCGTAACCCATGAACCGCACCCAACCTTTTTGGACACTGAGGGCAATTTAGCATGGCTAATCCACCTAACCTGCACGTCTTTGGACTGTGGAAGGAAACCGGAGCACCCGGAGGAAACCCACGTAGACACGGGGAGAACGTGCAAACTCTATACAGACAGTGACCCAAACCAGGTATCAAACCTGAGACCCTGGAGCTGTGAAGCAACTGTGCTAACCACTTTGTTACCGTGCTATCCTTTTAGTGCCACTCCTGTTGCCTCACTCCCGTTATCTCATGTCCTTAATAACTGTTGTAGGGTGACAAATGCTGATAAGAACTCCCAGCATCTATATCATAGTTGTTTTTGGCATATCTATTCATTATTGCAGTTAAGTTTTCTTTTTAATAAATTTAGAGTACCCAATTCATTTTTTCCAATTAAGGGGTAATGTAGCATGACCAATCCACCTACCCTGCACATCTTTGGGATGTGGGGGCGAAACCCACGCAAACATGGGGAGAATGTGCAAACTCCACACGGACAGTGACCCAGAGCCGGGATCGAACCTGGGACTTCGGCGCCGGAAAGCAGCAGTGCTAACCACTGCGCCACTATTGCAGATAAATTAACCAGATTAATGCAATTCTGAAACCACAGTAAGATATGTTCAGATCATTTTTCTCTTTAGAGTAATTAATTGGCAAATTATTAGTTTGGTTTAGCATACCTGCAGACTCGTTAAGTGAATGACGACAGAACAAAACTTAATAGTAACGTGAACCGTTATCTAATCTCTATTTCAAACTCCAATTTAATTTCATCCACATTAATACATTAAAATAAATCCTTCACTTTTCTTAAATTTATGCAGCAGGAAGAGATTTGTGCTCAGAATATGGGAACAGGGGCATGTCATTTAACCCCTGCAGTCAATGAGATCATGGTCGATCTGTGACCAAACTCCATATATCTGTTTTTGTCCCTTGCTACTCTGGAGTGGAACTGCGCCTTTCAGTTCAGCTAAACTGATTTTTGATAAAATCAGCCATTCCCTGTAGCTGCAATCTACTTCGCTTTCCACAGAATTTCCACCGTAGCCCAATGTAGGTATATTACACACGGACCAATCATTTTCATTGTGAGCTGTAATTTCTCATCCTGCCTGGCAAGATTAATCTCTCGTCAGAAACATCGAACTCCATTTGAATGTTGGCTCATGAGGCAGTCAGCTTTGTCACAACCTTAAGAGGTTCAGTATTAAATATGCAAAGTTCCCAGGAGCACCGTGGAACCTCGCTTCACAGGGATCTGAAATCATACAGGTAATGGTGCCGTAGAACAATACAGCACAGAAGATGGCCAGAACCGGGAAAGAGCAGGGACAAATTGGGCAACTTTTAAAGAGCTTGTAGAGGCATGATGAGCTGAATGGCCTCCTTTAGTACTGGATAGTTCGACAATTCTTTACATGTAGAAGAAATGTTTTTGTTTACTCGAGTAGGAAATGAGTTGGCCACGGCCATCAACCACATGTCGATAATGAGAAGGATAATGTTCCTTTTTGTTTTAGGCAAGACAGCTCATGGGTTATCAGTAAGAGGACGGCAGGATTTGGAAATCCAGGGGCTGAGGCTCAACAACACTAAAGAGGAGAAAACTTCTGTTAAGTATGGATCAGATCGACGGCTGGATCCCATCATCACAGAGGCAATGCCTTTACTAGAGGTAAATATTCATTGTGACCTGAATTAGTCCAGTCACTGGTATTGGTGTCTCCAGCAGTAAAGTATTATTCTTCCACCCTTTCTGGTACTTGGATTCCATCCCAAAGTGAGAGGATGAAATAAAAACTTCCACACACTGAAATACTCAAATAGTGCAAATAGTCTAAGAGGCACGGATTTGAGGCTGCCTGCACATTCTAATAGCTACTGATTTAAAGATTGTTTCCTTTTAACTAAGTATTTTGGAAGGCCACATCGCTGCTTGGTCGCCTGGTGACTGGGCGGTGATGGGGCCACGTCCCAGGGCCCGCTTTCCAAAACCAAGCCCATACTGATGCACAAACCGGCTGCTCTGTGAAGAGTTATCGATGAACTCCGACACAGAGGTGTCCTGAGTGAACAGAAACGGACAAACTCCAGGATCTAGGTTTACATGACTGAAACTGAAGTTAATTTAGAATTTTACTAAATACTCATATTCTTAAATGCCCAGTAAAATTCTAATACTTTTTGATTTCTGTATCTTTGTAAAATTCCTCAATGTTCCCACCTGGTAGAAGGAATTTTTAAAAAATAGACTGCAACATGATACCCGAGGGTAATTGAAGAAATGAATGCCGAAAGGGATCTATATGAAGTTGAACACGAAAGATGAACAGGGGATAATTGATGAACAATAAATGTTGGCCTTGCTGGCGAATCCCACATTTTGTGAAGAAGTTAAACAAACCATGGTGCTTTTACTCGTGATAATGCTAATATGCAGTCCAACGTCAAATGGAGGCGTGCACTTAATATTTGCCAAATACTGGGTAGATTCAAGAGATTGGAAATGAATGTGTCCCTTTGGGTGGGTGAGCTATAACTCCGGGGTGCCCAGAAAGCCTGATTAAGGCAGATACGAACTTTGTTTCTGAGGATTGACCGTCTTGGGAACTTTTCCTCAAAAGGCCGTGGAAGCAGAGTCTTGGAATATTTTATATGGCAGAGGTAGACGGAGTCTTGATAACCAAGGGGTTGTTTTTGTAAATCCACCACTCTGTCTTAGAATTCCCCCTATACCAAAAAAGGGCCGATATTCTAAATGGTGAACAGGGATTCTCACTCCCTGACTCCGATGCAGGCTTCTGTGGGTGCCATTCAGGTCAAACTATATTTCCAAGTTATTCCCCGGTATAACCCATACCTTCACCGAAGAATTTTACCTACTTACCCCTTAGTAGCATCGATGTCCTGGGTCCTGCATTGCTAAGGAAGTGAAGTAAGCTAATAACCACTTTTTCAGGTTAAATTATTTTATTATTATTATACTTTTTTTTAATAAGTTGTAAACACTTTCTTTACAGAAAGGAAAAACGATTAGTGATTCTGGATGCTGCTGGTTTGTTGTAGGGACCTTCAGACTCTCTCTCTCTTTCTCTTGTAGTTCACCTCCCCTTCTCTCCTGTTGCTGTTTCTCTCTCTCTCTCTTTTAGTTCTCCTCCCCATCTCTCCTGTTGCTGTTTCTCTCTCTCTCTGTTTTCTCTGTTCTCTGTGTTCTGTCCTCCCCATTGCTGCTGGTTGCTGCTGCTGGTACACTTCCTTAGGT
This sequence comes from Scyliorhinus canicula, assembly GCF_902713615.1. Lineage (NCBI taxonomy): Eukaryota > Metazoa > Chordata > Chondrichthyes > Carcharhiniformes > Scyliorhinidae > Scyliorhinus > Scyliorhinus canicula. The sequence goes on along the minus strand of NC_052155.1, from coordinate 9,955,921 downwards.
TGGGCCAATTTTATTTCAACCTTGCCCTTCATAGCCTGAGCTTTCTTGGGATCAATAACTCTCCCATCAAGTTTGTGCTCCCCATTCAATACCCTGTCTACTCTTTCAGGATCCATTTTAATTAAGCAGTCTACAATCTCTCCACCTCCAGAAAAGCAGTCCCTTAAATCTTTCTTACTTGTTTCCCAGCTGAGTCCACCAACAAACCTCTTCCTTCTCATCCTCCTCATTCTTGCTGCCGTTTCTTTGAGCCTTCCACCTCCTTGGGGGGAGCGGAGCTCCCCCGGGCCGTCAGCTGTTCTTGCCTCGCGTTCTGCTGCTCTCTTCTGATGGCTGCTGCCTCGCGCGTGGGGGGAGTGGGAGGAGCGAGAGAAGCCCGCGCTTAGTGATTTTTGGCGGGAGAGATCGGGACCTCCAATAAGGAAAGGACTACGGGGCTTAAAGGGGCAGTCCATTACAATATTTCAACAGCACAAAGAAATCTATGCAAACTCTCTTTTTTCTTTTTCCCTTTCTCCTGCTGCAGGTTGTAATAACAATTCTGACAGACTGAAATTGACTGCATTTTTGACAGAAGAGCTGGCCACAGTTTCTGCTCTTTTCAGCTGCCACCAACCTCTTGTGGGATCTTTCCCTGCACTCTCCCAGACCAGATATTGGCAGAGTTCTATGTTTCAAATGACACATTCTGTATTTTCCAGAACAGGGTGAAAGGTTATCGAGAATAGGCAGGAATGTGGGGTGGAAGTTAAAATCAGATCAGCCATGATCTTAGTGGATGGCAGAGCAGGTTCGAAGGGCCAAATGGCTCACTCAGTCTGGGTGGATAAATACAAATGTCTTGTACTGCTAGGAAATTGAAGAACAATAAAGTTGAACGTTTGTTCAATGACCTCACTGGGAATAATAGGGAAGTGAAATTTTAAAGGTTAAAATGAAGCTAATTTGTGCTGTGCCCTTCAAATCTCTAACTCTATAACAATTAGATCAGCTTGTCATTAGAAGGTAGCTATTTTATGTTGTATCGGTGTTATCACAGTTTATTACCATCTTAATACTTAGCCATCCCAGTGGACATGGTTTATTTTCTGCACATACTCTAGCGTGCTGTTGTAGAAAAGTAATAAAACCTAGAGTTCAGCAAATATTGGCAGCGAACTGTCGCTTGCGTTCTAACTTACAATGGCACAAATTATGAAAAGACATAAAATTTGACAAGTAAAATTTTGAAGCTGAGAAAAATTCAATAGCTTATTGGAGTTGGAGCTCGTGAATTTTGATCTTTTGAGAGTTCAAGTGCACAGACTACTTTCCTGTGGATTGTCAGTATAAAGGTTTTTGATAAGTTCCACATAACGGACTGAGCAAAGTTATAGCTGATGGAATAAAAGATGCAGTGGCAACATGGATATCAAATTGGCTGAGTGGCAGGAAACACAATAGGAAGGTTTGTAGTGGAGTTCCCAAGGGATCGGTGTTAGGGCCCCTGCTTTTCTGTATATCAATGGCCTAGACCTTGGTGTACAGGACATAATTTCAACATTTTTTGAATGATGTGAAACTTGGAAGCATTGTGTAGAACTTGAAAATGTCATAGGCTGGTGGGACGAACAAATGGCAGATGGAATTCAATGTAGGCAAGTGTGAAGTGATTCATTTGGTTGTTGTATCTAGCTCATGGTTCATAGCAATATTTTAGGGGCAATTTTAGTTCTGGGAAGATTAAAATCATAGAATCGCTACAGTGTGGAATGAGACCATTTGGTCCATTGAGTCTGCACCAACCCTCCGAAAGAGTGCAGGAGAGCATGCCAGGAGCAGCACCAGGCATATGGAAAAATGAGGTGTCAATCAGGTGAAGCTGGAACACAGGGCTATTTGTGTGCCGAACAGCATAAGCAGACAGAGCTAAGCGATTCCACAACCAACACATCAGATCTAAGATCCGCAGTCCTGCCCCATCCAGCCGTGAATGGTGGTGTACAATTAAACAATTCATTGGAGGAGGAGGCTCCACAATTATCCCCATCTTCAATAATGGAGGAGCACAGCACATATGTGCAAATGAAAAGGCTGAGGCATTTGCATTAATCTTCAGCCAGAAGTGCCGAGTGGATGATCCATCTCTGTCGTCTCCAGAGGTCCCCAGTATCACAGATGTCAGTCTTCAGCCAATGCGATTCATTCCACATGATATCAAGAAACGGCTGAAGGAAGTGGCAGCATGTGGCGCAGTGGTAACACTGGGACTACGGCACTGAGGACCTGCGTTTGAATCCTGGCCCTGGGTCACTGTCCGTGTGTAGTTTGTACATTCTCCCCATGTCTGCGTGGGTTTCGCCCCCACACCCAAAGATGTACAGGTTAGGTGGATTGGCCACGCTAAATTGCCCCTTAATTGGGAGAAAAATAATTGGGTACTAAGTTTTTTTTTTTAAAAAGAAATGGGTGAAGGCACTGGATACTGAAAAGGTTACGGACCCTGACAATATTCCGGCAATAGCACAGACTACTCTCCATCAGCAAAGTGACGGAAAGGGGTCATCAACAGTACTATCAAGCGGCACTTACTCAGCAATAACCTGCTCATGGACACTCTGTCTGGGTTCCGCCAGGGTCATCAGCTTCCAACCTCATTACAGCCTTGGTTCAAACATAGACAAAAGAGCTGAATGTCTGATGTGAGAGTGATGGCCATTGATATCAAGGCAACATTTGACCATGTATGGCAGATAGGAGCCTAGATAAACTGGAGTCAATGGGAATCGGGGAGAAAACTCCACTGGTTGGAGTCTTATCTGGCACAAAGGAAGGTGGTTGGAGGTCAATCATCTCGGCTCCAGGACATCACTGCGGGAGTTCTTCAGCGTAATGTCTGAGGCCCAACCATCTTCAGCTGCTTCATCACTGACCCTCCCTTCCATCATAATGTTAGGACTGCTTCATTATCTGAGTCGTGAAGCAGTCCATGTCCAAATGCTGCAAGACCTGGACAATATCCAGGCTTGGGCTGACAAGTCGCAAGTTGCATTCACACCACACAAGTGCCAGGCAATGACCATCTACAAGAGAGGATCTAACCATCGCCCCTTGATATTCAATGGCATTAACATCACTGAATCTCCCACAATGAGCATCCTGGGGTTACTATTGATCTGAAACTGAACTAGCCATATTAATACAGGTCAAAGGCTAGGAATCTTAAGGTGAGTAACTCACCACCTTATTTTCCCCCCTCCCAAAAAAAAAGCCTGTCCACCATCCACAAGGCACAAGTCAGGAGTCTAATGGAATACTCTCCACTTGCCTGGATTGAGTGCAGCTCCAACAACACTCCAAAAGCTTGACACCATCCAGGACAAACCATCCCCGCTTGATTGCTCCCCCTTCCACAAACATTCAAACCCTTCACTACCGGCGAACAGTGGCACCCGTGTGTACCATCTACAAGATGCATTAACTCACCATGGTTCCTTAGACAGCAACTTCCAAACCCACAACCACTACCATCTACTTTGAACAAAGCATTATTGATTTTCTGTTATCTTACCAAAACCTCTGGTCCAGGATATTAAAGTTTGGAAGAATGTGGAGAGACAATATAAAATGGTGCAATTCTCAAGCGAGTATTGGAGCAGAGGAACCTGGGTATATATGTGCATAAGTTGTTGAAGGCTGGGAGCGCAGTTAACAAAGCAGACAGTAGCCTATTGATGGGCAGACACATGTATAAAATGCTGGTTCAGCCTCAACTGTGTCTTGTGTCCAGCTCTGGGCACCACACTTGAGAGGCTTTGAAGGCAGTAGAGAGAATTCAGAAAAAGATTCATGAGAATGGTTCCCAGGGATCAAGGACTTGTCATAGATCAATTGGAGCAGTTAGGACTATTCCTGTTGGAGCAGAGAAGGCTGAAAGAAGACTTGATAGAGATAGTCAAAATTTATGAGGGGTCGAGACAGAATTATTTGGGCAAAACTGTCCCCTCTTGTGAAAAGGTGGAGAGCACTACAGCTAAGATCTAAGGTAATTAGCAAAAGAGGCAGTGGCGACATGAGGAAGAAAGTTTTTTTTAAAACATTTTATTAGGGTATTTGTAGTTTTTATAATAGGAATAATGACAACAGCGACATAAACATGGTACCTAAAATATTTCTATCCCTGTCACATTCTTCGCACCTCCAATAATGAAACAATAGCCTAACCACCCCCAGATTTCTGCCTCTGCTGACATTTTAATTTTCTCCGAGGAAGTCGATGAACAGCTGCCACCCGGTCCGGATGAACCCTAATATTGACCCCCTCGGGGCAAACTTTAATTTCTCGAGACTGAGAAACCCAGCCATGTCACTAACCCAGGTCTCTAATTTTGGAGGAAGAACGTTTTTAATGCAGTGAGTGGCTAGGATCTGGAATGCACGGGGGTGGAGGTAGTTTTCATTAAGGCATTCAAGAGGGAATTGGACTATTACCTGCAAATGAAAAATGTTCACAGATATAGGGCGGAGGTGGGGTGAATTGCTCCTGCAGAGAATAGATTGAAGGAGCTCTGCTGAAACTATTAAGATTCTCCTGCACCTTTGATCTAAACACAAGTGTTGCAATTTTCAGTGGTACCAAATCTTTATTTTCTTGATTTGAACAGATAAGCGATGTATTGCTTTAACATTGGATTCAACTTTGGTAAATATTGTATTTTTATAGAATTTTTTTGTACGCAGGTATTTTTCATTAATTTTCCCACTGGACTGCTTTGTGGGGAAATAAGGAAAACGTATGTGGAGTTTGTGAACGTAAGCAGATGCCCACTCACTGGATTAAAAGTTGTGTGCAAAGACCCAGATTTCTTTTCCTTTGGGAGTAAAACTGCTGTGTTGACGCCGTTAAGTCCGACAGCTTCTGAAAACTGTAGCGCCTACAAGACGGTTGTGACCGACTGTGCGTGCATGTCCTCTGCTGTGACATCATCCGTTTCCCCTGCAGACTTTGGGATGGGCACTGGAAATCCACTTTGGGTGACTGATGTACCACTTCCTGACTCTGTGTTGTTACCTGAGGCTTCTGTACAGTTACCTATGTGGCTACGTGGACCAGATGAAGAAGGAGTTCATGAAATAAACTTTTTATTTTACTACGAAAGTACAAAACCACAATCAAAATTGAGGTAAGCTTTTTATTAATGATATTTGGTCTGTGATGCCACATTTTCCTTATGAGTCTGTTAGAAATGGCAGTTAAAGCATCAATCATAGAGCCATAGAATCCTTGAAGAGCAGAAGGCGGCCATTCGGCCCATCGAATCTACACTGACCCTCTGAAAGAACACCCTGCCTGCTCCCCCCCCCTCCAAACCTCAACCTGTAATCCCATAACCCAGCTTTGGGCACTAAGGGACAATTTAGAATGGCCATTCTGCCTAACCTACTCATGAATCCATGCTAGTTTTCCCTGATTAATTTGAGGTGTTCAGTTACCCCATCCCTGATTAGAGACTCCCAACAATTTCCCCACCACAGATGTCCGGCTAACTGGTCTGTAATTCCCTGGTTTTCCTTTTTCACCCTTCTTAAAAAGCGGAGTGGCATGAGCAATTCTCCAATCCAGAGGGATGACTCCTGAACCTAGGGAACTCTGCAAGATTATAGTCAGGGCATCTACAATGTGTTCCCCTACTTCCTTTAACACTCTCTGATGGAAACCGTCAGATCCTGGGGCTTTGTCACTCTTAAGTAAAACATCTATATATGGAACTAAAGTTAATTTTATTTAATTCCTGTCCTCAATCCACTATTCGCGTCCTCTGGATTTGCTGCCTCACGGCGCCAATGACCCATGTTTGATCCCAGCTCCAGGTCACTGTCTGTGTGGAGTTTGCACATTCTCCCTGTGTTCGCGTGGGTCTCACCCCCACAACCCAAAGATGTGCAGGCTAGGTAGATTGGCCGTGCTAAATTGCCCTTTAATTGGAAACACAAATAATTGAGTGCTCTAAATTTAAAAAAGAAAATGTCTTTGGGACTTCTGCAAGCTATCTTCCTTTTCTACTGTAAATACGGAGGCAAAGTAATTATTCAACATGTCTGCAATGTCCCCATCGTCAATGACAATATCCCCACGTTCAGTCTTTCACAAGCCAACATTGCCCCGATCACCCGCATTCCCTTTATGTAACTATAAAACAGTTACCTTTCATAATTCCTTTTGCAGCTCTTGTATGTTGCTCTGTGCCCCATTGGTCTTTGTATCTTTCCCATTGGGTCGGATCTGTGCTGCTTTTTGCATTTTTTGTAAGTCCTTTTAGTTTTATGCTGTCCCTTATCTTAATAATAATAATAATAACCTTTTATTGTCACAAGTAGGCTTACATTAACACTGCAATGAAGTTACTATGAAAAGCCCCTAGTTGCCACATTCTGGCGCCTGTTCGGGTAAGCTGGTACGGGAATTGAACCCACGCTGCTGGCCTTGTTCTGCATCACAAACCAGCTATTTAGCCCATTGAGCTCTTATCGGCTCTCTTGAGGCTAACCAAACTGTTGCCAAATTTTTTGCTCACTTCTTTGGGGGATGATTACACTCGTGCTTATTTCACAAGTTGATGCCTTGTATGTGTGTGCCTTGGGTAAGTGTACAGAGGCTATTTATCATGAGAGAGAGGCGCCATAGCCAAACAGGATCCTGCCTTCGCCTGATGTGTGAACCGGCAAACCATCTGTACTGGGTACCAATGATTAGCTGCAAGTGTTGCTGATTTTCCAGCAACTAATCTACAGATGCTGGGGTAAATTGTAATGCACCTCCATCCACCGCCTAAATATTGGCTGGCTCAGCACTGATGGACAAATCCAAGCTGGGATCACCAGACACTGTGCCTTCAGGCATTCTATTACATTTAGATGCCATATCAAAGCAAGTTAACTCATTGGATAAATCTGCTGAGAGTTTAGAGTTCAAAATGGGTCAAATTTAACCTGGGCTACTTGCCAATTAATTTCAGCTCTTGTTTGGAATGAGCAGTGCAGTTCACAGATGTCATTTTTTGAAAGGGTGTACTGGCCTAATTATGTTTCAGCCGTGAGACACTGAAGATGTGGGGCGGAATTCTCCGCAACGCCCGACGCCGTCGTGAAACCCGGATTGTTTCATGACAGCGTCGGAGGCCGCTCTTTGCCCCCTATTCTCCTAGCCCCCCGGGGGGAAGAGCGGCGTGCTGTAAATCTCAGCTGCCGGGAATGACGCAGCCGACGAGCCTAATGACGTCAGCCGCGCATGCGCAGGTTGGCCGGCTCCAACCTGCGCATGTGCGGTTGCCGTCTTCCCCTCCGCTGCCCCGCAAGACGTGGCGGCTTGATCTTGTTGGGCGGCGGAGGGGAAAGAGTGCGTCCCTTGGAGACACCAGCCCGACGATCTGTGGGCACCGATCGCGGGCTAGTCCCCTCCTGAGCATGGCCATGGTGCTCACTCCCCTTTCTGCCCCCCTCAAGCCACAAAAGAACCTTTGGCGCCATGTTCACGCCGGCAGCGACCAGGTGTGGTTGCCGCCGGCGTGAACAGGTCGGCAACGGCAGGCCGCTCGGCCCATCCGGGCCGGAGAATCGCGGGTCGCCGTGAAAAACAGCGAGCCGTGATTTGTCGCAAAACGTGACATGCCATTTATTTGGGGTGGGAGAATCGCAGGGGATGCCAGAGCGGCCCTCCCACGATTCTCCCACCTGGCGTGGGAGCGGAGAATCGCGCCCGTGATCTGCTCAAGAAATACATTGGCATTGACCGTTGAAACCAGTTTCATTTGGCGACATAAATCTGTTTCTCTTCAGTGACTTGTGCATATAGTCTAGTCATTGTGAGTATGAATGGGATGCAGGTTTAATTCATCTAGACGTTTGCCTAGGGCAGGTTCTATTAACAAGCAAATGAATTAGAAACTTGTCAGCGATGGATAACTATAGGCACCAAGAGTTTGGGGGAATGATGAGAAAAATTGAGTTACGATGTGGGATTTAGAAATAAAATTTGAAGACAGCTTGAAATAGGAAGGGAAATGGACGTAGAGGGATTTGGAGGGAAATTCTGATGAACAGAGGTTATGGTGAGTGAAAGCAGCAACTGAAGATGGATCAAGTAGGCTGGGAAGGTAGGAGTAGACCAGTGTCTGAGGATGGAGGTGATCAGAGATGCAGACCACTGAGGTTGGGTGGGGTTGAGGTTGTGGTTGGAATATCCTGGGCCCAATGTCGAAGATTGGTGAGTGGAAGTGGCTAGTTTCCAGTGAATAAGAATATTGCTGATAGCATTATAAATTAATTTCGGTTTGGAAAGTTGGGAGTGGGGCTGTCAGCTGGGAATGGCATCCTGACAATAATTGCATGTTTCAGACTTGACAGCAATCGCACCAGAGAAGAGCGATTATTGCAAAGAGGGAAGATGGCAGTGTGCATGTCAACATTGAATCTTGGAAGGGAATCTTCAATTATCTGATGAATCCTGATCACGTTCCAGATCCATTTCTTAAAGCCTGACTTTGCTTATTGAACTGCAAACAAACAAAGAGGCATTGGTAGATCTGGTTCTTGGGAATGAGATGGACCAAGTGAATGAAATGTCAGTCAGAAAATTTATCTTATGAACATAAGGTGCAGAAGGAGGCCATTGGGCCCATCGAGTCTGCACCGACCCACTTAAGCCCTCACTTCCACCCTATCCCCTTAACTCAATAACCCTTCCTAACCTTTTTTTGGTCACTATGGCAATTTATCATGGCCAATCCACCTAACCTGCGCGTCTTTGGACTGTGGGAGGAAACCGGAGCACCCGGAGGAAACCCGCGCAGACACGGGGAGAACATGCAGACCCTGCACAGACAGTGACCCAGCGGGGATTCGAACCTGGGACCATGGCGCTGTGAAGCAACAGTGCTAACCACTTGTGCTGCCGTGCTGCCCATTAGGGGCCATTGCATCAAAAGGTTGTCAATGTTAATGGACGAGGGGAAATCCTGAGTAAGAATGATTAACTGGGGGACGGCACCGAGGTCCCAGGTTCGATCCCGGCTCTGGGTCACTGTCCGTGTGGTGTTTGCACATTCTCCCCGTGTTTGCGTGGGTTTCGCCCCCACAACACAAAAAGATGTGCAGGGTAGGTGGATTGGCCACGCTAAATTGCCCCTTAATTGGAAAAAGTGAATTGGATACTCTAAATTTATAAAAAATAAAGGTGAGATGCCAGCCAAGAGAGTTACAGAGTAGTGATGTCTGCAGGTAATGAGCATGGATAAATCATGGCGAACAATTTTCCAACAAGAGACGCAGTCTTCTATAAATCCGGCAATACCGTGTAGTGAAACCCAATTTGATTGTAACCATTGACCATAACTGATGCCTGTGTATTTTATTACGTCTGACTGCACTGCAACATTGGGCATTCACATTTTCCAAACTACTTTTAAACCTGTTGAGTAGCAACACTTTATCAGTCCCACTTGCACTTGTGGCTGCAGGAGATTACAGAAAAGGGGAGGAGGTGGCATAGTGGTGTTGTCACTGGGCTAGTAAACCAGAGACCCAGAGTAATGCTCTGTGTGGGATCTCTTATTTTCTAATTCGAGTTGTGGTCCAGTGGTAGGTTGAGATTGAGCTTATTGCAAAACTTAGTACAGTTTCAAATATAAACGAGAAACAGAAGGCCCAGATAGGGGAAAAAATAAGAGAACAAAGAGAGAGAGAGAGAGAGCATCAATGGTTTTATATCTGCACGTTTTGGTATCGCCCCTGCCCCTATTGGCTAACAATTTCTAAATTGTGATTTGTGATTGGCGCTCTATACCAGCACTCGTGCTGGTATCTAATTTACTGGCTCTGTTCACAATGTTCCCACAGACCCAATATTTTCAAAACTTGGTTTTACCATTTCCCCGCACTCTGGGACCCAGGTTCAAACCCCACCACTGCAGATGGCAAAATTTGAATTCAATAAATCTGGAATTAAAATATTGTTGTAAAAACCCATCCGGTTCACTAATGTTCTTTAGGGAAAGAAATCTGTCATTGTTACCCGGTCTGGCCTGTGTGTGACTCCAGACCCACAGCAATGTGGTTGATTCTTAAATGCCCCCTCAGGGCAATTAGGGATGGGCAATAAATGCTGACAGAGCCTGCGACGCCCATGAACGAATAAAAAAAAAAAATAAAGCTACTGAAAATCATAATTTGCACCTTTGAACTGCTGACCACACAGAGCAACTGAGCTGAACATTTGGTAGAAGGACTATGAGGGGAATGGGAGGAGGCTCGTGTGGAGCACGGATGTCCACGTGGACCAGTTGGGCAGATGGCCTGTTCCCCTGCAGCAAGTTCTGACAACTTGGTGTTGCCGTGTAAAGACACATCAAAGCTTTTCGTCTAGCACTAAGATTGTATCAAATGTTCTGCACAACATATTTTCAAATGGAAATTCATTGAGTGGAAAATTTATCTATTCCAACAGTCACAGAATACTAAGACACACAGCGATCATATGCACCAGCCGTTCTCTAAGTGTGAAAGCGACAGCGTGTAGAAGTAACGTCCTGGAAGCTGATGAGCAGAGTGACAGTGATAATCTGCTGGTGTTTTTGGATGTAGCGAATATTAATACGGTAAGTTTATACATGCATGAAACTTTGAAATTAACATAAGTTCATTGCAAAATTTGGGCCTTTTATTATACCATAACAGCTTCCAAATTGCAGTTTATTGAGTGTCTTGAGCCTGGTAAAAGATAGGAACGTTACCAAAAAAATACTGAGCAAACGCTTATCACTTGGAGAATAAACCACCTTTTAAAACAGGATTGTATTTTATTCATTCATGGGATGTGGGTGTCGCTGGCAATGCCTCGAAACGGAGTGGTATCCAGGCCATTTCAAAGGGCAGTGAAGGGTCAAACACACTGCTGTGGGTCTGGATTTGCATGTAGGCCATATCAGATTTCCTTCCCTACTGTTAGGGAAGGATGTTACAACCGTTTTTTTCCAACAATCAATGATGTGGGTTTCATGGGCACAATTACTGAGACTTTCAAACCCAGATTTTATTCATTAAATTTAAATTCTGCCAGCTGTGGTAGTGGGATTTGAACCAGGTCCCCAAAGTATTGGCATAGATCTCTAGTCCAGTGATGACGCCACCATTTCCTCTTTTAGGTTTCCTTTGTATGTAAGCTCCAAAAGAAATGTGTATTCCTAGCACGGTAATTTGTTTAACTTCCCAGTAAATTGCTTTATTCTGGATCAATAATCGATTAAGCTGGTGATTGTGATTGATTGTGTTATTGTTATTTAGCTGCCTTAAATTCTATTGAAACCGTTAGAAATATTAAATTTACTCTGCAATAGTGGCATTCATAACTCAACAACAAAATAAATCCTGCAAGGTGAATATCGCAGCTGCATTGTTAGCTAGATAAGTGCATGAGGGAGGAAAGAATAGAAAGTTTGCTGTGAGAATGGAAGGAGGCTCATTTGGCACCTTAACATCAGCCTGGGTCAATTGGCTGACTGGCCTGATTCTGTTTCCTGTGCGCAATCGGTGGAAAGGGTTTTTCATTGTTCGTGTTTGTATTTATATATTACTGTTTAATTGATCGTAGAATTGAGGCCACATATAATCTGTAGTTCAAGTGGATTTGGAGACCTGGAGCCCGGGTGAGAATTAAGTTCCGTAGAATCGTAGAATAGATCCAGCACAGAAGGAGGCCATTTGGCCCATCTTGTCTGTGCCAGCCTGAGGTCACCCAGGTGCCCTTTTTAATCCCCCACCTTCCTGCACCCTGTCCATAGCTCTGTAGCTTACAGCACTTAAGGTGCAGATCCAGGTACGTTTTTAAAGAGTTTAGGGTCTCTCAGGCAGCGAATTCCATACTACCCTCTTGTGTAAAAAAAAAAGTTCCTCCTCGTGTCCCCTCTTCACCTTCTGCCATTTATAGGACAAAGAACAAAGAAAATTACAGAACAGGAACAGGCCTTTCGGCCCTCCCAGCCTGCGCCGAACCAGTTCCTTTATCTAAACCTGTCGCCTATTTTCCAAGGTCTACTTCCCTCTGTTCCCCACCCGTTCATATATCTGTCTAGATCAGGGGTGGGCAAACTTTTCCGTGCAAGGGCCGCATTCAGAAATTCACAATTCACAAAGGGCCGCATAGTATATTAAGTAAAATAATTACTTCACCCGGTTATGATTCTGGGCGCCTCATATAGAACATAGAACAGTACAGCACAGAACAGGCCCTTCGGCCCGCGATGCTGTGCCAAGCAATGATCACCCTACTCAAGTCAACGTATCCACCCTATACCAGTAAGTAACCCAACAGCCCCCCCCCACCTATTAACCTTTAAAAAAAAATTTAAAAAAAAAAAAAATTATTTAAAAAAAAAAATTTTTTTTTTTTTTTAATGACTTGGTGGGCCGCAGAAATACCTTTGGCGGGCCGCATGCGGCCCGCGGGCCGTAGTTTGCCCACCCCTGGTCTAGATGCATCTTAAATTATGCTATTGTGCCTGCCTCTACCACCTCCGCTGGCAAAGTGTTCCAGGCACCCACCACCCTCTGCGTAAAAAAACTTTCCACGCACATCTCGCTTAAACTTTTCCCCCTCTCACCTTGAAATCATGACCCCTTGTAATTGACACCCCCAATCTTGGAAAAAGCGTGTTGCTATCCACCCTGTCCATACCCCTCATAATTTTGTAGACCTCAAGCAGGTCTCCCCTCAACCTCCGTCTTTCCAATGAAAACAATCCTAATCTACTCAACCTTTCTTCATAGCTAGCACCCTCCATACCAGGCAACATCCTGGTGAACCTCCTCTGCACCCTCTCTAAAGCATCCGCATCCTTCTGGTAATGTGGCGACCAGAACTGCACGCAGTATTCCAAATGTGGCCTAACCAAAGTCCTATACAACTGTAACATGACCTGCCGACTCTTGTACTCAATACCCCGTCCAATGAAGGCAAGCATGCTCAATGCCTTCTTGACCACTCTTATCAACCTGCGTTGCCACCTTCAGGGTACAATGGACCTGACCTCCTAGATCTCTCTGTACATCAATTTTCCCCAGGACTCTTCCATTGACCATATAGTCCGCTCTTGAATTTGATCTTCCAAAATGCATCACCTCGCATTTGCCTGGATTGAACTCCATCTGCCATTTCTCTGCCCAACTCTCCAATCCATCTATAATTTGCTGTATTCTCTGACAGTCCTCCTCGCTATCTGCAACTCCACCAATCTTAGTATCATCTGCAAACTTGCTAATCAGACCACCTATACCTTCCTCCAGATCATTTATGTAGATCACAAACAACAGTGGTCATATCTTGAATCTATGTCCCCAGGTTCTAGAATTATCCAATGTAAACAACTTTATCCTGTCCACTATCTCTACTCCTCATAATTTTGTCCACCTCAATTAAGTCACCCCTCTGCCTTTTATGTTCCAAGGAAAATAACCCCAACCTATCCAATCTTTTCTCGTAGCTACACTTTTCCAGCCCTGGCAGCATTCTTGTAAACCTCCTCTGAACTCTCTCCAGAGCGATTACGTCCTTCCTGTAATGTGGTGACCAGAACTACACACAATACTCCAGTTGTGGCCTCACCAGTGTTTTATACAGCTTCAACATTATATCCTTACTTTTATATCCTGTACCTCTGCCAATGAAGGAAAGCACTCCATTTTTTAAAATTTCAATTTAAAGATCGAATTTTTTTTTTCCAATTAAGGGGCATTTTAGCGTGACAATTCACCCATTCTTGGCATCTTTGGGTTGTGGGGGTGAGACCCACGCAGACATGGGAAGAATGTGCAAACTCCACACGGACAGTGACCCAGAGCCAGGATCGAACCCAGGTCTTCAGTACCATGAGGCAGCAGTGCTAGCCACTGTGCCACCCATGAGGGAGAGCATTCCATATGCTTTCCTTACAGCCTTGTCGACTTGAACTGCTGCCTTTTGGGATCTGTGTGCTTGTACGCCAAGATATCTCACTTCATCTGCCCTTCTTAGTGTATTCTCATCTATTGTGTACTCCCTTTGACTTCTCTAAATGCATGACCTCACATTTCTGTGTGTTAAATTCCATCTGCCACATTAACACCCACTCCCCCAACCCATCTATATCAATTTGGACATTATTGCTATCCTCTACACTGTCCACCACTCGTCCAATCTTTGTATCGTCTGCAAATTTCCCAACAGTGCCCCCCACCTCCAAATGGTTAATATATAACACAGACAGTAAACAAGCCCTGTGAAACACCACTTGAAACAACTTTTCCCTTCCAGGGCAGCACAGTAGCACAAGTGGATAGCACTGTGGCATCACAGCGCCAGGGTCCCAGGTTCAATTCTCCACTGGGTCACCATCTGTGCGGAGTCTGCATGTTCTCCCCATGTCTGCATGGGTTTTCTCCGGGTGCTCTAGTTTCCTCCCACAGTCCAAAGACGTGCAGATTAGGTGGATTGGCCATGATAAATTGCCCTTAGTGACCAAAAAGGTTAGGAGGGGTTATTGGGTTATGGGAATAGAATGGAAGTGAGGGCTTAAGTGGGTCAATGCAAACCCGATGGGCCGAATAGCCTCCTTCTGCACTGTATGTTCTATGTTCTAATTGCAAGGGCAGTCTTCAACCCTTTGTTTCCTGTTACTAAGCCAACTTTTTATCCAGTTTGCCACATTGCCCTGTATCCTGTGGGATTTGCTTCTTAACCAAAGTGCCATGGACCTTGTCAAACGCCTTGCTAAAATCCCTGTATACCACATCCACTGCACTACCTTCATCCACCCTTCTTGTCACTTCCTCAAAGAATTCAATCAAATTTGTGAGGCAAGACCTTCCTTTAAAAAATCCATGCTGACTATCCCTGACTAGTCCATGCCTTTCTATGTAACAGTTAATTTTATCTCTCAGGATTGATTCTACTAATTTTCCCACCAACAATATAAAGCTAATTGACCTATAATTGTTCGGCATTTCCTTCAATCCCTTTTCAAACAATGAAACAACGTTTGCATATTTCCAGGTCTCTGATACCTCCCCTATATCTAATGTGGATTGGAAAATCATCCTCCAAACATCTGCTACCTCCTCCCTGACCTCCTTCAGTAGCCTTGGAAACAATCTATCTGGCCCTGGCGACTTATCAACTTTCAAGGATTCCAATCCTTCGAGTACTTTGTCTCTCTTTAGGATTATCCCAGTATTCTGACTGTTCCTCCTGGACTACTATATCTGGATCATCCATTTCATTTGTAAACACGGTGACAAAATATTCATTTACAACCCTTCCCACAGCCTCTGCATCTACATGCAAGTTCTTCCCATCTTCATCTCTGATGGTCTGATATTTTCTTTAACTAACCGTTTCCTATTAATATATTAATAAAACATCCATTTTGAAGTTATAGATTTACTCTTTATTTTCCAATAATTTTATGCATTTGTCCTTATCTTCTACAAGGGGAAGGGAGTAGCAGGAAAACTGAATACCACTGAAAACCATGGAATCCTTCCTGCAAAGCCAAGACCAACGTTAGCAAGCTTAAAGCACCAGCAGAAGGGAGTGGGAGATGGGATGGTGGAGGGTTGAAAGTGGCATTTGCCCTGACCGGTTTAACAGACCATTCTGATGTTCAAAGTTCGTCCAAGGGATGCAAAACATAATAAGTAAAATTGAAAATATACCCTGCTGCTAAAAATCCACAGTGATTACCTCTACTGGTCGGGGAATCTAAAACATTGGGGCGCAGTCTCGGGATAAGGGACCGATCATTTGGGACTGAGTTGAGGAGAAGTTTCTTCTGTCAAAGGGTTGTGAATCTTGGGAATTCTCTATCTCCGAGGGTTGTGGATGCTCCATCATTAAATACATTTAAGGCTGGGATACATGGATTTTTGGTGCCTCCGGGAGTGGAGGGACATGGGGTGTGGATGGGAAGATTTGAAATACATGATCAGCCATTCATAGAATCCCTACGATGCAGAAGAGACCATTCGGCCTTTCGGGTCTGCACCCACCCTCTGAAAGAGCACCCTACCTCGACCCACTCCCCCACTCTGTCCCTGTAACCCCCACTCCCCCACTCTGTCCCCGTAACCCCTACCTCGACCCACTCCCCCACTCTGTCCCTGTAACCCCCACTCCCCCA
Source organism: Scyliorhinus canicula (assembly GCF_902713615.1). Classification (NCBI taxonomy): domain Eukaryota; kingdom Metazoa; phylum Chordata; class Chondrichthyes; order Carcharhiniformes; family Scyliorhinidae; genus Scyliorhinus; species Scyliorhinus canicula. The sequence continues at coordinate 9,939,737 of NC_052155.1, read as the reverse complement.
CTCTGTCCCCGTAACCCCACCTCGACCCACTCCCCCACTCTGTCTCTGTAACCCTACCTCGACCCACTCCCCAACTCCCCCACTCTGTCCCCGTAAACCTACCTCGACCCACTCCCCCACTCTGTCCCTGTAACCCCCACTCCCCCACTCTGTCCCCGTAACCCCACCTCGACCCACTCCCCCACTCTGTCTCTGTAACCCTACCTCGACCCACTCCCCAACTCCCCCACTCTGTCCCCGTAATCCTACCTCGACCCACTCCCCCACTCTGTCCCCGTAACCCTACCTCGACGCACTCCCCCACTCTGTCCCCGTAACCCTACCTCGACCCACTCCCCCACTCTGTCCCCGTAACCCTACCTCGACCCACTCCCCCACTCTGTCCCCGTAACTCTACACCGACCCACCCCCCCCCCCCCCCCACTCTGTCCCCGTAACCCTACCTCGACCATCTCCCCCATTCTATCCCCCCTGTTCCCCCACTCTGTCCCGGCAACCCCACCTCGTCCCACTCCCCCACTCTATCCCCCCCCGTACCCCCACCTCGACCCACTCCCCCACTCTGTCCCTGTAACCCCCAACTCGACCCACTCCCCCACTCTGTCCCTGCAACCCCCAACTCGACCCACTCCCCCACTCTGTCCCTGCAACCCCCAACTCGACCCACTCCCCCACTCTATCCCTGTAACCCCAACTCGACCCACTTCCCCACTCTGTCCCTGCAACCCCCAACTCGACCCACTGCCCCACTCTGTCCCCGTAACCCCACCTCGATCCACTTCCCCACTCTGTCCCTGTAACCCCACCTCGACCCACTCCCCCACTCTGTCCCCGTAACCCCACCTCCACCCACTCACCCACTCCCCCACTCTGTACCCGTAATCACACCTCGACCCACTCCCCCACTCTGTCCCGGTAACCCCAATTTGACCCACTCCCCCACTCTGTCCCCGTAACCCCACCTCGACCCACTCCCTCATTCTATCCCTCCCGTACCCCCACCTCGACCCACTCCCCCACTCTGTCCCGGTAACCCCACCTCGACCCACTCCCCCACTCTGTCCCCGTAACCCCAACTCTACCCACTCCCCCACTCTGTACCCGTAATCACACCTCGACCCACTCCCCCACTCTGTACCCGTAATCCCACCTCGACCCACTCCCCCACTCTGTACCTGTAATCCCACCTCGACCCACTCCCCCACTCTATCCCCGTAACCCCACCTCGACCCACTCCCCCATTCTATCCCTCCCGTACCCCCACCTCGACCCACTCCCCCACTCTGTCCCGGTAACCCCACCTCGACCCACTCCCCCACTCTATCCCCGTAACCCCAATTTGACCCACTCCCCCACTCTGTCCCCGTAACTTCATCTCGACCCACTCCCCCATTCTATCCCTCCCGTACCCCCACCTCGACCCACTCCCCCACTCTGTCCCGGTAACCCCACCTCGACCCACTCCCCCACTCTGTCCCCGTAACCCCAACTCTACCCACTCCCCCACTCTGTACCCGTAATCACACCTCGACCCACTCCCCCACTCTGTACCCGTAACCCCACCTCGACCCACTCACCCACTCCCCCACTCTGTACCCGTAATCCCACCTCGACCCACTCCCCCACTCTATCCCCACCTCGACCCACTCCCCCACTCTCCCACTCTGTCCCCGTAATCCCACCTCGATCCACTCCCCCACTCTATCCCTGTAACCCCAACACGACCCACTACCCCACTCTGTCCCTGTAACCCCCAACTCGACCCACTCCCCCACTCTGTCCCTGCAACCCCCAACTCGACACACTCCCCCACTCTGTCCCCGTAACCCCACCTCGACCCATTCCCCCACTCTATCCCCGTAACCCCAACTCGACCCACTCCCCCACTCTATCCCCCCCGTAACCCCAACTCGACCCACTCCCCCACTCTATCCCCCCTGTAACCCCACCTCGACCCACTCTGTCCCCGTAATCCCATCTCGACCCACTCCCCCACTCTATCCCTGTAACCCCAACTCTACCCACTCCCCCACTCTATCCCTGTAACCCCAACACGACCCACTCCCCACTCTCTCCCTGTAACCCCCAACTCTACCCACTCCCCCACTCTATCCCTGTAACCCCAACACGACCCACTCCCCACTCTCTCCCTGTAACCCCCAACTCGACCCACTCCCCCACTCTATCCCCGTAACCCCAATTCGACCCACTCCCCCATTCTATCCCCCGTACCCCCACCTTGACCCACTCCCCCACTCTGTCCCCGTAACCCCACCTCGACTGACTCCCCCACTCTATCCCTGTAACCCCACCTCGATCCACTCCCCCACTCTGTCCCTGTAACCCCAACACGACCCACTCCCCACTCTCTCCCTGTAACCCCCAACTCGACCCACTCCCCCATTCTATCCCCCGTACCCCCACCTTGACCCACTCCCCCACTCTGTCCCCGTAACCCCACCTCGACCGACTCCCCCACTCTGTCCCTGTAACCCCAACTCGACCCACTCCCCCACTCTATCCCCCCCCCGTAACCCCATCTCGACCCACTCCCCCACTCTGTCCCCGTAACCCCACCTCGACCCACTTCCTTACTCTGTCCCTGTAACCCCACCTCGACGCACTCCCCCACTCTGTCCCCGTAACCCCACCTCGACCCACTTCCCCACTCTGTCCCCGTAACCCCACCTCGACCCACTCCCCCACTCTGTCCCCGTAACCCCACCTCGACCCACTTCCCCACTCTGTCCCCGTAACCCCACCTTGACCCACTCCGCCACTCTGTCCCCGTAACCCCAATTTGACCCACTCCCCCACTCTATCCCCCGTAACCCCACCTATCCTTTGGACACTAAGGGGCAATTTGGCCTGGCCAATCCACCTGACCTGTACACCTCTGAACTGTGGGAGAAAACCGGAGCGCCCGGAGGAAACCCATGTAGACACGGGGAAGATGTGCAAACTCCAACCCCACAGTCACCCAAGGTTGGAATTGAACCCAGCTCCCTGGTGCTGTGATGCAGCAGTGCTAACCACTGCCACCTTGCTGAGCATTATCGTATTGAAGAGTGGGGCAGGCTCTACTACTGCTCTTATCTCTTATGTTCTTACGTATCTTAGCCTGAGAAGGTGGCTTTTATTTTATGAGTATGGGTGGCATGTTAACAAGAGGCTTAATCTTTCAGAGTGAAGCAGGTGTGAGGGAATTCCACATAATCCAAGTGTCGAGTGGGAGTGAACATTGGAGGCTGCAGAAATGTATAAATCCTGCTGAAGATAAAGGTTGGCGTCTGCTTTTTGTCCCCTCCTTTTCTGCTGGTTTGTAATCTAATGTGACAGTAATAAGTGTGGATGCCTCATCTTCCTCTGTGTCCATGCTATAGTTAATATCCTATGTATGTTGATGTTGAATGTGCCTGAAGATAAATTAAGTCCGAGAACATGTGCCAGATTCCATTAGGGCGGACTGTATTTATTTTGGTATCTTATCACAGAGCAAGTTTTTTAATTCAGAATTTTTTAATTCTGAAATTTCTTCTCTTGAAGTTTACCAAGTAAGGATATCATATCTCAAATTAATCTTCCAGAGCCTTTGAACAAAATGCACAATCAGGCACAAAATGAACATTACACAATAGGGTTGAAGGATTGAAGAAGATTATAGAGATGAGGAACAGATGAGACCATAAAGGTCATTCAGCCATCGAGTCTGCACTGACCCACTGAAAGAGCACCTCAGCCAGACCCACTCCCCGCCCCATCCCCATAACCCCACCTAACCTGCACATCCCTGGACATTAAGTGGCAATTTAGCATGGCCAATCCACCTAACCTGCACATGTTTGGGCTGTCGGAGGAAACCGGAGCACCCGTAGGAAACCCACGCAGACATGGGGAGAACGTGCAGACTCCGCACAGTGACCCAAGACTGGAATTGAACAGGGGACCATGGAGCTGTGAGGTAGCAGTGCTAACCACTCCACCAACATGCCTTCCAGCTGAATTTAATGATGCTCTTGATAAATTCAAAACAATTTTCAACTAGATAAAATCTACATTTTGGAGGAATTAACTTGTTGCATCAACATTATTTTTCACGTTGGGAGCTTTGGATGTTTATGCTTCCAATTGGGTGATGCCAGTGTGTTGAGAGTTTGCTTATTGTGTGAAATACAGTCCATCTTGGTGAATTATTTGTGTGAAATACAGGCCATCTCTGAATTATTTGTGTGAAATACAGGCCATCTCTGTGAATTATTTGTGTGAAATACAGTACACCTTGGTGAATTATTTGTGTGAAATACAGTCCATCTCGGTGAATTATTTGTGTGAAATACCGGCCATCTCTGAATTATTTGTGTGAAATACAGGCCATCTCTGAATTATTATGTGAAATACAGGCCATCTCTGTGAATTATTGTGTGAAATGCAGGCCATCTCTGAATTATTTGTGTGAAATACAGTCCATCTCGGTGAATTATTTGTGTGAAATACAGGCCATCTCTGAGTTATTGTGTGAAATACAGGCCATCTCTGTGAATTATTGTGTGAAATACAGGCCATCTCTGTGAATTATTGTGTGAAATACAGGCCATCTCGGTGAATTATTGTGTGAAATACAGGCCATCTCTGAATTATTGTATGAAATACAGGCCAACTCTGTGAATTATTGTCTGAAATACAGGCCATCTCTGTGAATTATTGTCTGAAATACAGGCCATCTCTGTGAATTATTGTCTGAAATACAGGCCATCTCTGTGAATTATTGTCTGAAATACAGGCCATCTCTGAATTATTGTCTGAAATACAGGCCATCTCTGTGAATTATTGTCTGAAATACAGGCCATCTCTGTGAATTATTGTGTGAAATACAGGCCATCTCTGTGAATTATTGTATGAAATACAGGCCATCTCTGAATTATTTGTGTGAAATACAGGCCATCTCTGAATTATTGTGTGAAATACAGGCCATTTCGGTGAATTGTGTGAAATACAGGCCATCTCTGTGAATTATTGTGTGAAATACAGGCCATCTCTGAATTGTTGTGTGAAATACAGACCATCTCGGTGAATTATTGTGTGAAATACAGGCCATCTCTGTGAATTATTGTATGAAATACAGGCCATCTATGTGAATTATTGTGTGAAATACAGGCCATCTATGTGAATTATTGTGTGAAATACAGGCCATCTTGATGAATTATTGTGTGAAATACAGGCCATCTCTGAATTATTGTGTGAAATACAGGCCATCTCTGTGAATTATTGTCTGAAATACAGGCCATCTCTGTGAATTATTGTGTGAAATACAGGCCATCTCGGTGAATTATTGTGTGAAATACAGGCCATCTTGATGAATTATTGTGTGAAATACAGGCCATCTCTGAATTATTGTGTGAAATACAGGCCATCTCTGTGAATTATTGTCTGAAATACAGGCCATCTCTGTGAATTATTGTCTGAAATACAGGCCATCTCTGTGAATTATTGTCTGAAATACAGGCCATCTCTGTGAATTATTGTCTGAAATACAGGCCATCTCTGTGAATTATTGTGTGAAATACAGGCCATCTCTGTGAATTATTGTCTGAAATACAGGCCATCTCTGTGAATTATTGTGTGAAATACAGGCCATCTCGGTGAATTTGGGTCAACATATTCGGCATAAATCCTGTAGCTCCTGCTCACACCATTGTTTTTAAAAAGCCTGGACTTTTAATTGTATTAGCGTTACTTCGCTTTTAAGTCCAAATCAGTCAAATTAACCAAACAACGTTGCTGCTTAAATAATGTCAGTTCGACGTTTTAGTGCTTGTGTAACGTCCTCTCTGCTGCCTTTCAGATGCAAAGCTCAGCAGTCGGGAGAGGGCAAAACTCTGCTTTCGAGCAACTAGATGTCAGAATTCAGAAGGTGAGGTCATGTATTTGTGTGCTTGCAGTCATTAATTTCCTTCTCAGAATCCAGTATTAATAATAGTGGCAACAGTAGAATTACGATGAATCATGTTGCTATCTTTTGCTTTCTTTTAGCTACCTCATGTACAGAAAGAAAGTATATATTTGCAGATATCGTTTTGGGGAGTGAACAAGTAAGTAAGTTTGTAATTACCTAATTTCACAGTTGGTGTTTCTTGCAGTGAATTTTCTACAATGCTCACGTTCACTGGGATGTGTTGGTTTTCTAATTTTTTTGTGGCAAATTGACATTCATGGGCCATTCCTCAATCTTCTGGAAAGCTAACAGTGGATTGAACCAGTGGTGTTTTTATATACCTTTTTAAAAAATTACAACTGGATGACTTACTGGGCCACATCACTGAGTGATGAGAGCTGACCATGTATTGCAGCATAGTCTTTAACCTGTCACTGGATGCTGATATGTTTTAAACTCAACTCCCGAGAACATGGCAGGTTAATTTCCTGGTTGGACTAAGGTGCTCATTGCTGATGATCTGCAGAACTTTTAGGCTGAGTACGTTTCAGCAGAAATCCTCGCACCCGCTTGGAATGCCTCCGTATACACCCACATTCTCTTCGTACGCAATGGAGTTCAATTGGACGATTCAGCTCTTTGGATGACAGTAGGGGCCAGTGCACTTTTGGAACTATTGTGATCCCAGACCATACCCCAACAGTAGCTAGGAAACTGGGCCGAAACCCCAATATTTTAGTTAATTTTAAGACTGTGCAGAAAGAATGATTCACTCTCTGAATGCTTGCGTGAAAAAATAGGGCTTTGGTATTTCTAAAAGAACATTTTATTATGAATACAATATTAAACTTTTAACTTCCCACCCAAAATTAACTGCTTACAATTGCTCCTTAACACAACTATACAATTTCCCATTAAACAACAAGAAAAGAAATGTGCAGTTCATAATCCAGTTTAAATTAGCAGGGCAAATTTGCTTTATAAAACAAATTTGGTTCCGGTTGCAACCCCTTCAGACTCTAACTGAATATCTTCAAATGGTTGCTTCAACTAAGTTGTTTCAACCTCTTCCTTGTCTTCAGACGAGACTGCTCTGCTTTACAATATTATTACTCTTTTCAAAAAATGAATTTAGAGCACCTTCCACTTGTTCTGGTTTTCTTTCGATGGTTCTAAATCAATTCCTCTCGTCTGACTCTTGGATCTCCCTCCCTCACTGCCCTGTATGTTCTATCTCGGAGGCATCTTGTTTCTTGTAGGTTACAGTTGTTGGGTGGAGGGCAGTTTGCAAATTGATGATGCAATCTTCTAGTTTTGTAATATTGAGAGTTGGTCTGCTTTTGTTTTTCAGATAATCAGCGCAACCACACCTTGTGCGGACTTTTTCTTTCAAAGTTGCTACGCTGCACGATCTCGAAAGACGACACCACAGACGACTATGGGACCTGGGAGACCAAAAACTGGGGATGTCACCAAATTAGTGCAGAGGTGTAGTGAAGTGGATCTCAATATAATAGTATTATGGAAGGTTCGTATAATAAATGAACACAACGAATAGTTGCACATTAAAAGATAAAATTGATTGGAATCAACACAAATGGTACTTTTAGGCCACTTTCTAAATCAGAAGTAGTGATTTTAAGAATGTTCTTGCCTATGCAGTTACTAAACACATAATTGAAATATTAAGAAAATCCCAAATATACTCTAGTATTGAGCTTATTAGGGCATTTAAGTTTCTGGCAGTTAGATTTGATTTAGCCTAGATTGATTTATTGTCACGTGTACCGAGGTACATTGAAAAGTAGTATTCTGCGTACAGTCCAGACACATCACTCCATATATGAAAAACAGGACATACGATAAATACACAATGTAAATACATAGACATCGGATGAAACATTTGGAGTGTAGAGCTACAACAGTAGAGAACATGCATGGAGAGATCAGTTCAGTCTATAAGAGGGCCATTCAGGAGTCTAATAGCGGCAGTGAGGAAACTGTTTTTGAATCTGTTAGCACCTGTTCTCAGACTTTTGTATCTCCTGCCCATGGAAGAAGTTGGAAGAGTGAATAACCCGGGTGGGAAGGGTCTTTGATTATGCTGCCCGCTTTCCCAAAGCAGCAGGAGGTGCAGACAGTCAATGGATGGGAGATGGGTACGTGTGATGGACTGGGCTGTGTTCACAACGCTCGGTAGTTTTTTACAGTGTTGGGCCAGCCAGGCTGTGATGCAGCCAAATAGGATGCTTTCTATGGTGCGTCTGTAAAGAAATTGGTAAGAGTCAATGTGTTTCTAATATGCCAGACAATTTCTTCAAACTTCCAACTCGCTGTGAGCTATTTGTCTTTCAATGCTCAGCAAACCTCACAAATAGAACTATAGAATTCAGGAAATTTCATGTTGAAGTAGGCCATTCGGCCCATTGTGCCCATGCTGAGTGATATTAACTTGGTTACAAAATTGTCCCATACACTCGCAATCCTGACACCTTTCTTCCATCTTGTCCTGAAAATGAGTGATGCTCAGCTTTTCCTAACCCTGTGGTATCCTTTCAGTCTCTACCTCTTCTAACTCATCATCTGGTTGGAAATTTTCCCCGCTTAAATCAGCAACGCAGACTGATTCTCAACAATCATTTGCTGATGTGTGGCACCTTTAACATTGAAAAATGCAGCAAAGTGTTTCTTTAGAAACCTGATCAAAATAATGGACTTTAATATGCCCATAATCCTTAGCCTTAGTTGTGTTGAAAGGAGGAGAGGCAAGTGGAGCGATGGTTCAGGGAGGGAATTCAACAGTTGGGGTTAAGTTAACTGAAGGCAGAACCACCAATGTGGCAACAAAGATAAGAGGGGTCCCTAGGTCAAGAAGAACGGAGTGTTGAGAGGCACGGTGTGATTTTAGAACAGGAGAAGGTTACAGAGATAGAAAATGGAAAGGTTATCGGATTTGAACACTCTGTATAGGAATTTTAATTTCAGCGGGTTGGGGAACCAGAATCGTTCATAAGGATGAGTGATTGACAAATGGGAGCTGATGTAAGGTGAGATGTGGACAATGCAGTTTTGCAAGAGCTGATGCAGGATTGGATTTTTTTGTCAAGAGATCAGCTCAGTCCATAAGAGGATCGTTTAGGAGTCTGATAACCGTGTGGAAGGAGCTGTTTTTGAACTTGTTATTGCATGTTCTCTGACTTCTGTATCTCCTGCCCGATGGAAGTGGTGGAAGAGAGAATAACCCGGGTGGGAGGGGTCTTTGATTATACTGCCTGAATTTCCAGGGAGGTGTAGACAGTCCGTGGATGGGAGGTGGGTTTTTGAAGCTGTTTCTGAATCAATTAGTTCCTGTTCTCAGACTTGTGTATCTTCTGTCCAATGGAAGAGAGAATAACCCGGGTGGGAGGGGTCTTTGATTATGCTGCCCACTTTCCCAAGGCAGCGGGAGGTGTAGACGGAGTCAATGGATGATAGGCAGGTTCCCGTGATGGACTGGGCTGTGTTCACGAATCTCTGTAGTTTCTTACGGTCTTGGGCCGAGCAGTTGCCATACCAGGCTGTGATGCAGCCAGATAGGATGCTTTCTATGAGGCATCTGTCAAAGATGGTAAGGGTTAGTGTGGACATGCCGGATTTCCTTAGTTTCCTGAGGAAGCATAGGAACTGTTGTGTTTTCTTGGTCATAGCGTTGACGTAGATGGACCGGGACAGATTGTTGGTGATGTGCACCTAGGAATTTGAAGCTAACAGCCATCTCCACCTTGGCACCATGATGCAAACAGGGGCGTGTACGATACTTTGCTTCCTGAATCGATGACTAGCTCTTTAGTTTTGGTGGCATTGAGGGAGAGATTGTTGTCATTACACGACGTGACTAGGTTCTCTATCTCCCTCCTCTACTCTGACTCATCATTGTTCGCTATCTGTCCCACTACGGTCGTGTCATCAGCAAACTTGTGGATGGAGTTGGAGCCAAATTTTGCCCCACAGTTGAGTATAGTCGGGGGCTAAGTATGCAGCCTTGCGTGGCCCCGATATTGAGGACTATCGTGGAGGAGGTGTTGTTGTTTATCCTTACTAATTGTGTTTACAGAGGATTGAGGCTGGGAGGTTAGCCAAGGGTCATTAAAATTGATCCATTTCTCATCCACAGATTATTAGAGGTGCAGGCTGTCTAACATGTCTGTTTAGCTGGATCTGCACACTCCGATTTCTGTAGCTCAGAATTGTCCTGTCCTGGATGTCATGAATAAAATTCTTCTGTCTAGGTGGATGATCTGAATGTTAATTGTCAAGTCTACATTGGTTAACAAAGGAGGGAACAGATCATTTATAGCGGTTCTGTCATGGAACCCTGAAAGTCAGGTACTCTCAGCTTGCTCTTATCTAAAGGGATTGGTGGAGCTGAAGAACCAACCTGAACATATGGTAAAGTGAAAGCTATATTTAATTCATCAAAACTTACCATCATTGGTCAACCATCTGTCAGAAAAGAATGACCAATTCAAAAACTGTCCCTAGAAAAGATGGGAATACACCTGATTGTTATGCTAGCCTAGCTCCTGTTTATTCACAACCGGTATGCTGATTTATCTGTTAATCTCTGTAGAGGTGGGAAAACATGCTGTGTACACTTGTCCATATTCCATGGTTTGCTCCATTAACGTTAATGCTTATGGAATAAGGGCGCAGATTTTGCACTTGAGATTAGCTGATACAATTTGCCCAGACATGTTTGGTCAATTTGTGTGGTATATGGAAGAGCATGCTTGATGGATGAAATGCGTCCTTGTTCCTGCTCCACATTTTGTTCTTAATATAGGTGCATTAATTGTGATCAGGATGTAGAACAGAAAAGTAATGTAATCTTGTGCTGCTAAACTTGCAATGAAAGATTTATGCTATGAAAATGAAATTTTTTTAACAGGCGTATGTTGTCGAAGACAATAAGCAGCTCATTTTAGAAGGTCAGCTTCACGTTGCTCTGGAGTCAATCGGGAAAGAAGCCTGTTCATTACCTCAAGTACAGGTAATGCACTTTTAACTCTGCCCATTGCTGTTGTGATTTTGTGACTTTTTCCACTCTGAATTGACTGAACGCATCTCCGTTAATGGTTTTTGTTGCCCTGCTGGTCATCTTGTTGGCTTTTGAAACTGTTCTTCTCAAAATCCAAACATGACCTGTGCTTGTTTTCTCCTGGAGGTGTGGGCTCCAGATACAATAATGAAGGAAGTCATTCAAGCTATCTTAATTTATCCATCCAGGAATACCTTAAGGTCCCCAAATTGTGACATCCCATTGTTTTTTTAAAAATAATTCCAGATAAGTTCCCCTCCACTGTTCTCGTCCATATTTGACCATTCGCTGAAGAAAAATTTCCTGGTATTTGGCTTGATTTTACCTGGTTTGATCTGTATCCTCTTGTAATATTCTCTCAATTTAAATTAATATTTCAAGATTATTTTACCATAGGGGTGGCACAGTGGTTAGCACTGCTGCCTCACAACGCGAGGACCCGGGTTTGATCCTGGCCCCGGGTCACTGTCTGTGTGGAGTTTGCACATTTTCCCCGTGTCTGCGTGGGTCTCACCCCACAACCCAAAAAGATGTGCAGGGTAGGTGGATTGGCCACGCTAAATTGCTCCTTAATTGGGAAACAAAATAATTGGGTGCTCTAAATTTATTTTTAAAAAGATTATTTTAGCATTAACATTTCTGATATATCTAAAATCTTCTCTTGGCTCCTTTCTAAGCTGAGAAATCCCTGTTTCTCCTGTCTTTCTGATAACTTGTAAATTTAGGAATTGGTGTTGTGGCCCTTTCCGACACGGCCTGCAGAGGGTTAAAAGTGTCCTCGAGTCCTGGTGACTTGAGATGTGGTCTGGTGAGAGCCGATAGTGTCATCTCCACTTCCTGTGACTTGTATTTTAAGCACATGAGGGAGAAGGAACAAACAGTTGTGCTAACGGCATTGCAGTGTCAATGTAAACCTACCAGTGACACTAATAAAGATTATTATAATAGGGTGAAATGTTGAGGGCTGGAAGTAAGTTCATATGGAGCATAAATACTGACATAACCTGTGAGGCAAAATGGTCTGTTTCGGAGCTGTGTTGAAAGTGGTAATTGGTTGAACATAATTAGTGTTTATCTACTTCATTGTGGAACAATGAAGTCCTGTACCAGCCTCCCCGGACAGGCGCCGGAATGTGGCGACTAGGGGCTTTTCACAGTAACTTCATTGAAGCCTACTCGTGACAATAAAGCGATTTTCATTTTTCAACAAAGAAAAGTACAACACAGGAACAGGCCCTTCGGCCCTCCAAGCCCGTGCCGTCCATGCTGCCCAACTAAACTACAATCTTCTACACTTCCTAGGTCCGTATCCCTCTATTCCCTTCCTATTCATGTATTTGTCAAGATGCCCCTTAAATGTCACTATCGTCCCTGCTTCCACCACCTCCTCGGGCAGCGAGTTCCAGGCACCCCCTACCCTCTGTGTATTAAAAAAAACTTGCCTCGTACATCTACTCTAAACCTTGCCCTTCGCACCTTAAACCTATGTCCCCTAGTAATTGACCCCTCTACCCTGCTTTCAATTTAATTTCCCCTTGTCATACCTCTTGATCATTCAACTCAATTGATTACTCAGTTTCTGAGCTAATGCTTCCACTGTCCTTTGCTAGTTACATGTATCTGTAAATTTGATTACATTAAAATTCTGAGCCCTTGTCAGTGATCTAAAGCCGAAACATTGTTCCCAGTCCTGACTGCTGGGGTAATTCCCTCACCCCTGTGCACTGACACATCTTCTCCAAAGTGCAATTGTGTTTTTCTCTATTCCAGTCAGTTTCTTTACCTTTAACCACTGCAGCTTCGAGATTTACAAAGTTTCCCAGATTAAGGTGATTATCTTAATCATTCTCCAAGGCCTGATGCACAACATCAGGGCTTCCAGAATCCGCTTAGATTGTCGCTAAAACAGGATCTCACTCGTAATCCATGTGGATTCCCCGCAGGAGGCACAGAACAACTGGCTGACAAATTTGAAGGATGCTGTCCCCTCGGCTCTCACATCTGTTCCTAATTAGTCTTTATTTTCTTTCACCTTTCTTCAATTGTCCTCTGCCCTTATTTAAAACTTAACTTTCTCAGAATATAAAATCTTTCTTGTTCTCCTTATTGCCCCAACTTTTGGGTCAAAAAAATGAATAACCCTGATTTATTTATTATCTTTTCCAAACTGCAAACTCCTTTTTACTCCCTTTTGAAATTTAACAGCTAAATGCAACAAACCTCCTTTATCTCCGAATGCAAATTTCTACCCATGGCTTATTTACTCATAGAAAATTCAGTTTGGCCATATTTTCTTCCAGCACATGCCTTCCACACCCTCTGCCCTAAACCTTACAGCCAGCCATTTCAGTTGAATTTAATTAGTTTTTTATATATACACACATACATGCTATGAAACACTGGTTCAGCCTCAGCTGGAGAACTGTGCTCACTTCTTGGTGCCGTGCTTTATGAAAGATGTGAATGTACAATAGAGGGTACAGAAAAGTTGAAATGATTCACAAATGATTCCAGGGCTGAGGAATTTCTGTTGCATGCGTAGATTGGAGAAGTTGGGGCTGCAGCCATTGGCAAAAGGGTCCGGACAGAGTAGATGGGAAGAAACGTTCCTGTTGGCAAATGGATTGAAAACCAAAGGATTTACGGTAATTGGTGATGTGAGCAGCATTTTACCCAGCGAGTGGTTGGAATCTGGAACATACTGTCTGAGAGAGTGGTTCTGTGCTGTAACTATCAGGAGCAGGTTCGAGGGGCCGAATGGCCTACTCCTGTCCCTATTATGTTGCCCCAGAGCTATACAAATAAAAGTCAAATTTTGTGACCATTTTCCACAAAGAATCCACAAAAAAAAAAAATCAAATTTCATGTTGGGACTTTTGAAAGTAATGTGCACGTGGACACATTTTAAAGATTGGGATAACGGGCTGCTAAGTTGACAACAAAGGGGAATTGAAGGGAAAACATTACAGGGCCCTTGGGAAAGGGTCGTACTAGCTGGGTTACTCTTGGAAAAGGCTGGCACAGACACAGGGCTCAATGGCCTCCTGTGTTGTAACCATTCTATAATTCTGTGACTGCTTCTCACAGCCACCGATTCTAACGTAGTTGTGTGAATTATAGAAATTGTTTTATGACTCATAAAATAAAAGCAAAATATTCTGGATGCTGTAAATCTGAAATAAGAACAGAAAATGCTGGATGAACGCAACAGGTCTGGCAGCATCTGTGGAGCGAGGAACCAAATTAACCTTTCGAGTTTGACTTCAGAACTGAAGGGGAGTAGAAATGTAATGGATTATGTAGTTGAAGGGTACGGAGGAGATGGGGCAGAATTAGAAGGTCATGGATAAATTGGGGTTAAGGAGAGATTGACAAAGATGTCATGGACATGACAAAGGAAGTGTTAATGGTGGCATCAAAGATTAAAGTAGCACTAATAGTGGCATAAAAGTAAGGCAGCAAAATGTATTAATAGGTGAACAAAAATCAGTGCTCAATGAAAGCAAAACTGAAGAACAAGTGACAGGTGGCCCTGTGGGGAGGGGGGTTTTTACTTTGGGGCAAACCAAGGAAACAAAAAGGGGTCAAGATGGAAGGTAAGTACACCGTCTAAAGTTGTTGAACTCAATGTTGAGTCCATAAGGCCTAACTGGAAAATAAGGTGGTGTTCTTCCACATTGTGTTGGGCTTCATTGGAGCATTGCAGCATGTCAAGGATAGATATGTGGGCACAAGAGCAAGATGTTGAGTTGAAATGGCATACAGCAGGAAGGTTGAGGTCATGTTTGCGGACGGAGCGAAGGTGCTTGCGAAGCTGTCACCCAGTCTGTTTAGTCTTCTTGGGAGTAATTTGAAATTTGCGTCTTTTTTTTCAATCTCACACGTTCCAGGAAACACAGGAAATGGTTCTGTTGAAATTCACACGAGCTGAACAGCCACAGCTGCCTGCGAGACCCAGTATGGAACAACTGTCCCATCTTATTAAGATTAGCTTTCATTACCCTCAATACTATGACCATCCTTTTCATCAAAAGAGGTTTGTAAATTATTTTTAACATGCCATTTGGCAGATGTCTTGAATTAACCATACTTTTAAATAAAAGAATAATAATAAATATGCTACAAGGAAAAGGTCATTAATTATTGTGCTATGCTCTGTGCCCTGGCACATTGGGAGTATGAGATTGAAGCAAAGCTGCCCTCGTACTTCTACCGCAAACAGGAGATCTGGGACAGGATTCTCCGCACCCCAGCGCTCAAATCGTGTTCGGCGCCGAGGTGGTGAATCCAGTTTCCACGGTTCATGCCTGCAGCCTGAGTTCGCCATGGGACACGGCACATGCACGGTGGCTGACCCGAAAGTGCGGGGGCTGTATAGGCAGCTGGAGCTGTGAGCTCCACGACAGCTGTCTGCTGGCCCCCTGCAAGGCTGTGAATCTGTGGCCTTTTGACGCCAGTTTTTCTGGCATAAAAGGCAACAGTTTTCACGACGGCGTGGGGACGTAGTCCCGAAAACGGAGAATCCAGCCCATGATTTTGCTGGTCTCTTGAATAAAGCTTTCCTATTTTCAAGTTGCTTGGTTTTATTCTTGAGCTGTGAAAATCACCCATTACGCCCAGGCTGGTCCTGGAGAGGGACGGTAACATTTTGCTTCCACCTTCTGTTTAAAGCTCTCTCTCCTATCCCTCCACCATACCGTAAACACGCTACCAGGGTTCGTTGGCCTATACTTTGCTGAGATTGATACCAACTGTTCAGCTGCCTCTGTCAACTCCTCCATTTACCAATGTTGGATGTGAGCAAAGGGGCAGAGATGCAGAACAGACTGTATTTGGAGCTCTGATCCCAGCTTATCTATGAAACTCTCCTTATTCTCTCCAGCTAAACTGCTGACCACACATCTTCAGTTTCTGGCCCCCATGATAGCTGACATTTCAACTGGTTCCCTCTCTTTGGGTAGTATTCCTTTCCCTTTCAAAGTATCTCTTAGCACCTCATCCCTGCCTTCTAGGATCTTGTTGCCTCCCTCCATCTTTGCCAAATCGTGTCTTTCCTTCCACTTTGATTCTTAATATTTAGGTTTCCACTTGTGCAACATAACTGTAACATCTTAACTCCAACATCACCAGTGACATACTGTGTAACTGTCATCATCATGCACCCCCCTTGTCCTTCTTGACTGTTGCACCTCTTGACACGGCAGACTTTCTCCTCCAATGTCCTTGTTTGCTTCCATTATTGTCTATTCATAAATAGCTGTATTGGTTTTAGCAATGGGTTCTTTGCCAATCTCTTTCAACCTTCCAACTCCCTACTGTTACCGTTGGTGTTTCTCCCATTCCCCCGCCCGGATATGTAATTGACCACCACCTCTTCCTCATCTCCAGGCTGTTGTTTCTAATCTTATTAACAAAGAAGATGAGGGCAATTTGCACCAGCCCCCCCAACCCTCCGAATCTCCGATTCCGGCCTCTTGTGCTCCCCTAATTTCATTGATGGTTGTGCTTTTGTTCCTTGAGCTCTGGAATTCTTTTCCAAATACTCTCTGCCTCTCTTCCCCACGTTTTGCTTTCAAGATGTTCCTTAAAATCTACACCTTTGACAGAGCCTTTGATCACCTGATCTGGTATCTCCTTATGTGCCACAGAGTTTTTCTCATTATTTTAAGGTATTAGATAAATACAAGCTATTTGCTGTGTACAGCTTTCTTAACCCATCAGTACTCTCAGATCAGTTCTAGTCCTGAATGTCCCAGTTTCCATCAGTCAAACACTAGGATGACCAAAGCACTTTATTCCGATAGGTGCTGCTCTTACACTTGTGCGTCTTGCCTTACGTTGGCTTGTCCCAATGCACCAGGTAATGTTTAAATCCCTTCATGCCCCTGTCTCCCTCTATTTCTAACGTTCACAAACATTACAATGGTGAGAGCTCCAAATACAGTCTGTTCTGCATCTCTGCCCCTTTGCTCACATCCCACATTGGCAGCTGAGCCATCAGGCATCTCTGATACACAGCTTGGAATTTCTTCACTAAAACATCCTGTTTCTCCATTTCACTCCTTTAAGACTGCTCTTTTAAGTGCATTTCTCTGGCCAAGCTTTGTAAACCTTCTTGATATTTGCTACTTTGATTATTGAATTTTGTCTGGTTTATAATTCTTTTGAAACACCTTGAAGTTTTTCTGCAATAAAGGCAGGCTATTGGTTTTGTTTATCAAAATTTCAAGGATGTTTTTGTTTGAGACTTTAGCTGGAATTGTTTGTCTTTTTAATTACTCTCGTGCATGTAGTCTCCACGCTTTCCATTGTGAAAAACATCTTAGAATTTAGTTGACACCAGCTTTTTAGCTGAAAATGCGGTTTTAAATTGATTTTCGCGTGGTTTATTATCCAGTGATAAGCTGGATAAAGAGGGAACAAGTTGCAGTTCTAAAATGTAAGTTACAAACTAATCCCAGGAAAACAGCTCAGGATCTGTTTAACTTTTATTTTTCCTGTTCCACAGCTTGTGTTTCGTGCCCGTCACGCTTGTTCTTTTCAATTGCTGTCAAATTGAAGTGGACATTATCATCGATCTGCGACACAAGGCCACAAGGTAAGATAGATTCTAAAACTCGCGTATCATTTTCAGACTGCTGTTGAAAATTTAACCAAGAATAACTTCCATTCTGATAGGGCGGCACGGTGGCGCAGTGGTTAGCACTGCTGCCTACGGCAATGAGGACCTGGGTTCGACCCTGGCCCCGGGACACTGTCTGTGTGGAGTTTGCACATTCTCCCCGTGTCTGCGTGAGTTTCACCCCCACGACCCAAAGATGTGCAGGGTAGGTAGATTGACCACACTAAATTGCCCCTTAATTGCTCTGGTCAGACCCCATTTGGTGTATTGTGAGCAGTTTTGGGCCCCCTATCTAAGGAAGGATGTGCTGGCCTTGGAAAGAGTCCAGAGGAGGTTCACAAGAATGATCCCTGGAATGAACAGCTTGTCGTATGAGGTATGTTTGCGGACTCTGGGTTAGTACTCTTTGGAAGGATGAGGGGGGAATCTTATTGAAACATACAGGGATACTGCGAGGCCTGGATAGAGTGGATGTGGAGGATGTTTCCACCTAAAGGGACAATCCTTTAAAATAGAGATGAGGAGGAATTTCTTCAGGCAGAGGGAGGTGAATCTGTGGAACATGTTGCCGAAGAAGGCTGTGGAGGCCAAATCACTGAGTGTCTTTAAGACTGAGAGAGAGAGAGGTTCTTGATTATTAAGAGGATCAGGGGTTATGGGGAGAAAAGTATCAGCCTTGACTGAATGACGGAGCAGACTCGATGGGCCGAGTGGCCTAATTCTGCTCCTATGTCTTAATTGGAAAAAAATAATTGGGCACTCTAAATTTATTTTTTTTAAACTTCCACTTTGGTAATATGCTGAGTGTTTACATTACTTTAGTAGTTATTTTACTGATCATCTAGTAAACCTTAGAATGTGAATTCTCATTCCACCATGGCAATTTGAGTATCTGAATGTACTTAATTCATATAGAAGTAATGATTTGGAATTGTCTTTCATCCGTCTTCCTTCAAAGGATTGGCCACATGAAAAACGATCTTTCTCCGCTGACTTCTATCTTCTGCTGTCTTTACTGCCTGTCCCATCAAGAGACCAGTCCATGTTCTGATATTATCCATTCGTGCCATCTTGTGTCTTCCTTGTGCATGTTTTCCAGGAGTTTTTCCTTGCATTACCTCTTTTTATTCCCGAACAGTCCTCTAATGTTTGCATCACTTTTCCAAAATGTGTGAGATTCCTTGATACCACCGCCTCAAACACCTTCCTCTTAAACACTCATTTCTTTGATTCACCCTGCATCCTCCATGATGTATGACCCCAAGACGGTGGAAGGTATCAACCTGTTCACGCTGAACTCCGTTAATCAGAATCTTGCAGACCATTCCACCCACCCCTCAGTAACCACTCTCAAATTTTAAATAATTACACCCAGCAATAAATTTGCTGAAGCACTGGGTTTTGTAATTAAATATACCGGAAGTTGTGAATGTGCTTTCCTGTACTGTTACTGTAGCAAATAAACAAGCGTCCACACAGCTTCATTCTACATCTGACGAGCTCCCTGACTGTCCGAAATTTGCCCTTCAGTTGTTTAAAACTTCATCCTTGTGTCTGCTCTTGTGCATCAGTTGGAAGTAGTGTTTTGAACCTAATGTTTTCTGTGATTAAAAATAAAATGCTGAAAACAGTCAACTGATCGAGCAGCGTCTGTGGAGATAGAAAGTTCATGTTTTGGGTTGATGACCTCGTTAGAATTAAGAAAAGTTAGAAATGTAATAGATTTTGAGCAAGTGAAGGGGGGGGGGGGGGGGGGGGGGGAGAAAAGGGAAGGTTGGTGATGGGCTGAAAGGCAGGAGAGATTAAATGACTAGATTTGATACAGGATCAACAGGGGTGTCAATTTGAAAACTGTAAAATTTGCAATGCAACAGTATGAGCAGTTTATCAGTATGGGCATTTCATCAGGAGTTTCTCCATGTTCCAGCAGCGATGTAAGCAGATATGCTGCATGTTGTCAATGCCTTGATAAGTCCTGTCCTTCTCAGCAGCATCAAATTCTATAGTATTGTGCAGTTCTGATAGCCTTTAAACTTGTCTATATTAATTTCACAGCCGTTATTAGATATTTTACCATTCATTCCCTTGTTGTTTGCATGCTGCCTTTTCTAATTTCAGTCTGCAGCAGATGGTACTGACTGAAAATTTGAGTATTTTGCTTTGAACGTCTGAATCTCGATTATTAGTGTGAACAGTTGAGTTCTCAGCATCAATTTCCTGGAGCACCACGTTCCGTGATTGAGACACTCACCATAATTCCTCGAACAAGTAGCCACCAACAGTTACAACACCAATGGTTTCTCATTGGCTATGAAACATGTTCAGGTTGTGAAAGGAGTTATAGAAATGGAGATCTGTCTTTCTCTTTATACCTTCTGACTAATTTCTTACTCTTGATTTTTAATCTGAAGCCCCTGAAGCTAAAATTGTGTCTGTACTTTGGTATTTGTCAAATGTTTTTTTACGGCAGGGCGTACTTTTGGGATTTGACTTTCTCAGGAAAATCCCAAGTAGCTTTGGTGAGGCAGGATCTCCCTTTCTGAATTAATATTGGTTGCTTCCTATAGATTTATCACACAAGCAGCCCTTGCATGTCTAATGGGCCTGTGTGTGACCTTATTAAAAATGGATACCATGCTGGCCAGTTTCCAAACTACTCTCTCGACACTAATTAACTTTTGTTCTTTTCAGACTTAATACTTTGGATAAATATTTTTCAATGCTGAGAATTTATTCGACGCTGGGAGACTATGTACTTAACCTGAGATAAAACCTTTATACTTGGAGCAATTCAGTTGCTCCAAAAGGTATAAGATCACTTTTTGTCCAAAAGCAAAATGCTTAACAGGTCCGTGTTAAGAGAGTAACAAGAGTTAACGTTTCAGGTCAATCACCTTTCATCGGTTTCTTGGCCCCAGCCATCTCCTTTTCACCATTCAATCCAAAAAGGGGCTGGTTTAGCTCACTGAGCTAAATCGCTGGCTTTTAAAGCAGACCAAGCAGGCCAGCAGCACGGTTCGATTCCCGTACCAGCCTCCCCGGACAGGCGCCGGAATGTGGCGACTAGGGGCTTTTCACAGTAACTTCATTGAAGCCTACGCGTGACAATACGTGATTTTCATTTTCATTTCTACATTTCTACTGCAGTCGGATGGTGTGAGAGCTCTCCATTACTTTATTGAACAGAACAGCCCTTCATCTACCATCGCCTTCCTCCTCAGCTGAACTTGTTTTGACATTGAACAGCTACTTTAAATCCACTCGCTTCCCCCAAATAAGAGGTGTTTCTGTGGGAAGACAGATTATGATTTGAATGGGTGTATACTCAATGGAGTTTAGAAGAGTGAGGGGAGCTCATAGAAACTTGTAAAATTCGAACAGGATTAGGCAGGGTAGATTCAGGAACAATGGGGGAGTCCAGAACTAGGGGTCATAGTTTGAGGATAAAGTGTAAACCTTTTAGGACTAAGATGAGGGGAAACTTCTTCGCCCAGAGTGCTGAATCTGTGGAATTCGCTACCACAGAAAGTAATTGAGGCCAAAACATCGTGTAATTTCAAGAAGGAATTGGATAAAGCTCTTGGACTAAAGGGATATGGGGGGGGGGGGGGGGGGGGGGGCGATGGTGCGGGATCAGGGTGTTGACCTTGATGATCAGCCATGATCACAATGAATAGTGGAGCAGACTCGAGGGACCGAATGGCCTCCTGCTTCTATTTTCTGTGTATGTTTCTGTGTAACCTGTGATGCGTGACATTATTCTTTGTTATAGTCCTACTTAAGTCCCCTCTCAAATGTTATTTTGTATTTACATTGATGGATTTAGGAACAGTAGTAGGTTGTTTAGCTCCTCGAGCCTCTTGTGCCATTCGCTGAGATTGTGACTGATCTGTGAATATTTCCTTTTTTCCAGCCCAGAGATGTTAGAGGTCCATGGTTCTTTCACCTGGCTCGGACAGACTCAGTACAAAATTCAACTGAAGGGGCAGGAGGTTTACTCAGTTCCACTGAAGGCTTGTTTTGTTCACGCTGGTGTCTATAATCTTGGGACGCCCAGAGTCTTTGCCAAACTTGCCGACCAGAGTGTGCAGTGTGAAACCAGCCAGCAGAACTCCACACCGGCCCTGATAATTATCAACAGTATCTGAGGAACTGGTAGCACGGCACACTCACCCTGAATCTCAGAAGGAATCGTAAATACTGATCGCTTTCTTTTGTAGCTATTGTTGAAATTCCTGCATTTGTACCCTGCACCCACAAAAACACAGAACTAATATTTCACAATTGTACAGAACATGAGGGAAGAGGGGGTGGGGGGGAGGAAATGAAAAATAAACACAAGACCTAAAATTATTTTGTCTTTCACAATAAAAGGCACACTGAACTTGGATGTGCCTATGTAAAATGATTTTTCAATATATTTATCACTCATCTCTGCTTATAATTAGACCTTTTTTTAAATGTAAACATTGAATATAGATGTGCAGATTGGGCCACCTGTTAGTAAAGCAGTTTAAAACTGCCGTTACATTTTCCAGCACATTGTTTGAATATCTGCAGTCATCTGGGAAGATGTTGGTTGTAATTTTGGCTTTTTTTTTTCTTTCTTCAGCCTCCATTTCTTGGTTGCTAAATCAAAAGACCGTGATCACTAACTGTGTAGTTTGTGGGAAAAGTGCATTAATTGCGTGAGCTCACTCCTCATTGCTAACTGTTCAAAAGCAAATCTTTTACCTTGAGCTGAGGTGTAAAATCAAACATGCTTTACCTATGCCCTTTTTTTACACACTGATTCATTTCCTCAATATATCTCAGGTTTAAAAGAAAAGGCTGAATAATGAAGCATATCTATTTGATTTGAATTGTCTTTCGGTTTGGTTTAATTCAGTTCCAAGTTTATTTTACAACCACAGGGTGTTATCTGAGTTGGACCCAGCTAGCTACATTATGATGGAACTTTGCAAATTTAATGTGTTATTTAATATATCGACAGACTTAAAATGAACACAAATGTCTTTTCAAGAAATGATGTATTATATTTATAGCTAATGTCTGTAAATAGAATAAAACATAACCCATATATAATCGAGTTTGTCTCTGACTGTCACATGGAAGTGTAAATGTGTTTTGTACTTGGTTCTAACTCCTAACCCAACAGTGTTTTTCCCTCCATCTCAGAGACGTTGTTTATTTAAGTGACCACTTTATTAATTGTCTTTCAGATTTAAAAACAAATATGGGTTAAAAATCATGGATGTTGAACTAATCAAAGGTCCCAATGACCTTTTTCTGATGGATGTAAAAGATCCCATGATGCTATCTTGAGCACTGGAGTTCTCCCCAGTTGTCCTGGCCCATTCTAACACACTAATCAGGAGCAGGAAGTAGACCATTCGGTCCCTCAAACCTGTCCAACCATTCAATAAGACCTTCATCTGAGCTGATCTGATTGTGGCCTCGAGGCCATATTCCCAGCTACCCTGATAACCTTTGACTCTCTTGTTAATCAAGGATCTATCTACCCGTCTTAAAACATATTCAGTGACCCTGCCTCCACCACTCTCCAGGGAAGAGTTTGAAAGATTTGCAACCCTCCGAGAAAAAAAAATCTTCTTAAATAAGAGGCCTCTTATTTTTAAACTGTCGTCCCGTCCCCATCCCCGTATTGGTCTCCCCCACAAGGAGAAACATCCTTTCAGCAACAAACCCTATTGTTCTCTATTGTTGAAACAACCTTTTCTCATAATGCCACACATCCTGGGTATGTATATTTAACATTCAAATCGCACCGAAACAGACTTTGGTTTTTATCATATTACTGTTTGTGGGTGCTTGCTGTGTATAAATTTACTCATGTTTTCTACATTAAAACAGTGACTACATTTCTAAAAGTACTTAAATCTACCAAAAGTGCTTTGGGATGTCCTGAATTTGTGATAAGTGCTATATAAATGCAAGTTCTACCTTTCTGTGTGACAGCAATCCCAGTGTTCACTTAAGAGAGTGGGAAAGTTGGGCCTTGTGCACCTGTTTCATGGCCTTAAAATTGATACATTTAATGCATAAATAATTCCGTCCAAAGTTTGCCCAGTTTCAGTCTCTTTAATGGATTCACAGTGTTGGTGTTCTGGGGTTTAATCCTATAACCTTCTTGCCCTAATACCAGGACTGGGAAACATGGAAACTGGTATTAATGCTATCAAATCATCACTGAGATAAATTAATCCTTTACATGCAGCGTATATAAAACATGGATATCAGTGAGAATGGATTTCCGTGTGGGCAAAAAACTCATCCACTTTGGACTCAACAGGTTAGAGCAAGGGACTGTCATATTTTGATTTGATTTATTGTCACATGTACCAAAGTACAATGAAACGTATTTTTCTGCGGCTGAGGGAACGTACACAGTACATACAGAGTAGACAAAAAGGATAATCAACAGAGTACACTGACAGATGGTACATCGACAAACAGTGATTGGTTACAGTGCGGAACAAGGGGCCAAACAAAGCAAATACATGAGCAAGAGCAGCCAAGGGTGTCGTGAATGGTGTTCTTACAGGGAACAGATCAGTCTGAGGGGGGAGTCATTGAGGAGTCTTGTAGCTGTGGGGAAGAAGCTGTTCCTATGTCTGGATGTGCGAGTCTTCAGACTTCTGTACCTTCTGCCTGATGGAAGGGTCTGGAAGAAGGCAATGCCTGGGTGGGAGGGGTCTCTGATAATGCTGTCTGCCTTCCTGAGGCAGCGGGAGGTGTAGACAGAATCAATGGGAGGATGGCAAGCTTGTGTGATGCGTTGGGCTGAGTTCACCACACTCTGTAGTTTTTTACGATCTTGGGCCGAGCAGTTGCCATACCAGATTGTTGCAGCCGGATAGGATGCTTTCTATGGCACATCTGTAGAGGTTTGTGAGAGTCGATGCAGATATGCCAAATTTCTTTCGCTTCCGTAGGAAGTAGAGACATTGTTGGGCTTTCTTGACTGTTGCATCAATGTGATTGGACCGGGACAGATTGTTGGTGATGGTGACCCCCAGCAATGGGCAGTAACAGTTTGGAAATCTTTCTCAAATGGCAGTTGGTGCTCAGTCAATTTCAAATCTGAATTAGATTGTTGTTAACCAAAGTTACAAAGGAATTTGGGCAGAGGTGGGTTTATGCACTTGCACCAAAGATCAACCATAATCCCATTGAATGGTGGAACAGGATCCAGGGGCTAAACGGCTTCCTCCTCTTCCCGTGTTCAGGTTGAAAGTCTGCCATCATTTAACTGCTTACAGTAAGGCTAAGAAAGTCCCCCAATGTCTGTACCTCTTCACCTGCATAACTACATATTGCAAGTGCCATTGTGTTTATATTCTTACTTTGAGCCTACACGATAGGATCTGTTTATTCCGAGACTGAAGCTTGAACTCTGGGTTTCGGAACTCTAGCAGCCTTGTGAACTGGCGACCATTGCAGATTAAACTGCATGTTAAATTCAATTCCATAAATTGATTAAAAGTTTCCATAGCTATGTAAAGAGAAAAAGTTTGCTAAAAACGAATGTAGGCCCCTTTCAGTCAGAAATGGGAAAATTCATAATGAGGAACAAAGAAATGGCTGAGGAACTAAATTTGTACTTCGCTTCTGTCTTTATAAAGGAAGTCTTGAATAATGTACCGGATGTTCTGAGAGTTTTAGTGACCAGCTGAAGGGAATTGGTATTGGTACAGAAATAGTTTTAGGGAAATTAATGGGATTGAAGGTGGATAAATTTCCAGGGACTGATAATCCTCATTCCAGAGTACTTAAGGAAGTGGCCCTAGAAATATTAGACCCACTGGCAATCATTTTCCAAAATTCTTTGGGCTCTGGAAAGGTTCCTACAGATTGGAGGGTAGCTAATATAACCCAGCTATTCAAAAAGGGAGGTAGAGAGAAAGTAGCGAACTATAGGCCAAGGTCTCACATAGCAGATGACTATGTAAAGTTACAGTGCATGGGATTATGGATAATGTCTTAAGATGGATAGAAAGCTGGTTAGCAGACAGGAAGCAAGAAGTTGGAATAAATGATATTTTTCCGATTGACAGACAGTGACTAGTCAGGAACTGCAAGAATCTGTGCTCGACCCCAACTGTTCACATTGTATTTCCAAATTTGCAGATGAAACAAAGTTGGGTGGGAAGGTGAGCTGTGAGGAGGTTGCAGAGGTGCTTCAACGGGATTTGGACAGGCTGAGTGAGCGGGGATATACATGGCAGATGCAGTATGAAGTGGATAAATGTGAGGTTATCTGCTTCGGTAGCAAAAATAGGAAGACATTTGAATGGGTGTAAATTGAGAGAGGTGGATACTCAGAGACTGGTGTCCTCGTGCATCAGTCGTTGAAAGTAAGCGTGCAGGTACAGCAGACAGTAAAGTCAAATGGAATGTTAGCCTTTACAGCAAGAGGATTTGAGTACAGGGATAGAGATGTTTTACTGCAATTATATCAGGCATTGGTGAGGCCACGCCTCATAATAATATTCTTTATTGTCACAAGTAGGCTTACATTAACACTGCAATGAAGTCACTGTGAAAATCCCCTAGTCGCCACACTCCTGCACCTGTTTGGGTACACGGAGGGAGAATTCAGAATGTCCAAATTACCTAACAGCATGTCTTTCAGGAGTTGTGGGAGGAAACCCACGCAGACACTGGGAGAACGTGCAAACTCCGCATAGCCAGTGACCCAAGCTGGGAATCGAACTTGAGACCCTGCTGCTGTGAAGCAACAGTGCCAACCACTGCTATTGTGCCGCCCTGAAGTATTATGTGCAGTTTTGGTGTCCTTATCTGAGGAAGGATGTTCTTGCCAAGGAGGAAGTGCAGCGAAGGTTTACCAGGCTGATTCTTGGGATGGCGGGACCATCATGAGGAGAAGCTGAATCGGTTAGGATTATATTCATTGGAGTTTCGAAGAGAGGGAATCTCATAGAAACTTGTAAAATTCTAACAGAATTAGACAGGGTAGATTCAGAAAGAACGTTCGCGATGGTTGGGGGGGGGGGGTGGCCCGAGGGGGGCGGGGGGGGGGCCCGAGAGGGGAGGGGGGGGGGGCGGACCCAAGAGGGGAGGGGGGGGCGGAGGACCCGAGGGGGGGGGGGGGGCGGACCGAGCGGGGGGGGGCCGCCCTGGGGGAGGGCGGCCACCGTGCATGCGCTGGTTGGCACCTGCCCAACTGCGCATGCGCAGGACCCGAGTTGCCGGTGCCTTGAGCCGGCCCTGCCTCTCCGTGTGTGCGTGGGTTTCCTCCGGGTGCTCCGGTTTCCTCTCTCAGTCCAAAGATGTGCGGGTTAGGTGGATTGACCATGCTAAATTGCCCGTAGTGTCCTAATAAAGTAAGGTTAAGGGGGGGGTTTATTGGGTTACGGGTATAGGGTGGATACGTGGGTTTGAGTGGGGTGATCATGGCTCGGCACAAAATCGAGGGCCGAAGGGCCTTTTCTGTGCTGTACTGTTCTATGTTCTATGTATGTTTCTATGTAATTATCATTCAATTCCACCAGGTGGTGCAGCAGCGCAGTCTAGATTTCCACAGCACTCTGGTGCTATCTTTCATCAACTGGAATGGTTTATTTTGTGGACTATGTAACAACACAAGATACACACAAGCTTTGAATATTGCACTTTATCTATTAATATCTAAATTCTAACGGTATTTAATATTAGTCCACAGAACATGTGACATTGAGAGTGTGACTGATTCATGTTATATTTACATTGCCGTTTGTCAAACTCTGATTAACAAATCGCTACTCTGAACAAATCTTTAAGTACAAGTTTGTTCAGTCCTGACACTTTGTATATTAAAGTGTCTTGTGTAATGTAATGAGGGGCAGAATGATCCATAACTCTCCAGCTGCTCCATGCCGATTTAGAAATCCATTTTTTTTGTTCACAGGCTCTGGGCGTTGCTGGCATAGCCAGCATTTATTGGCTGTGCCTATAGTTCTGAGAATAGTTGGCCTTTGACTCACCCTGAGACTGTATTGACACACAAATTACAGAGCTCACCAAGCAGGTTTATAGGGTTTTTGCTGCATAAGCAAGTTGCCAGCAAGTCACTTGTTTGATGTGTTACAGAATGACAAGGTCATGTCTAATAAGGGGGAATAGTTCAGAGACTCTTTTCTCTGGTTAAGGGGAAGATGGTGTGTTGACCTGATGGAGGCCTTGGAGTTGTTTAAAATAAATTTAGAGTACCCAATTATTATTATTTTTCCAATTAAGGGGCAATTTAGCATAGCCAATCCACCTAACCTGCACAGATTTGGGTTGTGGGGGCAAAACCCACGCAGACATGGGGAGAATGTGCAAACTCCACGCGGACAGTGACCCAGGACTGGGATTTGTACCAGTGCTAAGCACTGCGCTACATGCCGCCCCTGAATATGAGAGAGTTTGAGAGGGTGGAGGGTTAATAGCACGGGTTCAATTCCCACACTGGCTGAGGTTATTCATGAAATGAAAATCGCTTATTGTCACAAGTAGGCTTCAAATGAAGTTACTGTGAAAAGCCCCCAGTCGCCACATTCCGGCGCCTGTCCGGGGAGGCTGTTACGGGAATTGAACAGTGCTGCTGGCCTGCCTTGGTCTGCTTTCAAAGCCAGCGATTTAGCCCTGTGCTAAACAGCCCCTTCTCAACCTTGTCCCTTGCCTGAGGTGTGGTGACTGTCAGGTTAAATCACCACCAGTCAGCTCTCCCCCTCAAAGGGGGAAAGTCACCTATGGTCAACTGGAACTAATTTTACAGAAGTTATTTCTGCATGAGAGAATCCAAAATAAGAGGCCACCACAATAAGATGGTCGCTAATCATAGAAAATAGGAGCAGGAGTAGGCCATTTGGCCCTTTGAGCCTGCACTGCCATTCATTATGATCATGGTTGAACTCAATAGCCTAATCCCACCTTCTCTTTCCCCTTCACCCTAAGTGCTATACCTAACTTTCTTGAAAACATACAATGTTTTGGCCTCAACTACTTCCTGTGGTAATGAATTCCACAGTGTCACCACTCTGGGTGAAGAAATTTCTTGTAATCTCTGTCCGAAATGGTCTAGCCTGTATCCTCAGACTGTGACTCCTGGTTCTGGACGCACTCACCATCAGGAACATCCTTCCTGCATCTGCCCTGTCCAGTCCTGTTCGAGTTTTATAGGTTTCTGAGTTTCTCCCCACCCATTCTTCTGAGTTCCAGCTAAAACAATCCTGACTCAATCTCTCCTCGTATGTCAATCCTGCCATCCCAGGAATCAGTCTGGTAAACCTTTGCTGCACTCACTCTAGAGCAAGAACACCTTCCTCAAATGAGGAGACCAAAACGGCACACAACAGTCCAGGGATGACCTCACAAATGCCCTGTATAATTGCAGCAAGACATCCCTGCTCCTGAACTCAAATCCTCTTGCTATGAAGGCCACTTTTCCAATCCCCTCCTTTACTTCAGTGACTGGTGTACAAGGACAGCCAGGTCTCATTGCACATTCCCCTCTCCTAATTTATTGCCATTCCGATAATAGTCTGCCTACCCATTTTTGTCCCAAATTATATTACATCTGCCATTCATTTGCCCACTCAACTTGTCCAAATCACACAGGATCTTTGATTCCTCCTCACAGCTCACCCTCCCACACAATTTGGTGTCATCTGCAAATTTGGAAATATTACTTTTTGTTTCCTCATCTGATTCATTAATATATATTGTGAATAGCTGGGGTCCTAGCACCGATCCCCGAGGTACCCCACTAGTCACTGCCTGACAATTTGAAAAAGACCCATCTGTTCTTATTCTTTGTTTCCTGTCTGCCAACCTGTTTACTGTCCATCTCAAAACACTACCCCTAACATGCGCTTTGATTTTACACAATAATCTCTTGTGTGGGAATTTGTCAAAAGCTTTCTGAAGGGCCAAGGAAACCACATCCACTGACTCCCCCTCATCAACTCTACTAGTTAGATTTACAAAGAATTCCAGTAGAATTGTCAAGCATGATTTCCCCTTCGTAAATCCATGCTGACTCTGATCCTGCCACTATTTTCTAAGTGCTCTGCTATTAAATCTTTGATAATGAATTCTGGAATTTTCCTCACTACCAACGTCAGGCTTACTGGTCTATAATTCCCTGTTTTACTGGTCTATAATTCCCTGTTTTCTCTCTACCTCACTTTTTATATAGTGGCGTTACATTAGCTCCCCTCCAATCTGCAGGAACTGTTCCAGAATCTATAGAATCCTGGAAGATGACCACCAATGCATCCACTATTTCTAGAGCCACCTCCTTAAGTATTCTGTGATGTAGATTATCAGGCCCTGGGGATTTATCAGCCTTCAATCTCATCAATTTCCCCAACACTATTTCTCTGCTAATATTGATCTCCTTCAGTTCCTCCCTCTCACTAAACCCTGTATTCCACATCATTTCTGGTATCTGATTTGTGCTCTAATTTGTGAAGAGACAACCAAAGTGTGTGTTCAAAGTTTGCATTCATAGAAAAATGTATCTAACCAATCCAATTGGGAATTTAGGAGAAAATTCATTACTCGCTGTGGTAGAGTTTAATACACTCACCACTCTCTGGATAGTGGCAACAACATTGACAGAAAACTGGAGAAGAACATGAGGGAGAAAAGAATAGAAGGATATGTTGGTGGGTTGGGATGACATGGACTGTTCCTATGTTGTAAATAATATCCAAAGTTTTGTAAGACAAAAGAACATTTTCTCAATTCAGAGAGAGGGAATCTTACTTTGGACCCTTAAAGACTTTAACTAAATTTTCCTCATTCCATGCTGTTTAAGTCATTTTTTAATTAAATTTTTATTCTCCTTTTTCACATTTTCTCCCAAATTTACACCCACCAACAATAATCAGCAACAAATATGTCAATCCCCATATCAATAACAATGATCCCATTCTCCCATCAAACCCCAAACATTAGCCCACATGTTTACATAAACAAATGACAAAAAGGAATTAGGAATCACCCATAGTCACCATTCATACACACAGCCCCCGCTCCCCACAACCCTCTCACCCCCACCCCCCAACTAATTCGATGTTATCCAGTTCTTGAAAGTGCATGATGAATAATGCCCATGGATTGTAGAACCCCTCCATCCTTCCCCTCAGTTCAAACTTAACCTTCTCAAGAGTCAAGAATTCCAACAGGTCCCCACACCAGGGCACAGGGTGGAGAGGCTGCTCCCCATCCCAGCAGGATCCACCTTCGGGCGATCAACAAGTCGAAGGCTACGATATCTGCCTCCGCACCCATTTCCAACCCTGGCTGGTCCGAAACCCCGAATATGGCCTCCCGGGGACCCGGGATCAGTTTCGCGTGCACCACCTTGGAAATGACCCTAAAAACCTCCTTCCAGTAATCTTCGAGACCAAAGCATATGAACGTGATTAGCGCCCCCCCCCCCCCCCCCCCCCCCCCGGCAATGCACACACATCTTCTACTCCTTCAAAGAATCGGCTCATTCTCACCCTTGTGAGGTGTGCTCTGTACACCACCTTCAGCTGTATCAGCCCCAACCTCGCACACAAGGTGGAGGCGTTCACTCTCCGGAGCACCTCACACCAGAACCCCTCTTCCGTACCCTCTCCCAGCTCTTCCTCCCACTTTGCTTTGATCCCTTCCAGTGGTGCCTTCTCCTCTTCCAAAATAGCTCCGTAAACTGCTGACACTACCCCCTTCTCCAGTCCCCCTGTCATCAGCACCTCCTCCAGCAATGTGGAGGCCGGCTCCACCGGGAAGCTCTGTATCTCCTTTCTGGCAAAATCTTGAACCTGCATGACCTAAACATTTCCCCCTGCTCCAGCCCATACTTCGCTTCCAGCTCCTTCAATCCTGCAAACAGACCCGTAAGAAATAAATCTTTTAGTGTCTTAATTCCCTTCTCTTCCCATTTCCGAAAATTTCCATCCCACCTCCCTAGCTCAAATCTGTGGTTTCCCCCGAATCGGCATTTTCCTTGACCCTGCCCCCAACCCGAAGTGTTGGCGAAACTGCCTCCAAAGTCTCAATGAAGCTATTATTACCGGGCTCCCTGAGTATTTACCTGGAGCTATCGGGAACGGCGCTGTTGCTAGCGCTTTCAGTCCCGACCCCCTACACAAACTCGCCTCCATTCTGACCCACTGGGAATCAACCCCTCTGACCCAGCACCGCACCTTCTCCACATTCACCGCCCAGTAGTAGTACATCAGATTCGGACGACCCCAAACCCCCTGCCTGCCTTCCCCTCTGTAGCAGGACCTTTCGCATTCTGGCCACCTTCCCTCTCCATATGAACAAAGGAATCATTCCCTCAATCTCCCTTAAGAAAGCTTTTGGCAGGAAAATCGGCAGGCATTGAAAAATATACAGAAATTGCGGCCACCCGTTCATTTTAACCGCCTATACCTGACCCGCCAGTGACAGAGGGAGACCATCCCACCTTGCCAGATCAGCTTTAACTCTCCCCACCAAACTAGAGATGTTGTACCTGCGAAGCCTCCCCCACTCCCGGGAAACCTGCACACCCAAGTACCTAAAGTGAGTCCCTGCCTTACGGAATGGCAGCCCCCCACCCCCGGCCGAGACACCACAAAATACTCATTCTTGTCTAGATTCAGCTTGTACCCTAAGAAAGACCCAAATACTCGAAGGAGCTTCAATATTCCCCCTATTGACACACTCGGTTCCGACATGTATAACAGCAAGTCATCGGCATATAAGGACACCCTATGCTCTACTATTTCCACCCCAATCCCTTTCCAGAACCCCCGAACGTCTTAACGTGATGGCCAATGGCTCAATCACGAGTGCAAACAGCAGGGGGGACATAGGACATCCCTGCCTAGTCCCACGGTGGAAAAAGTATCTCGAGCTGATGTTGTTTGTGCGGACACGCGCCCTCGGCTCCTTGTATACTGTAGTAGCTTTACCCAGTTCACAAATCTTGGTCCAATCCCAAACCGCTCCAGAACTGTCATCAAGTACCCCCATTTCTACCCGTCAAACGCCTTCTCAGCGTCCAATGCCACAACCACCTCTGTTTCCTTCCCCTCCGCCGGTGCCATAACGACATTATGCTGTTTAAATCATGACGTATTCTGCAGCAGACCAGGAGTTACAATTAGTAATGTTATAACCTGGTATTAATGTCCTGTGGCAAGATCAAAGAATGAGAAGGATAGAATTCCTTTTGTCTTGTTATTTTTTTCCCTGTAAAACTTTCAGCATTGTGTGAGAGATACTTGAAACTGCATGCCAGGCTGTTACTTCATAGAATTTGACAGATGTCAAGCCACGGTTGCCAAACAAAGAACATAGTCATGGTAAATTATTGATGGTAACATTGCTCCTTTCTGGAATTTTATTCATAGGCTTTTTATGCAAATATAGCATGGCATTTAAGGGATTTTATTTTTTTAACTTGCATGGTGTAAAACACTTTTGTTCCAGCACAGTTGATATTTAGGGTGGTCAGTTTGAGTAACGCAGTGTTTATGTCATTTTGCACTTTACAGGAATGACTGAGGCAACAACAACCTAAAGGACCCTAAACGGGTCTGAGCAGATGGCTGTATACAGACGTTAGAGTCAATCAGCTTCTGGTGTATCTCCGTCAGATTGTAACAGTCATCAAAAAAATAAGGACATTCAGATGGATATAGAGCACAATTACTGAGAAAGACATATTTGAATGTTGAATTCAATGTCAAATTGCCCAGTTTTCCACATTGAAAGGTGGGTGCTTGTGTTGTAGCTGTACTGGAACAGCTTGACTGAGGGAGCAGTTAGCTCAAGAACACTACTCTGCAGTACTATTGCTGGAATATTGTCAGGACCCACCGCCTGCCAATGCCTTCAGTTTATTCATATCACATGGAGTGAATCAAATTGGAGGAAGACAGATATTTGTGAGGCCGCAAACCTCAGGAGGCTGAGATGGATCATCCACTCGGTACTTCTGGCTGAAGATTGTTGCGAATTCTTCAGCCAGGTCTTTTGGATTTGAATTTTATTTATTGTCACGTGTACCGAGGTACAGTGAAAAGTATTTTTCTGCGAGCATCTCAAACAGCTCATTAAGTACATGAAAAGAAAATACATAGGGCAACACAAGGTATACAATGTAACTACATAAATACTGGCATCGGGTGAAGCATACAGGGTGTAGTGTTAATCAGGTCAGGCCATAAGAGAGTCGTTTAGGAGTCTGGTAACAGCGGGGAAGAAGCTG
The DNA here is from genome assembly GCF_902713615.1 of Scyliorhinus canicula. Lineage (NCBI taxonomy): Eukaryota > Metazoa > Chordata > Chondrichthyes > Carcharhiniformes > Scyliorhinidae > Scyliorhinus > Scyliorhinus canicula. The sequence goes on along the minus strand of NC_052155.1, from coordinate 9,905,842 downwards.
TTTTTGAGTCTGTTCGTGCGTGTTCTCAGACTTTTGTATCTCCTGCCCGATGGAAAAATTGGAAGAGTGAGTAAGCCGGGTGAGAGGGGCTTTCATTATGCTACCCGCTTTCCCCAGGCAGCGGGAGGTGTAGATGGAGTCAATGGATGGGAGGCAGGTTCGTGTAATGGACTGGGCTGTGTTCACGACTCTCTGAAGTTTCTTGCGGTCCTGGGCCGAGCAGTTGCCATACCAGGCTGTGATGCAGTCAGATAGGATGCTTTCTATGGTGCATCTGTAAAAGTTGGTAAGGGTTAATGTGGACATGCCGAATTTCCTTAGTTTTCTGAGGACGTATAGGTGCTGTTATGCATTATTTGTGGTCACGTCGACGTGGGTGGACCAGGACAGATTTTTGGTGATGTTTACCCCTATGAATTTGAAGCTGCTAACCATCTCCACCTCGGCCCCGTTGATGCTGACAGGGGTGTGTACAGTACTTTGCTTCCTGAAGTCAATGACCAGCTCTTTAGTTTTGCTGGCATTGAGGGATAGATTATTGTCACTGCACTACTCCACTAGGTTCTCTATCTCCCTCCTGCATTCTGACTCGTCGTTATTCGAGATCCAGCCCACTATGGTCGTATCATCAGCAAACTTGTAGATGGAGTTGGAACCAAATTTTGCCACGCAGTCGTGTGTATATAGGGAGTATGGTAGGGGGCTGAGTACGCAGCCTTGCGGGGCCCCGGTATTGAGGACTATTGTGGAGGAGGTGTTGTTGTTTATTCTTACTGATTGTGGTCTGTGGGTCAGAAAGTCGAGGATCCAGTTGCAGACTGGGGAGCCAAGTTGTAGGTTTTGGAGCTCTGATATGAGCTTGGCTGGGATTATGGTGTTGAAGGCGGAGCTGTAGTAAATAAATAGGAGTCTGATGTAGGAGTCCTTGTTGTCGAGATGATCTCGGGATGAGTGTAGGGCCAGGGAGATGGTGTCTGCTCTGGACCAGTTGCGGTGGTATGAGAATAGAAAATAGAAATAGAAAATGGCTTATTGTCACGAGTAGGCTTCAATTAAGTTACTGTGAAAAGCCCCTAGTCGCCACATTCCGGCGCCTGTCCGGGGAGGCTGGTACAGGAATTGAACCGTGCTGCTGGTCTGTTTCAAAAGCCAGCGATTTAGCCCAGTGACATTCTGAGAGTATGGAGGTGATGCGCTTCATGACCAACCTCTCGAAGCACTGCATTACGACAAGTCAGGGCAACTGGAAGGTAGTTGTTGAGGTATGTTACCTGGTTCTTTGCGGCAGGTTGGGACCTCAGAGCGCAGTAGGGACAGGTTAAAGATGTCCGCAAATATCTGCCAACTGGTCCGCGCAGGCTCTGAATGCACAATCAGGGATCCCGGCGCCTTACAAGGGTTCACTTTCAGGAAGGCTGATCTGACTTTGGGAGCTGTGATGATGTGATTGAGCACAGCTGTGTTGGGCTCCTCCATCATTGAGGATGGGGATATTTGTGGAGCCGCCTCCTCCAGTGAGTTGCTTAATTGTCCACCACCATTCCTGCTGGATGTGGCAGGACTGTAGAGCTTAAATCTGATGTGTTTGTTGTGGAATAGCTTAGCTCTGCTATTACTTGCTGCTTATGCTGCTTGGCAGTCCTTTGTCGTAGCTTCGCCAGGTGGCACCTCAGTTTTTGGTATGCTTGGTGTTGCTCCTGGCACGCTCTCCTGCACTCTTCATTGAACCAGGGTTGATTCCCTGACTTGTTGGCAATGGTAGAGTGGGGGATATGCCGGGCCATGAGTTTGCAGATTGTGCTTGAATACAATTCTGCTGCTGCTGATGGCCCATAGATCCTCATGGATGCCCAGTCTTGAGTTGTTCAATCTGTTTGAAGTCTATCACATTTAGCACGGTGGTAGTGCCACACAACTTGATGAAGGGTAGCCTCAGTGTGAAGACGGGACTTTCTCACCATATCTGTGGAGCCGCCTCCTCTTCCAGTCAGTTGTTTAATTGTCCACTACCAGTGCGGTGGTCACTCCTACCGATACTGTCATGGACCGCGCATCTGCGGCAAGCAGGTTAGTGAGGATGAGGTCAAATCATTTTTTCCTTGTTGCTTCCCTCACCACATGTCGCAGACCCAGTTTAGCAGCTGTGTGCTTTAGGACTCAACCCGCTCAGTCTGTGCTACCAAGCCACTTCTGGTGAATCAGCATTGAAGTCCTCCATGCAGACTACATTCTGTGCCCTCGCTCAGTGCATTCTCTAAGTGGTGTTTATAATGGAGGATGACAGCAGGAAGTATTACAACCCGGGACCAGACCCCAACAGTGGCTAAGAAACCGGACAGTAACACCAATAGTTTATTTTAATTTTCTAAGACAATGAGGAAAGGATACTTTAAATCTTTATTATTGTCACAAGTAGGCTTACATTAACACTGCAATGAGGTGACTGTAAAAATCCCCAGTCGCCACATTCTGGCGTCTGTTCGGGTACACAGAGGGAGAATTCAGAATGTCCAATTCACCTAACAAGCACGTCTTTCGGACTTGTGGGAGGAAACCTGGAGCACCCGGAGAAAACCCACGCAGACACAGGTGCTTCCTCAAAGTGGAAGGGACCTCTTCCACTTTCCGACCTTGGGTGACTGTGTGGAGTTTGCAAGTTCCCCGTGTCAGCGTGGGTTTCTTTGAGTGCTGTGGTTTCATAGAATGATAGAATTTACAGTGCAGAAGGAAGCCATTCAGCCCATCGAGTCTGCACCAGCCCTTGGAAAGAGCACCCTATTTAAGCCCACAGTCCAAAGATGTGCGGGTTAGGTGGATTAGCCATGCTAAATTGTCCCTTGCTAAATTGTCCCTTAGGGTGGGGTTGCCGGAATAGGGCAGGGGATTGGACATAGGTGGTGTGGTAATTCAAAAGGGTTGGTGCAGACTTGATGGGTCGAATGGTCTCCTTCACTGTGGGGATTCTAATAACCCTGCACTACTATCTTTACTTCCACTGAAACAACAGAACCATCTCAGATCATAATCCAGTTTTACATACAGTCAGCTCTGTATACTCACAAATACTTGCTGTACAGGAATATCTTGAAAGTCCACTTTGAAAAAGAAAGATCTTTTGACACCGCTTTGAAGAAAGAGACCAGCCATCACGTCTGAACAATGCAGGGTCTCCAGCTGAAGTCTTGAGAAACTGCCTTCATAGCTTGGCTTCCAGCTCCGAACTAAAACTCTGACCCTTCACGGCTCACTGCTTCAACCCTTGGCTCCTTCCATTAATTGCATCATCTTACTAACTGAACACAATGTCTGTAACTACTCCACAGGGAACTCTTGTAATATAAATAAAAATCCATCAGCCCAAACTTTTACAATGCCTTAATTACACCTCTGGCTCTCAAAAAGCCGAGCTGTCTTGCTGATCAGGATATTTGAAAACAGTACTGCAGCAGTCAGACACAAACTAACCCTTACAGCTCCAAATACATATAATACAATATATCTGAAATTCCTACATTCATCACAGTAATAATCAGAAAGAAGTTTCCTTGCCCATGTTTGACCTGATGATTTCACGTCAATGTTGAGGCCAGGGAAACTCCCTCCCGACTGTCGCCGCCTTTAGTGATCACTCGCTAATCAGTATAATTATCCACCTGAGAAACTCTGTCACTGCTCAGTGGTTCTGTGGGTCCTTGCGTGGCTGATGATCCTGATCCTAGAGCTGCATCTTCAACAGCACATTTAGCAGGTGTTTCAGGTAGAGGCATCAATCCAGGGATTGCTGGTATTTCTTTATCAGGTTCCTTTTCCAGGTCTCCTCTTGCCGTTGGATGTCCTCTAATTGTATCCCTTCAAACAGGAAGTTCCTCGAAGTTGGTCTCTTTTGAGCAAGGGTGTCTCAGGTGTTTACATCGATGTTGCACCATTTGAGGTAAGAGGGTGTCTTTGAAGCGCTTCCTTTGTCCTCTTGTTCAGGAGCCTTCCTTGAGCTGGGCAAAGAAGACTTGCTTTGGTCGGCAGGACTCTGGCATCCTAAGCACATGGCTGGCCCAGCGGAGTTGGTTTCGGATGATCATGATCTTGGTGCTGGTGCTTTTGGCTTCTTCAAAGGGCGCTGATGTTAGTACACCTGTATTCCCAGCTGATACGGAGAATCCATCTCGGACAGCATTGATGGTGCCTCTCCAGAGCCTTGAGGCGATGTCTGTACATAGTCCAAGTTTCTGAGCTGCACAGAAGAGGTGGGAGGACGACTGCCTTGTGCAGGAGGATCTTGGTGTCAGCGTGGAATTTGCAGTCGCAAAAGACTCTTATCCTTAGGTGTCCAAAGTAGGTGCTCGCGGATTGGATATGATGTTGGCTCCCACATCAATGTCAGCCTTAGATGAGAGGTGACTCTCCAGGTAGGGGAAAAGTTCCACGTTTGGTAGGATTTTTCTGTTGATCTTGATGGAGGAAAAGACCAGTTCTTGCCCTGGAGCAGGTTGGTAAAGGACTCAAGTCTTCTTGAGGTTGAAGCTGGCACCGATTCTTCGGTATGCTTCCATGAAGTTGCCAAGCATGGCTTAGAGATTCTCTTCTGAGAGAATTGGGATGGCAATGTCATCCACATGCTGCAGTTCCACGAGCGATGTCGGTGTCGTTTTCTTCTTTGATTTCAACCGGTTGAGGTTGAAACGTTTTCCGTCCAGTCTGTAGACGATGTTCACTCCACTGGGAAGCTTGTTCTTGGCAAGGTGGAGGATGGTAATGATGAAGATGGAGAGATGTATGAGGGTGATGACTCCAGTCTTGACCTCAAAGGTTTCAGCTTATTTCCGTCGGTGACATCTTTTCGTGAAGGTGTCGGTGGATGTTGATGAATTTCTCTGGGTAACTGGCCTTTGACAGGGTCTTTTGTAGCACTTCCTGATTGACTGTCAAAAGCCTTGGTCACCTCGATGACCAAGTGGTTGACGTTGCTCCTGGCATTTCTCTTGAAGTTACCAAGCATGAAATTCATGTCCATTGTTCCATGGTTTGGTTGTAAGCTACATTGGCTTTCCAAAAGGATTCCTTCAGAGACTGGGAGGAGGCGATGAGGATGATTTGGGTGATGATTTTCCCATGCATGGAGAGTAGGGAGATTCCTCAGTAGTTCCCACAGTCTGCTTAGTCTCCTTTCTTGAAGATGGTGACAATGTCGGCATCCCTGAGGTCAGCAGGAATTTCTTCTCTGGCCCAGATTTTCAGCCATAGTTGATGGAGATGATGAGTGATCTCTTCTCCTCCAAGTTTGAAAACCTCGGCCGGACCCCTGCGGTTTTTCCATTCTTCATGTGTTTAATGGCAGCTTTGACTTCTTCCATGCTTGGTGGGAGTCCAAGATCATCTTTGATCAGGAGTTGGGGAATTTTCTCAAACATGTCCCCAAATTTGATTCTACCACGGTTTAGGAGTTCATTCAATTGTTCTCGCCATCAAAGGCTGATGTTTTCTCTGTCTCCCAAGAAGGTTCCGTCCTTACTCCACATCGGTTTGAGGCCGAGGGTGTTGGGTCCCTATATTATTTTAGTGGCACTGAAGAAGCCCCGGGCAGAGTACATTCTGCGCCCTTGCCACTCTCAGTGCTTTCTCTAAGTGGTATTTAACATGGAACAGTACGGATTCATCAGCTGAGTAGGGGGGAGGCAGTAGGTTGTTGTCTGAAAGAGGTTTCCTTGCCGAGGTTTAACCTGATGACTTCATGAGGTCCAGAGTCAATGTTGAGGACAGGGAAACTCCTCCTGGCTGTGTACCACCAAGCAACCACATTTGGTGGGTCTGCCCTGTCTCACCAACAGGAATAATGCTGGTATCTGGGACAATGTAAGGTCTGATTCAGTATGTTACTTGTCCAGTCTGTGGGAGAGACCTCTCAATTTTGGCACAGGCCCCCAGATGTTCGTAAGTAGGACTTTGCAAGGTCTACAGTGCTGGGTGTTCCATCTGTTTTATTCCTTTTGTAGACTTTGTAACTTTAATACAACTGAGTGTTTGCTGGGTCATTTCAGGGTCAACCACATTGCTGTGGGTTTGGAGTCACAAGTAGGCCAGACTGGGTAAGAATGGCAGATTCCTTTCCCTAAAATGAACCAATAGGTTTTTACCACAAACAACTATTACTAAGACTATTTTTTTTTCCTTTTGTTTTATAAATTTAGAGTACCCAATTTATTTTTCCAATTAAGGGTAATTTAACGTGGCTAATCCACCTACCCTGCACATCTTTGGGTTGTGGGGGTGAAACCCACTCAGACATGGGGAGAATGTGCAAACTCCACACGGACAGTGACCTAGAGCCGGGATCGAACCTGGGACCTCGGTGCTGTGAGGCAGCTGTGCTAACCACTGTGCCACCTTGCTGCCCTCTAGGACTAGTTCTTTAATTCCAGATTTATTAACTAAATTTAAATCCCAACAGCTACCACAGTTGGGAATTGAACCCGTGTCCCCGGAGGTTTAGCCTCTGGATTACTAATCCAGTGATGTTACCACTATGCCAACATCAACACCACCACCTTAGAACATAGAACAGTACAGCACAGAAAAGGCCCTTCGGCCCTCGATGTTGTGCCGAGCAATGATCACCCTATTCAAACCCACATATCCACCCTATAACCGTAACCCAACAACCCCCTCCCCCCCCCTCTCCCCCCCCCTCCTCTCCCCCCCTCCTCTCCCCTCCCCCCCCCCCCCCTCCTCCCCCCTCCCCTCCCTCCCCCCTTCCCCCCCCCCCCCCGATCATTGCTTGGCACAACATCGAGGGCCGAAGGGCCTTTTCTGTGCTGTACTGTTCTATGTTCTACTGCCATTGCCCCTTCAGGCAGCACACTTTAGATCACAGTATTTTACTGTCTGAAAACATTTCTTCTCGTCTCCCCACTTGTTTTGACAGATATCTTAATTATGTATATATTATGTAATTAAACAATACTTAAAAGTTTACTTGCCCATTTTTCAATTTGAGGAAAATTAAAGCTGAAATTGATGATGTGTCCGAACATCAATTAGATAGATAGAGAAATACAGCACAGAACAGGCCCTTCGGCCCACGATGTTGCGCCGAACTTTTGTCCTAGGTTAATCATAGAATTTTGGACACTGAGGGAAATTTAGCATGGCCAATCCACCCAACCTGCACATCTTTGGACTGTGGGAGGAAACCGGAGCACCCGGAGGAAACCCACGCAGTCACGGGGAGGATGTGCAGACTCCACACAGACAGCGACCCAAGTCGAAATCTAACTTGGGACCCTGGAGCTGTGAAGCAATTGTGCTATCCACAATGCTACCGTGCTGCCCTTAAATAGTTAACCTACACTCCATTATTCTACCCTAATCCATGTACCTATCCAATAGCCGCTTGAAGGTCCCTAACTTTTCCGACTCAACTACTTCCACAGGCAGTGCATTCCATGCCCCCACTACTCTCTGGGTAAAGAACCTACCTCTGATATCCCCCCTATATCTTCCACCATTTATCTTAAATTTATGTCCCCTTGTAATGGTGTGTTCCACCCGGGGAAAAAGTCTCTGACTGTCTACTCTATCTATTCCCCTAATCATCTTATAAACCTCTATCAAGTCGCCCCTCATCCTTCTCTGTTCTAATGAGAAAAGGCCTAGCACCCTCAACCTTTCCTCATATGACCTACTCTCCATTCCAGGCAACATCCTGGTAAATCTCCTTTGCACCTTTCCCAAAGCTTCCACCTCCTTCCTAAAATGAGGTGACCAGAACTGCACACAGTACTCCAAATGTGGCCTGACCAAGGTTTTGTACAGCTGCATCATCACCTCACAGCTCTTAAATTCAATCCCTCTGCTAATGAACGCTAGCACACCATAGGCCTTCTTCACAGCTCTATCCACTTGAGTGGCAACTTTCAAAGATCTATGAACATAGACCCCAAGATCTCTCTGCTCCTCCACATTGCCAAGAACCCTACCATTAACCCTATATTCCGCATTCATATTTGTCCTTTCGAAATGGACAACCTCACACTTGTCAGGGTTAAACTCCATCTGCCACTTCTCAGCCCAGCTCTGCATTCTATCTATGTCTCTTTGAAGCCGACAGCAGCCCTCCTCACTATCCACAACTCCACCAATCTTCGTATCATCTGCAAATTTACTGACCCACCCTTCAACTCCCTCATCCAAGTCGTTAATGAAAATCACAAACAGCAGAGGACCCAGAACTGATCCCTGAGGTACGCCACTGATAACTGGGCTCCAGGCTGAATATTTGCCATCCACCACCACTCTCTGTCTTCTATCGGTTAGCCAGTTTGTTATCCAACTGGCCAAATTTCCCACTATCCCGTGCCTCCTTACTTTCTGCATAAGCCTACCATGGGGAACCTTATCAAATGCCTTACTAAAATCCATGTACACTACATCCACTGCTTTACCTTCATCCACATGCTTGGTCACCTCCTCAAAGAAGTCAATAAGACCTGTAAGGCAAGACCTACCCCTCACAAATCCGTGCTGACTATCCCTAATCAAGCAATGTCTTTCCAGATGCTCAGAAATCCTATCCCTCAGTACCCTTTCCATTACTTTGCCTACCACCGAAGTAAGACTAACTGGCCTGTAATTCCCAGGGTTATCCCTCTTCCCTTTTTTGAACAGGGGCACGACATTCGCCACTCTCCAATCCTCTGGTACCACCCCTGTTGACAGCGAGGACGAAAAGATCATTGCCAACGGCTCTGCAATTTCATTTCTTGCTTCCCATAGAATCCTTGGATATATCCTGTCAGGCCCGGGGGACTTGTCTATCCTCAAGTTTTTCAAAATGCGCAACACATCTTCCTTCCTGACAAGTTTCTCCTCAAGCTTATCAGTCTGCTTCACGCTGTCCTCTCCAACAATATGGCCCCTCTAGTTTGTAAATACTGAAGAAAAATACTTGTTCAAGACCTCTCCTATCTCTTCAGACTCAATACACAATCTCCCGCTACTGTCCTTAATCGGACCTACCCTCGCTCTAGTCATTCTCATATTTCTCACATATGTGTAAAAGGCCTTGGGGTTTTCCTTGATCCTACCCGCCAAAGATTTTTCATGCCCTCTCTTAGCTCTCCTCATCCCTTTCTTCAGTTCCCTCCTGGCTATCTTGTATCCCTCCAGCGCCCTGTCTGAACCTTGTTTCTTCAGCCTTACATAAGTCTCCTTCTTCCTCTTAACAAGACATTCAACCTCTCTTGTCAACCATGGTTCCCTCACTCGACCATCTCTTCCCTGCCTGACAGGGACATGCATATCAAAGACACGCAGTACCTGTTCCTTGAACAAGTTCCACATTTCACTTGTGTCCTTCCCTGACAGCCTATGTTCCCAACTTCTGCACTTCAATTCTTGTCTGACAGCATTGTATTTACCCTTCCCCCAATTATAAACCTTGCCCTGTTGCATGCACCTATCCCTCTCCATAACTAAAGGGAAAATCACAGAATTGTGGTCACTACCTCCAAAATGCTCCCCTACTAACCTATCTATCACCTGCCCTGGTTCATTACCAAGTACTAAATCCAATATGGCCTCCCCTCTGGTTGGACAATCTACATACTGTGTTAGAAAAGCTTCCTGGACACACTGCACAAACACTACCCCATCCAAATTATTTGATCTAAAGAGTTTCCACTCAATGTTTGGGAAGTTGAAGTCACCCATGACTACTACCCTGTGACTTCTGCACCTTTCCAAAATCTGTTTCCCAATCTGTTCCTCCACATCTCTGCTGCTATTGGGGGGCCTATAGAAAACTCCCAACAAGGTGACTGCTCCTTTCCTATTTCTGACTTCAACCCATATTACCTCAGTAGGCAGATCCCCCTCGAACTGCCTTTCTGCAGCTGTTATACTATCTCTAATTAACAATGCCACCCCCCCCCCCCCCCCATCTCTTTTACCATCCTCCCTAATCTTGTTGAAACACCTATAACCAGGGACCTCCAACAACCATTTCTGCCCCTCTTCTATCCAAGTTTCCGTGATGGCCACCACATCGTAGTCCCAAGTACCAATCCATGCCTTAAGTTCACCCACCTTATTCCTGATGCTTCTTGCATTAAAGTATACACACTTCAACCCATCTCCTTGCCTGCAAGTACTCTCCTTTGTCATTGTTACCTTCCCCACTGCATCACTACGAGCTTTGGCGTCCTGACTATCGTCTTCCTTAGTTGCTGGACTACAGATCCGGTTCCCATTCCCCTGCCAAATTAGTTTAAACCCTCCCGAAGAGTACTAGAAAACCTCCCCCCCCCCCCCAGGATATTGGTGCCCCTCTGGTTCAGATGCAACCCGTCCTGCTTGTATAGGTCCCACCTTCCCCAGGATGCGCTCCAATTATCCAAATACCTGAAGCCCTCCCTCCTACACCATTACTAAAATAATTCTGTCATTATGTAATTCCTGACGCAGTGGACACACCGACAGGTGAATGTTTGGTGGCTTTTGATGTGCCCTTCTGGGTCTGTCTGACTGATGGGCCATATTTCCCCCAGTTTTTATACTGTAGTTCCTACTATGCGGAGTAGGCAGCATAGGGTGTTTAACAATAGCATTTGTATGATAGTGGATGACAAAAGATTGACAATCTGGCACAAGCATAAATAGCAGGATTTACAGCAAATTGATTTACAATAACATCTTCCAACTATCTGGGTTGTTCCTGCTGGTAAAACCTGGGGCTTGAAACCTGGTAGGGGGGATCGACCATATCTGGAGTATTGTGTGCAGTCTTGGTCCCCCGACCTAAAAATGGATTTACTGTCCATACAAGGAGTGCAGCAGAGTTTCATTAGGCTGTTACCTGGGTTGGCGGGACTGTCCTATGAGCAGAGATAGGTTCAACAGGGCTTGTGTTCACTCGAGTTTAGGGAGATGAGTGAAGAACAAAGAAAGGTACAGCACAGAAACAGGCCCTTCGGCCCGCCAAGCCTGCGCCGAACATGCTGCCCATCTAAACTAAAATCTTCTACACTTCCGGGGTCCGTATCCCTCTATTCCCATCCTATTCATGTATTTGTCAAGATGCCCCTTAAACGTCACAATCTGCACCGGGGGATGGAGGCAGGGATGCTCCCTCTCCACACTGCTGTTTGCGCTGGCCATAGAGCTGACCCACTAGAAGGGATGAAAGAAATTATGAGGATTCTGGTGGAATTTGGCCGGTTTTCGGGTTATAAATTGAACATGGCGAAAAGTGAGATGTTCGCGATCCAGGCAAGGGGGCAGGATAGGCAATTGGGGGAGTTGCCGTTTAGAGTGGTACGGGGAAGCTTTCGGTACCTCAGCATTCAGATGGCGCAGGAATGGGAAAGGCTACACAAGTTAAATCTGGCCCGACTAGTAGACCAAATGAAGGAAGATTTCCGAAGGTAGGACGTGCTCCCGTTGTCACTGGCTGGGAGGCTACAGACAGTGAAAATGACGGTCCTCCTGAGATTCCTGTTTGTGTTTCAGTGTCTCCTCATCTTTATTCCACGGTCCTTCGTTAAACAGGTCAATAAGGTGATCACTGGCTTTGTATGGGCGGGTAAGACCCTGCGAGTAAAAAAGGGGATGCTGGAGCGTAGCCGGGGGAGGGCAGGCTGGCACTCCCAAACTTCAGTAATTATTATTGGGTAGCGAATATAGCCATGATTAGGAAATGGGTGGTGGAGGGGCGCAAATCGGTGTGGGAGCGAGTAGAGGCAGCATCGTGCAAGGGTACTAGTTTGGGGGCATTGGTGACGGCGCCTGTGCCATTCCCGCCGGCACGGTACTCCACCAGCCCCGTGGTGGTAGTGGCCCTGAGAGTCTGGGGGCAATGGAGGAGACATGTGGGAGCAGAGGGAGCATTGGTCTGGTCTCCAATCTGCAATAATCACCGGTTTGCCCCGGGGAGGCTAGACGGAGGGTTCCCGAGATGGCAGAGATCGAGAGGATGGGAGATATATTTATAGAGGGAAGCTTTCCCAGCCTGAGGGAGTTGGAGGAGAAATTTGAATTGACGGGGGTGAATGAGTTTAGGTACCTGCAGGTGCGGGACTTCCTACGCAGGCAGGTCTCGACTGTCCCACTCCTACTGCCAAGGGGGATACAGGACAGGGTAGTTTCCAGAGTGTGGGTGGGAGAAGGGAGGGTTTTGGACATTTACAAGGAACTCATGGGGTCAGAGGAGACGCAGACCGAGGAGCTGAAGCACAAATGGGAGGAGGAGTTGGGAGGAGAGATAGAGGATGGTCTCTAGGTGAATGCATTGAGTAGAGTCAAGGCATCCACAACATGCGCCAGGCTCAGCCTGATACAGTTTAAGGTCGTTCACCGGGCTCACATGACAGTGGTCCGGATGAGCAGGTTCTTTGGGGTAGAAGATAGGTGCGCAAGGTGTGCGGGAGGGCCAGCGAACCAGGTCCATATGCTCTGGACATGTCCAAAGCTTAGGGAATTTTGGCAGGGCTTTGTGGGCGTCATGTCCAAGGTGTTAAAAACAAGGGTGGGACCGAGTCCAGAGGTGGTGATTTTCGGAGTGTCGGAAGACCCGGGAATCCAGGAGGAGAAAGGGGCAGACATTCTGGTCTTTGCTTCCCTGGTAGCCCGGAGACAGTTATTATTAGCATGGAGGGACTCAAAGCCCCCGAAGTTGGAGACCTGGCTAACTGACATGGCTAGCTTTCTCTGTTTGGAGAACATCAAGTTCGCCTTGAGAGGGTCAATGTTAGGGTTCGCCCGGAAGTGGCAGCTGTTCGTCGATTTCATTGAGGAAAATTAACCGTCAGCAGAAGGCGCGGGGGGGGGGGGGGGGGGGGCTGCGGTGTTTAGAGTAGGATGTTAGAAAGGTGAGAGCTGTGCGGGAGGAAGACTGCTTTTCCACTATGTTTATATTTGTAAGTACATTGTTTCTTCTGTTGTTGTTATAAAATCATAAATACCTCAATAAAAAGTTTATAAGAAAAACGTCACTATCGTCCCTGCTTCCACCACCTCCTCCGGCAGCCACTACCCTCTGTGTAAAAAAACTTGCTTCGTACATCTCCTCTAAACCTTAAACTCTAAACCCTCGCACCTTAAACCTATGCCCCCTAGTAATTGACCCCTCTACCCTGGGGAAAAGTCTCTGACTATCCACTCTGTTCATGACCCTCATAATTTGGTAGACCTAAATTCTGATTGAAATGTGTAAAATTCTAACATGACTGGACAGACTAGATAAAGGGAGAATGTTTCCCCTGGTTGGGGAATCTAGAACCAGGGGACAGTCTCAGGATATAGGGTAGACCATTTAGGGCGAAGGTGAGGAAAAACGTCTTCACCCAAAAGGTAGTGAACCTGTGGAATCCTCTACCACAGAAAGCTGTCGAGTCCTGGTCACAATGTATTCAGGTAGATTTTAATGGTATTAAGGTCTGTGGGGAGAAAGTGGGAATAAGGCATTGAGATGGAGTATCAGCCATAACTATACTGACTGTCAGAATAGACTCGAATGGCCGACTCATGCTCCTAGTCTCTGTTTCAATGATATGGTTGAAACTGTACTAGAAACACATTATACAGGATTCCCTGGCCTGCCTTACTTGTCCAGTCAAAACTGCTCTTGCACAAAATATGGAAGAGCTCATCTCAAATGGAAAACGTAATGAGTTGGAAATAGGTTGTTAGTTTCTTTTGCTGTGACATTCTTCAATTCCCTGTTAATGAGGTAAGATTCACTTTATGGATCACTTGAAACTCAATCATAACCTCGTTTCGCAAGAACAAGTTTACAACTTTGCAGCACCAGAGCCATCTTCCTTTTATCTTTTAAGGTAGCATAAACATTTGAAGCTTCCAATGGTATAATAATTATAATAAATGATTCATGTGATTGCGCGCTGAAGAGACAATATGTCCATGGCACTCCTGTTGCTGCCTTCCGAAGAAAGCCATCATGAAACCATTGTTCTAATTATGGACTCTGATGACAGCCTTAATTGTGGAGAGAAATGAGTTCACAACTTCATTAAACCCGAACACAAGGAGCAGCTACGATGAGAGCAGTTCACAGGCACTTTATTGCCTGGAAAATCTGTGACTCTTCATTGCAGATTCCTGCTTTCGAGAACAGCAGAAATCAGTGACACGTCTTCCTCGATGAGCTTTTTTCAAAAACATTACCCAAGTGCTTCATTGAGCAGGCTCAATGGGCCAAATGGCCTCTTTCTGCACTGTAAATTCTATGAGGTACAAAATGACAAAATTCCGCACACACAAATTCTCTGGCTCTTCCTCCCACACTACCAAATGTTTGCAAGTGAAGAAAAGGTGATTGTTCAAGATTCTTGAGAATCCTGAGACAGGCAGGCAAACTTCTCTCGATAATGTGAGATGAAAATAATCATCTTATAGGTTTGGAAATGATTTACACGAAAGGGAAGCAAGAGTACTGATCTGTTTTTCTCGAGTTCGCTCTCCGTATGCAGCTGTATTCCAGAACAAACGCACAGGAAGAGGTCAGACAAATGTACTACGCTGATTTAAAAGCAGAACATACTGGAAATACTCTGGGTCAGAGAGTAACTATAGAGACAGAAACAGAATGAACATTTCAGCTCAATGATCTTTCGTCAGAACGTCCTTCACATTTTCAGCAAGCGCAGTATTTTGCTTTTAGGTTATGGCTGACTGTATCGCAACTTCATCTGATCATGTCTGACTATATCGCAACTTCATCTGATCATGGCTGACTGTACCGTAACTTCATCTGATCATGTCTGACTATATTGCAACTTCATCTGATCATGTCTGACTATGTCGCAACTTCATCTGATCATGGCTGACTGTACCGTAACTTCATCTGATCATGTCTGACGATATTGCAACTTCGTCTGATCATGTCTGACTGTATCGCAACTTCATCTGATCATGGCTGACTGTTCCGCAACTTCATCTGATCATGACTGACTGTACCGTAACTTCATCTGATCTTGTCTGACTGTATCGCAACTTCATCTGATCATGGCTGACTATCGCAACCTCATCTGGTCATGGCTGACTGGATCGCAATTTCATCTGATCACATCTGACTGTATCGCAACTTCATCTGATCATGGCTGACTATCTCAACCTCATCTGATCATGGCTGACTGTATCGCAACTTCATCTGATCATGGCTGACTGTATCGCAACTTCATCTGATCATGTCTGACTGTATCGCAACTTAATTTGATCTTGGCTGACTATTGCAACTTCATCTGATCATGTCTGACTGTATCGCAACTTCATTTGATCTTGGCTGACTGTGTCGCAACTTCAGCTGATCATGTCTGATTGTATCGCAACTTCATCTGATCATGTCTGATTATCGCAACTTCATCTGATCACGGCTGACAGTATCGCAACTTCATCTGATCATGGCTGACTATCGCAACTTCATCTGATCATGGCTGACTGTATCGCAATTTCATCTGATCAAGGCTGACTGTATCACAACTTCATCTCATCATGTCTGACTGCATCGCAACTTCATCTAAGTTCCTTTGTTTCATATTCCTTGTTTACCCATATCCAATAAAAATATTTATCTTGTATTTTTCAATTGATCCACAACCTCAACACGTTTTGGGGATGGGAGTTCCAGATTTCAAATCCCCTTTGATGCGACCATCAATTCACTCGAGACAAGAGTAGAAGTAAACCCTGGCTTTAATCAACTTAGAACAGTGCCTGCCTGCGACTGATCCAATACTAAGAATCGCCTACAGGTCGACTGCTCTTTATACCTCCCTTCAAGGCGAGGAGCCATGGGCGGAGCCCATACATGCCTCAACATGGTCCCCTATGGATGATGCCATACTATGGCCCATAGGAGAAGCCCACAAGGGCAACAGCATAGCACAGATACAAATACAAGGGCAACAGCACAGATACAAATACAATGGTGGATTATTGTCATAATACATTCACCACACCCTTGTATGACAAAGCGCTCCCTGACAACACTTCTGTGGCCTCTCTCTACCCTGTCTAATTTTCTAATTATTTTAATTTGATCGTTCCTTAAACTTCTATGCTCAAATGGATACAAACCTAGTCAATGTCATCTGTACTCTTAACATAACCCTTACAGCCCTGGTATCTATCGTGCCGGTGAATCTGGCCTCCAGATCGATGGACTGAGAGGCAATGCCCGGAATCCTTTTTGTAAATATTCATTTGCAGGATCTCAACACTTCTGGCATCTGTTGCCCATCCCTAATTGTCCTTGAGAAGGTGGTGGTGAGCAGATTTCTGGGGCTGAATTTTATGCCTGGGCCCTTAATTGGGCATCAATGACCACTTGAAGGTCTTTTCCCACCTGGCCTTCGATTTCAGGCTGGTGGGAGGAGTTCAGGAGCAGGGGGTTGGGTTGGGTAGAGGTGGGGGAAGGAGGTTGGTGGCAGGAAGAACCAGAATAGTCTCTCTGTTCATGCCTCAGGTGGGAAGTTGAGGGAGGTGGTGTGGTGATATGATCTGCATACTCGTCTGCCATTGGGCCAGAACGTCGGCTTACCATTGGCCCTGGTCGGTCATGTGCCTCTCGACTGATTGGCCGAGAGGCTGAGTTAACCACGCCTCTATTAACGAGGTATAAATGCTCAGGCACCTGACGATCGTCCCTTTCCACTGTAGACGATCGCAGAGCTGTGTTCTAGTCAATTAAAGCCAGACTTTGGTAAATCACTCGCCTCGCGTACAATCGATGGTACATCAATTTAATTGACTACGACTTTGAAGATGGAGTTCCGCATCAAGCCCGAATGCCTCCGCATCAGCCCGCAAATCCGAACTCTGCAGAACTTTTCCAACTCTGGCTGACTTGCCTCGAAGGGTTCCTAGCATCTACAACCACCCCCCCCCCACCGGGGCACAGAAGCTGCACGTCCTCCACTCCAGCGTGGGTATTGACGCTTACGCAATAATCAAAGAGGAAACGGATTATGATGACGCTATACAAAAGCTAAAAGGACAATTCATCAAACCGATCAACAGGGTATTCGCTCGACATCTGCTGGCCACCAGAAAGCAGGTCCCCGGTGAGTCTCTAGACCAATGCGCCCGGGCCCTCTATGCCCTGGGGAGAGGTTGCGCCTGTGTAGCGGTGTCCGCTACAGAGCACATGGAGCTACTCATCAGAGACGCTTATGTGGCTGGGATGCTGTCTCCCGTGATCCGCCAGCGGATGCTGGAAAGAGACGAACTCAGTTTAACTGAGACGCTGACTCTCTCCCTGGAGGTCGCAGATCTAAGCGCTCGCACCGATGACCCTGGCCAGGCCGCCTCCTGGCACGCTTCCCACCCGCCACCCGCCGCTCCTGGCCTCCCTCAGGCTTGTGCCGCGGGGCGCCCCGATAAATCGCTCGCGCTGCCCAGCCCGCTCCGCCCTCTGTAAGAGCTGCGGGAAGAAGGGCCACTACTCCACGGTCTGCCAGGCCAAAACGCTGGCTGGGCATTATCAAACATGACAAGATTTTACGGTGGCGGATCGAGTTGTCCACGTACAACTATGATATCTTGTATCGTCCTGGGAAGCTCAATGAGCCTCCTGATGCCCTGTCCCGCGGTACCGGCAGACAGACCGCCTCCGCTCCCTCCACGCGGACCTCTGCCATCCAGGGGTGACCCGCCTACACCATTTCATTAAGGCCCGCAACCTGCCCTACTCCATCGAGGAAGTCAGGTCAGTAACCTGTGACTGCCACATCTGCGCCGAGTGCAAACCGCACTTCTACCGCCCCGAGCGCGCACACCTGATCAAAGCATCCCGCCCCTTCGAACGTCTTAGCATTGACTTCAAGGGGCCCCTTCCCTCTAACAACCGCAACATTTACTTCCTGGCGGTTATCGACGAACACTCCCGCTTCCCCTTCGCCATTCCCTGTCCCGACATGACCACATCGACCGTCATTAAGGCCCTACTCTCCATCTTCTCACTGTTCGGCTACCCCGCGTACATACACAGCGATGGGGGGTCCTCATTTATGAGCGACGAGCTGCGTCAATTCCTGCTCGACAGGGGCATCGCCTCTAGCAGGACGACCAGCTATAACCCTCGGGGTAACGGACAGGTCGAGCGGGAGAATGGTACCATCTGGAAGACCATACTACTGGCCCTCCGGTCCAGACATCTCCCTATTTCCCGATGGCAAGAGGTGATCCCCGATGCCCTGCACTCTATCCGCTCACTCCTCTGTACTGCAACTAATCAGACACCTCATGAGCGTCTTCTTGTTTTCCCCAGGAAGTCGTCCTCCGAATCCCCTCTCCCGACGTGGCTGGTCACCCCCGGGCCCATCTTGCTCCGGAAGCATGTGCGGGTGCACAAGTCCGACCCGTTGGTGGAGCATGTCCAGTTACTCCACGCTAACCCGCAGTACGCGTATGTGGAGTACCCCAACGATCGGCAGGACACGGTCTCCCTCCGGGACCTGGCACCCGCCGAGTGCGGCCCCCCCCACCACAGACCCCCCCTCCCCTTTTTCACCCCAGCACCCCACTCAGCTTCCCCACCCCTCATCCATGGCGTCTCCGCGGCCAGCTCAGGTGACTGAGACTACTCGAAGTCTATCGCTCCCGGACTCCAGGACATCAGCAGGACCATCAGCCGATCCGACGACAACTCCTCCACTGTGGCGCTCGGCCAGGACGTCAAGGACCACCAAAAGACTGATCGAATCCTTCTAGAGTTCTACAGCCCCATGGACTTTCTTTTTGTAAATATCGTTATGTCTGGGCCAGTGGGAAGCCCCCAAATTCGATAAGGGTACGGAGAGAAAATTATTCTCCCGACGGCTACTCATATCACCAGTTCTCCCCCCCCCACCCCCCCCCCACCCCACCCTGGGTCTCGTTCACCCGCCTTCCTTCTCCGTAAGGGGTGAATGTGGTGATATGATCTGCATACTCGTCTGCCATTGGGCCAGGACGTCGGCTTACCATTGGCCCTGGTCGGTCATGTGTCTCTCGACCGATTGGCCGAGAGGCTGAGTTAACCACGCCTCTATTAACGAGGTATAAATGCTCCGACGCCTGACGATCGTCCCTTTCCACTGTAGACGATCGCAGAGCTGTGTTCTAGTCAATTAAAGCCAGACTTTGGTAAATCACTCGACTCGCGTACAATCGATGGTACATCAGGTAGTATTTGGTTCCACAAGCTAGGTAGTCAAACGTATTGTTTAAAAGGAACCTCTTTATACAAATAAATAACAAAGTTTGACAATGACAGTAACTCAGAACAGTATTAAGTATGCAAACAGGAGCACTAGTAAAACACGTCTTGTATGCAGGTCACCACCTTAAAGATTGAAAAACCCATCAAAAGCCCATACATGCTCAAAACCCTCAACAGACGCCAGTAAAAGAATTACATTGGAGAAAGACTTATTCAAGATGACACTCTGTAACACTTCTCCCCCCCCCTTAAATTCCAATCCCCCTTCAGGGCAGAAATACAGCAAAAGTAATGTCTTAACTATGTAAAAGTCTTTCAGGAGCTTTGTGATTGCGCTGCGGCCTACTCTTTACCACTGGCGAATGTAGTAACGGCTGATCTGGAATCATAGGTGAAGAGGTAGATTGAGGATCTGAACATGAACGTTCCTCTTCCACCCCACCCCCAGCAGAGTCAACTGGCAAAGTGGAAACACAGGAATCACTTCCTGGTGAACGCCCAGAGCAGCATTACCTTTGGCTATACTATCAGTAACAGTTACTGACTCTGAAACTTTTATTTTATCTTTATTGTCACAAGTAGGCTTGCATTAACACTGCAATGAAGTCACTGTGAAAATCCCCTACTCGCCACATTCCGGCACATGTTCGGGTACACAGAGGGAGAATTCAGAATGTCCAATTCACCTAACCTGCACATCTTTCGGGGCTTGTGGGAGGAAACCAGAGCACCCGGAGCAAACCCACGCAAACACTGGGCGAACGTGCAGACTCCACACAGACAGTGCTCTAAGACGGAAATCGAACCTGGGACCTTGGCGCTGTGAAACAACTGTGCTAACCACTGTGCTACCGTGAGTCTGGGTCATAACGTAGATGAATATGGTCTTGATGTCTGTGAACAACTCTTCCGTGTTGCAGTCTCACAACCCAAGATATTGGACCACTTTGGCTAAGAAAATTGTCTCGGGAGGACAAAATACTTTGGATGGCAAAACTGGTAAAAGGAGATGACGTAACACTTCTGCATTTGCGTTATCGTCCCCTGCTCTGTACATTATAATGGCACTGATACGCTGACAATGTAAATACCCAACGCTGTATTCTTGCAGAGGGCACGGAGGAATACATTTTGACTCATGGAAATAATACAT
The DNA here is from genome assembly GCF_902713615.1 of Scyliorhinus canicula. NCBI lineage: Eukaryota > Metazoa > Chordata > Chondrichthyes > Carcharhiniformes > Scyliorhinidae > Scyliorhinus > Scyliorhinus canicula. The sequence continues at coordinate 9,885,482 of NC_052155.1, read as the reverse complement.
CACTGGCTTGTGGTTGGTACGTATGGTGAGCAATCGACCAGCGTGGTATTGATGGAATCTTTTCATCATGAAAGGATAGCTAGACCTTCTTTGTCCAACTGTGAATATCCCTTTTTAGCCTTTGTCAGTAGCCTAGATGAAAAAACCTCCATTAAATGAGGAAGCACCGCCCCACACTGTAGGACGAGGCATCACACGACAGGATAGGTTCCCTGCTTAGATCCAAATGGACTGACAGATTGGTCAGTTGCAGCAGTGCTTTCACATCCTTGAAAACCTACTTCTGTGCAGACTCCCACTTCCATTTGGTTCTTTGCATAGAAATTGATACAGTGGAGCTAACACTGTAGACAGGTCTGACAAAAAACTTTCCATAATAGTTTACCAAGCCCAAAAATGACCTGAGCTCGGATACATTCCTGGGCTCCAGAGCTTCCTCACATCCCCTCCACAGGACATAAGTCTTGTGCAGTGATTCTTTAGCCTAGATACTCCACACTTTGTGCCTGGCAAATGCACTTCCTCTGCTTCAGACGCAGTCCCAACTCTGAAAACTCTTTTAGGACTTGACCCAACTTGCTGAGGTGCTCCTGCTCAGCCTTCCCAGTAATTAAGATGTCATCCAAGTAGATTACACCCTGAGGAATGTCTTGCAACAGGTTGTCCATTGTCCTTTCAAAGATCGCTGGTCTGGAGGATATGCGAAATCCAAACAATTGTATTGTAACAATCCTTTATGCATGTTGTTAGGGCGGCACGGTGGCGCCGAGAAAGGAAAACCTTGGTGCCGAGGTCCCGGGTTTGATCTTGGCTCTGGGTCACTGTCCGTGTGGACTTTTCACATTCTCCCCGTGTTTGCGTGGGTTTCGCCCCCACAACTCAAAGATGTGCAGGATAGGTGGATTGGCCACGCTAAATTGCCCTTTAATTGGAAAAAATGAATTGGGACTCTAAATTTATAAAAAATAATGCATGTTGTTGGTCACGTCCTCTAGCAAGCACTGTTGCTGTGTCTGGCTATGTCCAGTATTGAAAACATCTTGCCTCCCATAAGATTTGCAAACAACTCTTCTACCTGAGGTAAAGGATAAGCATCTAACTTGAAACTGATTAATGGTGAGCTTGTAATCACCACATATGCGCACATCACCATCATTTTTAACGACAGGTACGACTGGAGCTGCCCAATGAGAAGACTGAATAGACTGAATGAGTGCAAGACTTTGCAGCCGTTCCAACTCCTCCACTTTCCTCCTCATGTCTTAGGTTTGAAAAGCGAGGAGTACCCTGAGGACCTAGGTACAACATCACAATAGTACCACACTATGTACCCAGTTCAACCTTGAACACATCCAGATACTTTGTGACAAAATCCATGGTCACCCTCCTGTGCTTGACCTCCCCCCACTGAGCCAGCCATGCCCTGAGAAATTTACAGCACCTTCTTAAAAGTCAGTCTGGTTTCACCCAACAACCAATGCTGAATGCTATCCGCCTTCATGCTGCACACAACCTATCTCTGAGCATGTCTTCTAAAACCTCTCCAAAATCAGTGTTCTGAAAGCTGGTGTAATTCTGTCACAAAAGTTTTTTTTTTCTTTTAAAATTTAGAATACCCAATTCATGTTTTTCCAATTATAGGGCAAATTAGCGTGGCCAATCCACCTACCCTGCACATCTTTGGGTTGTGGGGGCAAAACCCATACAAACACGGGGAGAATGTGCAAACTCCACACAGACAGTGACCCAGGGCCGGGATTGAACCTCGGACATCGGTGCCATGAGGCAGCAGTGCTAACCACTGCACCACCGTGCTGCCCCAATTCTGTCACAAAGTTAGTTACTGATTGACTTGCTTTTTTTTAAATGGCGATGAAAATTGAATCTTTGAACAATCACCAAGGGCTTTGGGTTATGGTGATTCTGGACCAGAGCAACTAAATCTTCAAATTCAATCTCCCCTGGCTTTTGTGGTGTGCCCAGATTCCTCAATTATAAGTCTTTGCACCACACACACTCAAAATCGAGCGCTGTTTCACATCATCTTCTATTCCATTTTCTAAAAAGAAATGCTGCAATCTCTCCACGTACGCAGCCCAGTCCTCGCTTGTCTGATTAAACTCACCAAACCCATAATGAAACTAGCGACACACTGAATGCAACCTCGTGTTGCCACGCTCAACATCAAAAATGTGGTTTTCTTTTCTTGCTATTTTCTCCTCGTCACCAAAAAGATGTGCTAACTTGAGGAAGCATTGATAGTTTATGGGAGTGGGTCTTCCCTTCCATCCTATTCCCTTATCCCATGTCCCCACCAGTGGCGTGCAGAGGTCTGGTGATGCCCGGGGCAAATCTTGATTGTATGCCCCAAAGACTCAAGTATAAGGCCTAATATACTGAGAAATATTATGAGAAAGGAAAACATTTTGAATATATAAACACAGATGAAACATGAAATAAACGCTTTATTCGATTTTAATATAAATCAATCAAATTTATTAAGTTCTTTTCCCCAAATGATACCTCCTGTCACAAAACACCTGAACTACTTCACTTTTTACATCAGCTGTGAGAAATTCTTTTTCAATGCTTATTAAAGCCAGGTTGGTCAGTCGCTCCTGTGACATAGAAGACATCAGATATGTTTTTATTAATTTCAGTTTTGAAAATGACCTTTCACAGCTTGCGACTGAAAATGCGATTGTAAGCAGTAATCTGTATGAAACACACAGCGTCGGAAAGACATCCCTCCCATACTGCAGTAAAGACTCCAGAGCATCTTTAGGATCAGGGGGAACTCTATTCCCTCCAGCTCGAAGGAGCATCACAAAATCAATAATTTTGTCATATAACTGAATTGCAACCACATCATTGTCATAATAATTTGCAACGTCTGAACATTCCTTTTTTAATTTCTCTCTTTCTTGTTCATCTTCAATCACTACTGAATTCAAGTTCAGAAGAAAAGAAAATCGGTCACTGAGTCTTTGAAGACGGACACTGCGGTCTTCAATTTCAGTTTTTAATCTGTTCACAATCTCTACCATTACTCCATTAATTTCTTCTTGTGCCGTCAGTCCACTATCTCTTGCTGACTCTCCAGGCATTATTCTTCTTCTCCTTGTTCGTGCAATTGGTATTCCCCAATTTTCACAATATTCATTGGCTAAATCAATTGCATTGTGGATAATTCCGTCATTTTTCAAATTCAAGATATGAATAAGTCCTCTCAGATCACAAGAAGCTTCATGGAACCCCATTTTCGGATCCTGCAAACGTTTTGAGACTTTCTCCACTGATGATAAAACTGAGTACCAAAAATTTAATAAAGCTATAAACGGGAACTGTTGAATAGAGTTCAGTAGCGATCCTGCATCAGATTTAGTTTCCCTTGAAAATTCTCCTTCCAGCAGGTGTTGAAGGCTTGCAATAACGTTGTCACACTCTTCGTGGATTACTTGCACAGCATCATGGCTGGAACTCCATCTTGTGTCACACTGTCTTTTCACAGTCCGAGTGACAAATGATTTTAACACTTCCCAACGAGAAGTAGAGTTTTTCTAGAATGCCAAAAAATGTAACAACAACAGGTTGCACCTCACTTGCATGGACACAGGCCAAATTGAGGCTGTGGTTCTCGCAGTTCACAAACACAGCTTTTGGGTTAACTTCAAGAATTTTTTGTTGAACACCTCCTCTCACTCCAGCCATAACTGCTGCGTTATCATATGCTTGACCACGACAGTCATTCATGGAAATTTTGTCTTCATCCAATTTTTCCTGAATTTTATTTACCAGGCTGACTGCATCTTTCTTGTTGACTTGAAAAAATCCCAGAAATGTCTCCTTTATTTCTACTTTTCTGTTTTCATCAATATGAACGTAACGCAGAATTTCAGAAACCTGATCTTCATGGGCAATATCTGGAGTTGAATCCAGCATTATGCTAAAATATTTTGCGTCCTTAATTTCGGAAATTATATTCTTCTTGACAGTTTCACCAAGAAGATTGATTATTTCGTTTTGAATTCTGTTGGACAAGTAGGTGACACTTTTTGGTTTCTCTTTCCCTCTCTGCAAGTGTTTTGCTAAGATGTCATCATATTTGGCCAAAGGTCTGATTGTTGCTAGAAAGTTTCCTGTATTTTCACTGACTGTCTCCCCCGGCTCTGATAACCCAGATATTCCTTCTCCTCGATGTCCACGATAGGCCAGATTCTGTTTTGCCAGAAAGGATATAACCTCGACAATCCGTTCAGTTATAGCTTTCCATCTTTTCTTTTCAGCAGACATTTGCTGTTGAAGTTCAGCATCTATCGTAGTTGAATGATGGAGTCGAACTACGAGGTTCAGGTATTCCCTCATGTGAGCTCTATGAGAAGGGCTTTTCTCATGGTCAAGTATTGTTGGATTTCATTTTCTCCAAGTGGAGAAACCGTCTTCCTTTCCAAAGTTTGACACAGACGACAAATGCTCCTTTGAAAACAAAAAGCAAACAAGACAGTAGCATGCTTTCCGATATGGAGAGTATAACAACCATTTTCTCTCCACAATTTCTCCGTTTGTGGAAACTTTATCAAACCACTGTTTGGAAAATGATCTCCCATCCTTCTCAGCAAATGAACCACTTTTATTCTGATATCTTTCAGGGCCATGTTGTAATATTGTCATCTTCAAATGATCTGGAATCGGTTTCTTCAAACAGCCAAAATCGCTTCTTTGCAAAAATATGCTAAAATCTTGTTTATTTTCTTCACATGGATCATCATCCTGACAACGAGACTGAGGAGAGAGAGTATTATGTTCTGACCGAGCTGAATCCGTATCAGAAAAATCCTTCTCTGCACCCACATCATCTTTTACTTCTCCAGGTTCTCCTATTTCTTCTTTACTTCTTTTTATCCATGCATCTAATGCCCCTCTGTGATGGGACTCTTCTTCGACTCTGGCCCTCTTTTTTTTCCTGTTCTGTGCTCCACTCGGTTGTACACGAAATACTCGTAACATTTCATTTTCTATCTCAAAAACCGTAAGACGCATGAGAAAATGGGAAGAAAATGGTAAACAATCGGTCAGTTGCAGACGGATAAACCATATTTCATTTCTTTGTTCCTTCGTATCAAATTATTTCACACTGATTCTCCACTGATAATTTTGTGCAATTTATATCATAGACTTGCAAATTAGTGGTATCTGTATTCGAATATTAGCATGTTAAGGAATAAATGTCTCCTATTCCAAGATTAAATGCCATAGCAGTCCTCTGAACATCCAGGCTTCACTCTTACTACATCACACGTAAATATTTCATTAAATATCACCAAAAAACCTATAAAAAACGTAGTTGCACCTGTTCTAGAGCTATTCACTGACCTGAGTGGGTAAAAGAACTAATCTAGATGCACAAAAAGCTGAAGAAAAGACGAGTTATGACTCGAGGAAACGCAGGAACGAACAGTCACGTCTGCTTGTTGCTTTTGATGGTTGCACCACGTACATCATGCGCATGCGTGTGGGGGGATGGGGAGAAGCACCATTTTCTCAAGACAGAAAGGGTACACCATGTTAAAGGAATAAAGGGCTAACAACTGCCTCTGCAGTGTGGTGAGCCTCCAAAAATTGATTTATCACAGCTGAAATTTTAAAATTACTCTCTTATTTCCTTCTCTGGGGCAGCACGGTGGCCTAGTGGTTAGCACAACCGCCTCACAGAACTGAGGTCCCAGGTTCGATCCCGGCTCTGGGTCACTGTCCGTGTGGAGTTTGCACATTCTCCCCGTGTCTGCGTGGGTTTCGCCCCCACAACCCAAAAAATGTGCAGAGTAGGTGGATTGACCACGCTAAATTGCCCCTTCATTGAAAAAAATAATTGGGTAATCTAAATTAAAAAAAAAAAAATTTTTAAATAAAAAAAAAATTTCCTTCTCTGATTGGATGCCCCCATCCAATGGATGCCCGGGGCCAATGCACCGTCGCCCCCCCCCCCCCCCCCCCCCTCTCTGCACACCACTGGTCCCCACTCTGCCCCAGTCCCATCCCACTTCTCTTTTCCCCCTTCCCCCATCATGGCTTCAGCAGAGTTAGAGGCAAGCTGCTCAGATCCCTGTTCGGATTGCTGAAATTCACTCCTGGTGCTGACCCCCGTCCGCGACTTCCTAACCCTGCTATCTTAGTTTCATTGGCAGGTTGCCTCCCATCTGTAGGAGGCAGTACCTCCCTGTGGGCCTTTCCAGTCCCAGCAGAAAAACCCAAGGAGGAGTTATGAAGACGAGGTGCAGCCTTTGAGCACAGGCATTTTTCTCCACTCCTGCCATTTCCTTCTGTTCTGCCCTCAACTCCAGAATACATCACATTTCATGGTTGTGCTGTCTCTTCAAGTATCAGAGTTAAAGCTGTTACGATCCCAGCTGATGTTAATATTGGACAAGTCAAAGAGTGAAACCTGGCTTGATGGATCCTAATGTTGAAGTTTCTTTTTTAAAAACCATGGAGGAGAGTTACTGAACAAATGTGCAGGAGTCTGCCGAGGAACTTGCACCACAAACAACGTACCAGGGTTCTAATCTCCATGTTTGGAGCTCCTCCGGAGTTTTCTCCCACATATTGTTCACAATTAAATGGCTTCAACCAGGATTCACCACCATGGTGTCAAAGAACGAAGAACAAAAAAAAGTACAGCACAGAAACAGGCCCTTCGGCCCTCCAAGCCTGTGCCGACCATGTTGCCCGTCTAAACTAAAATCTTCTACACTTCCTGGGTCCGCATCCCTCTATTCCTATCCTATTCATGTATTTGTCAAGATGTCCCTTAAATGTCACTATCGTCCCTGCTTCCGCCACCTCCTCCGGCAGCGAGTTCCAGGAAACCCACTACCCTCTGTGTAAAAAGGTGTCAATCTCGCCTTTGGAGATCATTTCCAATCCCAATCTCAGATCTTTGGTCATGCCAAGCAGAACTCCACCCCTCTAAAGGCCCACAGTAAAGAGTCATCAACCTTTGGCTGCTACCTCAGATCTTCAGCGCTTCTTTGAAGCCCACTCAATTCAGGTTTACACCCCTCAGATCTTTCTTTAACTCTCCTCCATGGTTTCTAAAAATAAACTTCAGCATTAGGATCCATCAAGCCAGGTTTCACTCTTTAACTTTTTCTCTGCTCCTGTCATTTATCTTGAATTAATGGGATCTATTTCTGACCCCTGAATTTTTCCCTTACCTGGGACTGTCTTCTGGGGCTTATTTATGTCCTACTCATCAGATCAGCTCAGCCCAATTGGGGGAGGCAGTGACATAGTGGTATTGTCACTGGTATTGTGCCCAGAGACCCAGGGTAATTCTTTGGGGACCTGGGTTCGAATCCCACCATGGCAGATGGTGAAATTTGAATTCAATAAAAATCTGGAATTAAACAGCCAATTATGACCATGAAGCCATTGTTGATTGTCATAGAAACCCATCTGGTTCACTCATCACTCATGTTCTTTAGGAACGGAAATCTGTAAACCTTACCTGGTCTGGCCTACATGTGACTCCAGAACCACAGCAATGTGGTTTACTCTTCAATGGCCTAGCAAAACTACTCAGTTCAAGGGCAATTAGGGATGGGCAACAAACCCTTGCCCAGCCAGCAATGCCTACATCCCATGAACAAATTGAAAAAAAGTGGTCAGGAAACCAGAAAATAGTGGGTTAATAAAGTGGCTTGACTATAAAGCCACTGATGGACACACTGCACTTCCATCCAGCTCTCCTGTGTGCTCTCTGACCCCTGCCCCCACCAGTTTCCACAAAATCCAGAGCTGCGTCTTTTTGAGCTATTTGACCATTATTAATTCATTTAAAAGCACTTCTGTGCAGCCCACAAAGGGCTGTGTTTTTCCATGTCACCTTTATTTTATTGTTTTCTCCTTAACCTGCAGCTCAGCAACTAAACAAATCAAATTTACCAATTTTAATTCTTGCTTTGCCACTGTATTTATGTTAAATTGGCATGGACGGTTAAATTCTAGACTCTTAACTAATGTCACTTTATTGTTGATAAGTTTCTATTGGCTGAATACCCCTGGTGAATGGCCAAGAATCTCACAGTGCACAAATTAGGGTAATCACCCTGAGAGAGGAGGACAAAGGTGGAAACACTGGGGCCTAACCAGGGAAACATGTACATGGGGATTAAATAGTACGTAAGCATCAAACATTAACAAGGTCGCTGATTAAACATCAAAGAACAACATAATTTTCAGATTTTGCAGACTTTTTTCTTAACATTCAGCATCACTGCATTTCCTGTAGTCAGAGTTTGCATTCTTTACCATCCAGTGAATAACATTTACTGCCCAATTTCTATTTTGTTAAATTTTTAACATTTATTTTTAGTTTTTTCCAATTGAGGGGTAATTTAGCCTGGCCAATCCACTTACCCTGCACATCTTTGGGTTGTGAAACCCACGCAGACACAGGGAGAATGTGCAAACTCCACACGGACAGTGACCCAGAGCCGGGATCGAACCCGGGTCCTCGGCGCTGGCCCAATTGACCAATTACATGAATCTGGGATTGTAACAGAACGACTACACCAAATATCTGTTGTAATATCGCATTTTCTCACCGATATTCATCCCTCTTTATAATAAGACTGTAAAGTGCTTCAACAGGACTAGTTGTGACTTGAGAAGAGAAAACTGTTTTTTCACAAGGAACAGAATGCAGCTTAAAGAATGAGGATAATACATTTATGATACTCGGTCAGTTTTTGATGATTAATATATCTTTTGTTGCTTAACTGCATGAGGGAGCTGTTGCTAACATTGTGGGAATGCAATGCTTGTTCAGTGCTAAATAAATCTTCCAATGTTTCTGTTTGGTTGTCGCCTGTGCAAATGTCAACCCAATGTACCGTCAACGATTTACATCTGATCCTTTGGTGTGAAAATGTAAAAGCTTTATATTTTCAACATCCCCTTCTCCCTCTCCAACCCAATATCAAATTCAATCGGTTTACAGCCACTATTCTCGAGCTGTTGGCTTACCATCAAGTTGTTAACTCTGGTCCATTATCCTCTAGTATGGTCTTAACCATTTCTGGTCCACATGCTTTTTGGGTGGGGTGGGGAGTTCACATTGCAACACACAATATGTCATAATTATGTGGAACAGGCTGGTTGGAGCAGTGTCTTTTCCTGACTGCCATTGTTCATACATTGATAATGTACCAGAAAACCTGCCTGAGTACATTCTAGAAAATTGTTGCCTTTGCACAGTGGTCAGCACTGCTGCCTCACGGCATCAGGGACCCTGATTCAGTTCAGGCCTTGGGTGACTGTGTGGAGTCTGCACATTCTCCCCGTGTCTGTGTGGGTTTCCTCTGGGTGCTCCGGTTTCCTTCCACTGTCCAAAGATGTGCAGGTTAGGGGGATTGGCCATGATCAATGCGCAGAGTTGTGGGGGATAGAGCAGGGGAATGGGCCTAGGTAGAGCATTCTTCCGGAGGGTCGGTGCAGACTCAATGGGCCGAATGACCTCCTTTTGCACTGTAAGGATTCTATGGATACTTGAGCCTCTAGACCTGTGTTGCACGTTTTACTATGGGCGTAAAACGCGTTTATTGGAGTGTATTAACACGCCTCCGAGTTCGACGTGTGCTTAACACTACTAGGCTCTGTTCTATGTAATTATTTAGCTCTGGAGTCGCCAGTTGCCGTATAGGCAACGTCACAAGTATTCCAAGGTCAAGTTCAAAGTAATAAAGACGATACACCGATTAGTAAGGTTCAAACGATCAATATTTATTATACAGTTATAATAAATACTCATGCACACACTAAGAGACTAAGCTATAACTAAACTTAAGTGAACAGAATACTTATCTAACAGGAACAGGCAAGGTCAGAGAACGAGGCCTTCGTCCTGGTCTTGTACTGCAGCCTTCAGCAAGCGTTCTGGTACTTGGGAGTCTAGTGGGCTTGGATCGCGTAGCGAGCGTTGAACTTACGGTTTCGGCGGCTGGTGCTCAACGGCTGGAGTCAGGATGCAAGATGTCAGTCAGAGCCGGAGCACGAGTTTAACAGACCGGGCTCTGTGGGGAATTTGCTTTTATACCCCTCTCTAATGTCCTTGCCCCCTTCTAGGCGGGCTCTACCTTTCGGTACCGATTGGAACGTTTCCAAACGGCTACCTTCGAAATCCTCCAATGCGGGGGCTTCCCTCGATGTTGGGGGGTGGTTTCGATATTCGTTACTCTGGTGCCATCCTGTCTGCTCCACCAATTAAGTGCAACATTGAGATGGAAATGTTGCCATTGTGTGTGCCTGGATCTGGGCTGCCTCATCAGAATGTTAAGCGCTTTGCCATTAACACCTTTGGCTTGGAGATCTGCACCTGGCCAGAAAACTGGTTTGCTGCTTGCAAAATGCTAATTAGTTGAGAGCAGGCTGTCTGTTCTCACTAAACAGGCTTCCCCTGCTGTCTTCCATTTTAGTTTGGCTCAGTGTCCATTTTGCGTGGCCAGCATGGCTACATTCCCTCCTTGTGATCCTCACAATCATACTATTGTGAAGGATCACCTATGTACTTTGCCTTCCTTGTGTTCTGACCTCTTGCCAGTTCCTGTTCTACTCTATCTTAAACTATGGGAAGAAGAAAAAAATTTTAACTAACATCTCTACTTAGCCCTATGTCAAAGGGACATGCATTACTACAACTGGGAACCTCTACCTATCACTATTAACCTTAACCTTAACTTAACATTTCATCACTCTAAAATCTTAACCATTCACACCACAACATCACACTTCCCAACTCGGCAGTCGAGTATGGAACAATATAATACATGGCTGAATTTTTATTTACAGAGTGTTGTAATCAGTGAGGGGTTGAGGGGTTTGGTGGAATCCGAAGATGGGGGATTGAACTCTATAGATGGGTGAGGTGCTGGAACGAGAGGCTCTCCTCTTCCATTTCCTCAACCTGAGGGTCTGCACTAGTATGATGAGGATCGCGATCACCAACAGTGATTCGATTATATAGGACATGGAGTACCACGTCATGAATTTAGTACACCAGGTCTGAACCTCGCTGATCAGAGCTGAGCACTGGGGGTTTGCTGTAATTGAAACATTTACGGTGGGGGTTGTGGGGGAAACGTGTCTTGTTTCCACACATATACATATGACATTAAACAGTAATAAGTGGGCTTCCATCATTTTGCTGTTCTTCTTCTTTCTCTTCCTTCTTCCTCCGGTATTGACAATCCTGGCTTCGACCTCTGTCTCGTCCTTTGAAACCTTTGGGATCAAGCACAGTATCTGTCAATACACAGTTTAAGACCTTTACTTGTTAGTGCATCTGTCTTTCAAAACCCAATTGACCCTTTAAATGACCGGCTAAGTCACACCCTGTGACTCCCCTCATTTTTTTTTTTTCAAAAAGCGAATTTAAAGACCAGCATACACCTAACAATCCTTCCTTCTGCGAGCCGTCTCGCAGGCTTTGCTGATTTACCATCCGAATGTTCCCGGATGTAAATAGCATGTGGGATGGTGGCCGAAGGGCTACCTAACGTAAAATGAAAACAAACTTTGAAACAAATATCCGAATGAGTTGCGTATGGGCCGCGACGGGTACGAGTTGGATGGGATCCCCGGGTAGGGCGTGCTGTGCCATACCCGAGCTTGGCTGACCAAGGGTTGGTTCTCAGACAGGGCGGGTCCTCAGTGCCGTTTGTCCACTGCCTGAGTAACCTGGAAAGAAACGGGTACGAATGTGTTGACCATGACTTGCAGCCTCTATTTCGCCGAATAGAGGGGCACCTAAAAAAAAACCAAGGGAGCCAAGATGCTCCAACTGAGGACATCACTGAAGTTCTCAGAGATATCTGCGGACAAGCTATTTGGCGTGTGGCCTTACAACTTTGGAAAAGATCTCCAATCAAACCGAAGTTCTCAAAGGTATCTGCGGACAAGCTAACGTGTATGTGAGGTGGTCACAATCTTTTCAGCTGAAAAGAAGATGTCCATCCTCCAGCTGAACAATGTACAATCCTGAGACAAACAAACATAAAACGAAGACAAACATACGTGCAGGTTCCATCAGTGGTGGCGTGGGGCTGTGAAAAGCTGTTTAAATTTAAACACTGAACATTTAAAAAAAACACATACAAACAAACATGCAACGAATATCGTACAGGTTCCATCAGAACAAAGGATACTGTAAATTACATTTGGCTGGGGGTGTAACTAGCATACGGAGCCAGTGCAGTGTGACCGAAGAAGAGGGGAAGGAGAGAAACAAAAATGAACTGGCATTGCTGAGGTATCCCTGCCATGAGAAGTGGTGGGTAAGCACTCATAGTTTGCATGGGGAAGCTGGGACCTTGTGGCTGCTGTGGGTGGTGTTCTCTTTCATATCTGGGGGCGGGTCTAGCTGGTGCTGGGTGTCTCCTGCAATCTCGGGAGAAGTGTCCTGGCTGCCTACAGTTGTAACATGACCCCTGAGGCACATAAGGCGGAGCAGGCACTCTGGTGCATTGTTCCCTTGTGTACTGTTCCCTGAGAGGGGGGTCTGGGCTGTTGGTTTCATTGCTGCTTCGGGGGGCATTGGTGGGCTGATTCTGTTGCTGTTTCGGGGGGGCTTGACATTCTCGAGCGTAATGTCCTAATTGTCCACAGTTAAAACATTCCTTTGACTTGATCTGCTGTGGGCTGTTCCTTCCCTCATTTACACATGCGGGGTTTTGATGTGTTTTAACTGGATTCATGTCTGCATCTGCCTGCTCTTCGGGATTTATAAATGCTGTTTTATTGTGGACGGATTGCTGCCAAATGCGGGACAATCTTTTCAAGACCCATTTTTCATTATGGGCCTTCTCTGAGGGGTCATAATTGCCGCAGACATTCTGTTCTGCTTCTGTGGCATGGGAAATTATGGTGCGTGTCCATTTAACCATGTTTTCTCGGTTCAAATGGGCTCTATTTAAATCGCCGAAAACTGCATTGAAGTGAATCCACAGCCTTCCTGCGAATGCTGTGGGGTGTTCGGATCTTTTCTGCCTGCACTTGTTTAATCCTTCTACTGGGTCACCTCTATTGTACCCTATAGCATCTAAAATGGCGGTGTGCATCTCCTCTAGGCTGCCTCCTGCCACGTTCTGTGGGTCGGGGAGGGCTGCTACTACACTCTGGTCTAAACTCAGCACGGTGAGCTTAACCTGCTCTCTCTCATCCAGGCCGTACATGGTAGCCTGCTGTTTTACTTTAGCGAAAAACTGGTGGGGGTCTGCGGTGGGGAGGAACGGAGTGATCTTTTCACAAGCGTCCCTTAGCTGGGTTACTGTTAAAGGGGTGGTGTAAGTTATGTCTGGGGCGCCTTCTGATTCGGCTTTTCTCTGCGTGGTTACGGGATTCATGGGTGCGGTTATGGTCTGAGCTGTGGGGGGTTGGGGTGCCTGTCGTTTCTGCTGAGCTGCGGGCGCACATGTTCCCTGAACATAACGCTGCGCTGTCTCACTTAATTCCTGCCAATCTGGGGCGTTTTCTCCATCTAACTGTGCTCCAAAGGTGCTTTGGAAGCCATTCTGCACCGAAAGCAGAGATTGCAGTTCCGCAATCTGTTTCCTGCATTTCGCGTGGTCAACTGTGCTTTGTCTTTGTTCGGTCGTTGCAGCATGGAGTGCTCTCAAAGCTGCTTTGAGATCAGAACATTGCCTCTGCAATGCCTCCACCTGCTTTTCCGATTCCTGTCTTATCAGAACGGCACGTTGCACGTCCTGATAGGCTTTCTCATACTGGGTCTGGGAACTGTTCAGATGAGCTAGACAAGACTGGTGAGCCCTCTTGGCATCATCCACCTCTCTATCCTTCTCTACCAACTTCCCTTTTAATTCCAGGTTTTCTTTCTCGATGTCCCTGACATCGACCTTACTCATCCTATTCCTCTCTTCTAAATCTGTCCGGAGCGTCCTGATGACCTCCTCTGCGCCTCGCAACTGTGCCAAACAGGACACAATCGCCATCGGCTTGCGTGCTTTACCTAGATTCTTTTTGTGTATTTGAGAGAGGTTCTCCCACCAAGTATGACCTATACTCCTGGGACCTGTCTCCTCATTTGCACAAAACTCTTTCCAAAGGGGCCATCCCTTTCCTTGTAAATATTTGCGGAGTTCCAGCTCCCACGTGGGACACTGGCCTACCCTGCTACTGTTGCTGGTCGCTGCGACCACAAACTTTGCTGGATCCATCAGACGTTCCATTGCCTGCATGGCCATTTCCTCTGACTCTCTTTGTATAATTTGGAACAGGGGGTTGCTGGGGTGGTGTTTCGAGAAAAGGGTACGGCTTACGCTATTTTCCGATCACAAAACTACCGAAAGTTTGTCGCAACAAAAAGCTTTCAGTTTTACCTTACAGCCCTGTTAGTACGCATGCACTAAAACACACTTCCGAATTACGCTTATTATTTTGAACACCTTGAATACTCGTGATTTTCTTTACTTTCTTACTTTCTCTGTAATTTGGAGTTCTAATTCAAATTTCAGGGTCCTGGACGGTGTGGGGTTTCCACTTACAACCGTGTCCCGCCAGGAGGTCGCCACTAAATGTTGCACGTTTTACTATGGGCGTAAAACGCGTTTATTGGAGTGTATTAACACGCCTCCGAGTTCGACGTGTGCTTAACACTACTAGGCTCTGTTCTATGTAATTATTTAGCTCTGGAGTCGCCAGTTGCCGTATAGGCAACGTCACAAGTATTCCAAGGTCAAGTTCAAAGTAATAAAGACGATACACCGATTAGTAAGGTTCAAACGATCAATATTTATTATACAGTTATAATAAATACTCATGCACACACTAAGAGACTAAGCTATAACTAAACTTAAGTGAACAGAATACTTATCTAACAGGAACAGGCAAGGTCAGAGAACGAGGCCTTCGTCCTGGTCTTGTACTGCAGCCTTCAGCAAGCGTTCTGGTACTTGGGAGTCTAGTGGGCTTGGATCGCGTAGCGAGCGTTGAACTTACGGTTTCGGCGGCTGGTGCTCAACGGCTGGAGTCAGGATGCAAGATGTCAGTCAGAGCCGGAGCACGAGTTTAACAGACCGGGCTCTGTGGGGAATTTGCTTTTATACCCCTCTCTAATGTCCTTGCCCCCTTCTAGGCGGGCTCTACCTTTCGGTACCGATTGGAACGTTTCCAAACGGCTACCTTCGAAATCCTCCAATCCCCCTCGATGTTGGGGGGTGGTTTCGATATTCGTTACTCTGGTGCCATCCTGTCTGCTCCACCAATTAAGTGCTACATTGAGATGGAAATGTTGCCATTGTGTGTGCCTGGATCTGGGCTGCCTCATCAGAATGTTAAGCGCTTTGCCATTAACACCTTTGGCTTGGAGATCTGCACCTGGCCAGAAAACTGGTTTGCTGCTTGCAAAATGCTAATTAGTTGAGAGCAGGCTGTCTGTTCTCACTAAACAGGCTTCCCCTGCTGTCTTCCATTTTAGTTTGGCTCAGTGTCCATTTTGCGTGGCCAGCATGGCTACACCTGACCATACTAAAGCACGTCTAGCTGGCCAGCCACATTCGTCCCTCCCTAAATTTGAGGTTAACCAAAACTCTCACTCATCCTGGTCAACTATCACCCCTGTGCTCACTGGCTGGCATTCATTCCCACTTGCACATAGAATATAGAACAGTACAGCACAGTACAGGCCCTTCAGCCCACAATGTTGTGCTGACCATTTATCTTAATCTAAGATCAATCTAACCTACACCCCTTCAATTTACTGCTGTCCATGTGCCTGTCCAAGAGTCGCTTAAATGTCCCTAATGACTCTGACTCCACCTCCACCTCCGCTGGCAGTGCACCCACCACTCTCTGTGTAAAGAACCTACCTCTGACATCTCCCCTAAACCTTCCTCCAATCACCTCAAAATTATGACCATCGTGACAGCCATTTCCGCCATGGGGAAAAGTCTCTGGATAGGCACAAATTCGACCTTCCAAAATGAATCACCACATTTATCTCGGTTAAACTCCATCTGCCACTTCTCAGCCCAGCTCTGCATCCTGTCAATGTCCTGTTGCAACTTGAAACAGCCCTCAACACTATCTACAACTCCCCAAACCTTCGTGTCATCGGCAAACTTACTAACTCACCCTTCCACTTCCTCATCCAAATCATTTATAAAAACCACAAAGAGCAGAGGTTCCAGAACTGATCCCTGTGGGACACCACTGGTAACCGACCTCCAGGCGGAATACTTTCCATCCACTAGCACTCGCTATCTTCTTTTGGCCAGCCAATTGTGTATCCAGATAGCCAAATCTCCCTGCATCCCATGCCCCAAACTTTCTGAATGAGCCTACCATGGGGAACCTTCTCAAATGCCTTGCTGAAATCCATATACACCACATCCACTGCCCGACCTTCATCAATGTTTCTCATAACATCCTCAAAGAATTCAATGAGTCTTGTGAGGCATGACCTGCCCCTCACAAAGCCTTGCTGACAATCTTTAATCAAACTATGGTTTTCTAAATAATCATAAATCCTATCTTTCAGAATCTTTTCCAGTATTTTGCTCACAGCAGACATAAGACTGACTGGTCTGTAATTCCCAGGATTTCCCTATTCCCTTTCTTGAACAGGAGAACAACATTTGCCTCCCTCCAATCATCTGATACTACTCCAGTGGAGAGTGAGGATGCAAAGATCATTGCCAACGGCACAGCAATCTCCTCCCTCACTTCCCATAATAACCTTGGATCTATCCCATCTGGCCCAGGAGACTTATCTATCCTGATGCTTTTCAGAATTTCCAGCACATCCTCCTTCTTAATATCAACCTGTCCGAGTCTATTAACCTGGTTCACGCTGTTCTCATGAGCAATAAGGTCCCTCTCTCGTGAATACGGAAGCTAAATATTAATTTAAGGCCTCCCCTACCTTTGCCGACTCTAGGCACAAATTCCTTCCACTATCCCTGATCACCCCGACTCTCACTCTGATCATCTTCTTATTTCTTACCTAAGTGTAGAACGCCTTGGGGTTTTCCCTAATCCTTCCCGTCAGGGCTTTTAATGCTGCCTTCTAGCTCTCCTAAATCCATTTTGAGTTCCTTCCTGGCTACCTTGTAACCCTCTAGAGCCATGCCAGATCCTTGCTTCCTCAACCTTACGTAAGCTTCCTTCTTCCTCTTGATTTGAAGCTCCACTTCTCTTGTCATACAAGGCTCCTTCACCTTACCATTCCTTCCTCGTCTCAGTGGGACAAAACTATCCAGCACTCGCAGCAAGTGCTCCTTAAACAACCCCCACATTACTGTTGTGCCTTTCCCTGAGAACAACTGTTCCCAATTTATGCTCCTCAGCTCCTGTCTAATAGACTTTGAACTTCTTATTCTTCAGATCCCTGCACTCCTCTGATTCAGCTCTCCTGATTTTACTCACTCCACCGCTGGTTGCCATGTCTTCAGCTGCCTCGGCTTTAGGGTCTGGAATTCCCTCCCGAAACTTCTCCACCTCTTGTTTGTCCTTTGAGATGCTCCTACCTCTTTAACCAAGTTCCTGTCCTAATGTGTCCTCAAGTGACTCACTGTCAAATTTAGCTTCATAATGTATCTGTGATACATTTCAATGCTTTATTATGTTAAAGGGCAATGTAAATAATGGTGATGATGCTTTTCCCAGTCTACATGAAGATTCCAATCGTCCATTCTAGTCACATTGTTCTGCTACAGAATCACAGAATCATTACGGTACAGAAAGAGGCCAGTTGGTCCATCATGTCTGCACCAGCATGGTGACTTAGTGCCATTCCCCTGCATTTCCCCGTACCTCTGCACATTGTTCCTATTCAAATAATCTTCTAATGCCCTCTTGAATGTCTCGATCGAATCTGCCTCCCCAGACTGCCAGGCAGCGCATTCCAGACCCCAACCATTCGCTGTGTGAAAAACATTTTCTCACATCATATTCGCTTCTTTTGCAAATCACTTTAAATCTGTTCCCTCCCGTTCTTGATCGTTTTACAAGAGGGAATATTACTTGCTACAAAACATAATTAAAATATGTTTGTGTAATTTCAAAGCCTTAAGTGTCTGTTTAATAACATGAAATTCTGTGAGCACTAAATATTTTACTGCATGTGGACTTAAAACTCTTATTGAAGTCAAGAAGATTGTAGTAATGGCTTCATGTTTGTAGCCATATTTAAGTTAAATATGTTCATTGTTTTGTTTAAAATATTTTAAGATAAAATAAATTGAAATGCTGAGGCCACAAGACTCAGTTAGTATTCAAGCTAATTTAGGGTAGTAGGAGTGAAGAGACAGATTAATGATGGTCTAATTGAATAGAGTCGAGTGATTGTGTGGCCTACTTCTGTCCCGATGTAATTTTTTACACCTCCCATGAGCTAACACCCTTTGGTGCTGTGTAATTCACAAGAAAAGGAGGTGTCACAGATGTTGAAATGAGATTGCTGAATGCTTTTGAATTATAATTGCATCAAAAGCAGTTCAGAGAAAATTCACTTGACGAACTCTTGGGATGAAGAGATTAAATTTTTGAGGAAAGTTTGAGCAGGCTGGGTAGCACAGTGGTTAGATATCTGGCTTGGGTCACTGTCTGTGTGGAGTCTGCATGTTCTCCTCATGTCTGTGTTGGTTTCCTCCGGCGGCTCTAGTTTCATAAAAAGATACATAGAAAATGGATGGAGGAGGAGGCCATTCGGCCCTTTGAGCCTGCTCCGCCATTCATTATGATCATGGCTGATCATCAAGTTCAATACCCTGATCCCGCCTTTCCCCCCTATCCCTTGATTCCTTTCGCCCCAAGAGCTATATCTAATTCCTTCTTGATATCACACAACACTTTGGCCTCAACTACTTTCTGTGGTAGTGAATTCCACAGATTCACTACTCTCTGTGTGAAAAACTTTCTCCTCACCTCAGACCTAAAGGGTTACCCCTTATCCTCAAACTATGACCGCTAGTTCTGGACACCCCCACCATCGGGAACATTCTTTCTAAATCTACCCTGCTAATCCTGTTAAAATTTTGTAAATATCTATGAGATCCTCTCTCACTCTTCTAAACTCCAATGAATATAATCCTAACTGACTTAGTCTCTCCTGATATGACAGTCCCGCCATCCCAGGAATCAGCCTGGTAAACCTTTGTATCTCTGTATTAACTGAAAGGGAATAAAGAGAATGAGTGACCATTGAGGAGTACTGTCCATGCCCTAACCTATTGCCCATCCAACCCTGGGAGCATCCTAATAATGGTCAGTGACTGCTGTGCTCGCCTTCTCACTGAGCTCCACTCCCTTACAATCTCCCACACTGGCCAAGATGAGAAATCATGAGGTCCGTGGGCGGCATGGTGGCACAGTGGTTAGCACTGTTGCTTCACGGCGCCAGGGACCTGGGTTCGATTCGCGGCTTGGGTCACCATCTGTGCAAAGTACATTCTCCCCGTGTCTGCGTGGGTTTCTTCCGGGGTGCTCCGGTTTCCTTTCACAAGTTCCGAAAGACGTGCTTGTTAGGTGAGTTGGACATTCTGAATTCTCCCTCCGTGCACCCAGGCACCGGAATGTGGCGACTAGGGGATTTTCACAGTAACTTCATTGCAGTGTTAATCTAAGCCTACTTGTGAAACTAATAAAGATTATTATTAACTCTGGCTCTGTGAGCAAATCTTTTGGGGGACGGGGTGGGGGAATGGCCTGTGAGGGTGCCATTTGTGCTTGTGGCGAACGTGGATGCAAAATCGTGGTCTGGGGGTGTCGTTTGTCTGGAATTCTCTTCCTCAGAGAGCAGTGGATGAAGAACTCCGCTTCAGACACCATGAAGTAGGCTTCCAGTCTGGAATATGTTAACAGCAAGTAAATATTAGCAACTCATAACTATGTACATATACACAGTAGAAGTTACAGGTATGAAGTCGACCCCATTCTACGTCTTAACCCAGCTGTGTCCATCCCCAGACTGACCCTGTCTCTGGGTCATGTGTCTTCTTACATCACTGTGCTCTCCTCAGTCTCATATTAACCCTGTCTGTGCCAGACCCTTCTTCTACAGTGGAGGCTGGAACATTGAATATATTCAAAGTTGACAAAGATTTTTGGTCAACAAGAGCATTAAGGGTCATCGGGGGTAGGCAGGAAAGTGGAATTAGGGCTCGAGGGGCTGAGTTGCCTACTCCTGCTCTGAACTCTTATGTTCTTGTGAATTTGTAAAAAAGCAAACTTCAGCTCTTGTGTTCAAAGGCTACAGACATGGAGATGATTCATTGTTCATATTACAACATTTTCAGTTGGAACCATCTTGTTTGCAGCTTATTTTTTGCCAATTTGTAGTTTAGAAGTGTTCGAACCACTGGTTTTAATGAAGAGTTTTAGTTGTTCGAATAGTGGCTCCCGGAATAGAGTGCATCTTTAAGTAAGTGATTACATTGGTTGCTCAATTTCAGTCATAATTTCTTCCGCCCTGGACTTCCGGTGGCGGCTATGGAGGAGTATGTCGCACATTTGGTGGCTCCCACTCTGGTCGGACTTTTGTACTTTTCCCCCATTTTTGTACCCGACTTGAATTGTAAAACGGATGTTAGTGGCAATTGTTTACCGAATTCCCACTTTGGTGCATGGAGAGAAGGACTAGAAGTGTTCGCAAGGGCAGAAACAAAAAGATAGAGAAGGCTTAGGCTGTAGCTGCAACAGAAGACAGCACGGCGGAGGTTCGGACCTCTGGCTTGTTCACCCAGCAGTCTATGGAGCAGCTGATACAAGTCATTCAGGAAGGCTTTGCTATGCAGAAACAGGACTGCTTGGACCCGATAAAAGAGTCGATTGAGCGGTTGGAGCATAGATTGGATGCCCAAGATCGGGTGATCCAGAAGGTGGAGAAGGCGCTGGGTGAGCAGGAGGAACATCAAACTGCAGTGGAGCTGGAGGTGGGGATGCTGAGGGACCAGCAGAAGAAGCTCCTGGAGTAGGTGGAGAACATAGCAAATAGGTCCCGCCGGCAGAACCTATGAATAGTCGGGCTCCCGGAGGGGTCCGAAGGAACGGTCGCTGGGGCATACATCGCAGACATGTTTGTGAAGCTGCTGGGGATGGGGCATTCTCCCAGCCCTTGGAGGTGCATAGGGCTCACAGAGCACTCACGAGGAATCCGCGAATGGGAGACGCCCTGAAGGTAATGGTGGTGAGATTCCACAGGTTCTCGGATAGGGAATGCATTCTACAGTGGGCCAAGCAGACACGGAGCTGTAAATGGGACAATAGCATCCTGCGGGTTTACCAGGACCTGAGTGTAGAGTTGGCCAGGAGGAGAGCAGGCTTCAACCAGGTCAGGTCGATCCTTTTTAAGAAAAAGGTGAAGTTTGGACTGTTATACCCAGCCTTTCTCTGGCTCACTCATGAGGATCAGCACTTCTACTTTGAGTCGCCTGAGGACGCGTTGGACTTTGCGAAAAAGAAAGGGCTGGTGATGGATTGAGAACTTTTGAACTTGGCTGCAACGTTCATGTTTTTGTTTTTTCTTTTTGTTTCTCTGCTTTTGTAAAAAGTTTCTCGTTTGCGTTTCATGGAAGATATTTGTGATGCTGTTGCATCGATTTGGAACCAGCGGTAGAGCTGAGTGAGTTAAGGTTTTCACTTGCATTGTTGGGGGATGGAGGTGTGCTTGTTTTGATCTTGGTGTTTTTCTGTTGGGCAATTGTGTGGGGATTGTTTGATGTTGGAGTTTGTTTGTATGAGTGGGGGAGGGAGGGGGAGGAGGGAACAATAGGTGGGAGACTATCTGGCACCGGGGAGGGGGGTCACCAAGCTAGTTGGCCGAGTTAGCTCTCGGAAATGCAGTGGGGGATGTGCATATGTTTAGTTTAGTAAAGGGGTTGGGTTACAGGGTGTTGTTACTGGGCGGGGTGAGGGGGGGAATCTTCTGCTGACGAGGGAGGGACTTGGGCTGAGGGACAGAGAGGAGGTTGGGGGCGGGGGCTGCCTGGAGATGGACTGGTGGAGGCGTGGAGCACGGGCTGGAGGCAGGCCTAAAAAAGGGATGGCTAATCGGCAGGGGGGGGGGGGGGGGGCAATGAGCCCCCCAACTAGGCCGATCACCGGGAATGTTCGAGGGTTAAATGGGCCGGTCAAAAGGGCACGTGTGTTTGCGCATCTTAGGGGACTGAAGGCAGACGTGGTAATGTTGCAGGAAACGCACCTTAGAGTAATGGACCAGGTTAGACTGAGGAAAGGCTGGGTCAGTCAGGTCTTTCACTCGGGACTAGATGACTAGATTCAAAGATTAGAGGGGTCGCGATCCTGATCAATAAGCGGGTGTTGTTTGAGGCGGGTAGAATAGTCTCGTATGTGGGAGGTCGGTACATTATGGTCAGTGGGAGGCTAGAGGGGGTGCAGGTGGTATTAGTAAATGTGTCTGCGCCAAATTGGGATGATGTGGAGTTTATAAAGAGGATGCTGGGGAAGATACCGGACCTGGACTCACACAGGTTGGTCATGAGAGGGGATTTAAACACAGTTATGGACCCTGGCTTGGACCGGTCAAACTCAAGAATGGGCAGAGTGCCAGCAATGGCAAAGGAACTAAGAGGGTTCTGTTGCCCGTTCTGGGTGAGTGGGCTTAACACTCAATTTAGCTCTGTTTCGTTCCTTAGCTTTGGAGTCGCCAGGTATCGTTAAGATACCGCCACAAGTTTCAAGTTCAAGTTCAAAGCAATAAATCCATACACCAATTAGTAAGTTCAAACAAGACATATTTATTATATTACAGTAATCTACTAATCATTCATATAAAACAACAAGACTAGGCTAATCCTACCACTAATAGGCCAAATACTTATCTGGATAAGGGGACTGCCGGATCAGGGAACAACGGCCTCTAGCTTTGTCCTGGGTCTGCAGGCTTCCAGTAGTTATGGACTAAAGGGGGTCAGGAGTGTCTACTCTCGTAGCGTGCGTTGTGACACTTACTTGTTGGCGGCTGCTATCCAGACCTCTCCTCCTCAAGGTTCTTCTGCTGCAACGGTGTTCTGCTGGGAGGGCTGGCTGGTCAAGGAGAGGCTGGCAGAGAGAGAGAGCTGGGGTCGGGGTCTCTGTTTTATACCTCTCTCAGGGTCTGGGCGGACCCTCTATTCACTCACAATCGATTGGGTCTCTTCCCAATCGATTGATTTGAATTCCCCAATAACGGGGCAGTTCCTCGATCTCTGGGCGGTTCTTGGGACTTATTGTTTTGGACTTCTTTTGGTGCCGAAAAGTCTGGCCTTCCATTTAATGTATCAATTTGTGTTAACTTGTTTCCATTGTACCTGGGGATCGCCCGGTATCGCCTCATTCGTATGCTAACTTGTTTTCTTTCACCGTGCTGTCTGGTTTCTGCAGCATTCAGAACTGGTTTCTGCAGTAGCCAGAATACACAAGCGCTTTGCAAGCTGCTTGCTTTTGCAACATGACCATTTTCCCTGCATTCCTTGCAATCTTCCATTTTGTGTTGGGCAGTGGTCACCCCAGGTGACTACAGTTCGTGGAGCTGATGGAGGGGGGTGGATCCATGGAGATTTGGGCAAACGAGGGTGAAGGAGTTCTCCTTCTACTCACACGTGCATAAAGTGTATTCCCGGATTGATTTTGTTATTTTGAGCACGGCCTTGCTGGCTGGGGTGGTAGATGTGGGATACTCGGCAATCACAATCTCAGACCATGCTCCACACTGGATTGACCTGCAGGTTAGTAAAGACAGTATCCAGGGCCGACACTGGAGGTTGAATGTGGGACTTTTGGCGGCTATAGGGGTGTGCGAGCGGCTGAGGAAATGTATTCAGAGATACCTGCAGGTCATTGACAAGGGGGAAATATCAGCAGCGGTGGTGTCGGAAGCACTGAAGGCAATGGTCAGGGAGGAGCTGATCTCGATCCGGGCCCAGAGGGAGACGGTAGACAGGGCAGAGAGGGACCGACTGGTAAAGGAGATACTACAGATTGATCGGAGGTATGCGGAGACCCCAGAGGCAGGGCTTTAAAGGGAACGGCGGATGCTACAGGTGGAGTTCGGCTTGTTAACCACAGGGAGGGCGGTGGAGCAGCTGAGAAAGGCGAGGGGGACGATCTATGAGCATGGAGAGAAGGGTCGCAGAATGCTTGCACAGCAGTTCAGGGAGAGGGAGGCAGCTAGGGAGATAGGAAAAGTAAAGGACGGAGACGGGAACCTAGTTGGTAATTCAGTAGGGGTGAATAAGGTGTTTGGGGAATTCTACAGCAGGCTGTACAGGTCGGAACCCCCTACGGGGCAGGAAGGGATGAGGCACATCTTGGAGGGGCTGAATTTCCCAAAGGTGTACAGGGAGCGGGTAGAAGGGCTGGGGGCCCCAATCGGGCTGGAAGAGATAGTGGAAGGCTTGAAGGCCATGCAGGCGGGTAAGGCCCCGGGTCCGGATGGGTACACAGTGGAGTTTTATAAAACGTTCTCGCCGATATTGGGGCCAGTGTTGTTGAGGATATTTAATGAGGCAAGGGAAAGAGGGGTGTTGCCCCCGACGATGTCACAGGCAACGATTTTGCTGATTCCTAAGCGGGACAAGAACCCGGAACTGTGTGGGTCCTACAGGCCTATCTCCCTGTTGAATGTGGATGCCAAGTTGCTGGCCAAAATCTTGCCCTCCAGGATTGAGGATTGTGTTCTGGAAGTTATTGGGGAGGACCAGACGGGGTTTGTTAAAGGCACGCAGTTGGTGGCCAATGTAAGAAGGCTGTGAAATGTGATCATGATGTCCCCGAAGGTAGGGAGGTGGAGGTAGTGATCGCAATGGATGCAGAAAAGGCTTTTGATCGGGTAGAATGGGAATATCTGTGGGAGATACTGGGATGGTTCGGAATCGGGTGGGGCTTTATTGACTGGGTGAAGTTACTGTATCAGGGTCCTGTGGCAAGTGTATGGATGAATAGGATAACATTAGACTATTTTAGACTGCACAGGGGGCTGAGACGGGGATGCCGCCTCTCCCCACTGTTGTCTGCAACACTGTTGTGTCCCCACTGTTAGAACTGTTGGCAATTGCTCTGAGAGCCTTGAGGGGCTGGAGAGGATTGGTCAGGGGGGGTGGAGCACAGGTTTTCGCTCTATGCGGATTACCCGATTTGTACGTTTCGGACCCAATAGAGGGGATGGAAGAAATTATGAGGATTCTAGGGGAATTTGGCCAGTTTTCGGGGTACAAGCTCAATATGGGAAAGAGTGAGGTATTTGTGGTCCAGGCGAGGGGACAGGAGAGGCGACTGGGAGAGCTGCCACATAGGTTAGTAGAGGAAAGCTTTAGGCATCCAAGTGGCGCGGGAATGGGACCGGCTGCATAAACTGAATCTGGCCCAGCTGGTGGACCAAATGAGGACGATTTTCGGAGATGGGACGCGCTTCCGTTGTCCCTGGCTGGGAGGATGCAAACGGTAAAGATGACGGTCCTCCCGAGATTCCTATCTGTATTTCAGTGTCTCCCCACCTTTATTCCGCGGTCCTTTTTTAAGCGGGTCAACAGAGTGATCATGGGCTTCGTCTGGGCGGGCAAGACCCCGCGAGTAAGGAAGGGAATGCTCGAGCGGAGTCGGGGAGAGGGTGGGCTGCATTGACAAATTTTAGCACCTATTACTGGGCGGCTAACATTTTTAAAAATAAATTTAGAGTACCCAATTATTTTTTACCAATTAAGGGACAATTTAGCGTGGCCAATCCACCTACCCTGCACATCTTTGGGTTGTGGGGGCGAAACCCACGCAAACACGGGGAGAATTTGCAAACTCCACACGGACAGTGACCCAGAGCCGGGATCGAATCTGGGACCTCGGCGCCGTGAGGCAGCAGGGCTAACCCACTGCGCCACCGTGCTGCCCTGGGCGGCTAACATAGCCATGATCAGGAAGTGGGTGGTGGGGAGGGGTCAACATTGGTGCGTATGGAGGCGGCTTCATGTAAGGTCACCAATTTTGGGGCATTGGTAACTGCGCCTCTGCCATTCCCGCCGGCACGGTACTCCACCAGTCCAGTAGTGGTGGCAGCCCTGAGAGTTTGGGGCCAGTGGAGGCGGCATGTGGGAGCAGTGGGAGCATCGGTCTGGGCCCAAATCTGTGATAATCAGCGGTTTGCCCCGGGGAGTATGGACGGGGATTCCGGTTATGGCGGAGAGCGGGGATTGAGAGGATGGGGGATATGTTCATAGAGGGGAGCTTTCCGAGTATGAGGGCGTTGGAGGAAAAGTTTGGGTTGGCAAGGGGAAACAAATTCAGGTATCTGCAGGTGCAGGACTTCCTTCGAAAACAGGTGTCAACCTTCCCGCTCCTACCGCTAAAGAGGATTCAGGACAGGGTAGTTTCCAGAGGGTTGGTAGGAGAAGGTAGCATCTCGGACATTTATAAGGAGCTTATGGAGTCAGAGGAGACACAGACCGAGGAGCTGAAGCGCAAGTGGGAGGAGGAGCGGGGTGGTGAGATAGAGGATGGTCTATGGGTGACGCGTTGAGTAGAGTCAACGCTTCCGCAACATGTACCAGGCTCAGCCTGATACAATTTAAGGTTGTTCACCGGGCTTTCATGACAGTGGCCCGGATGAGCAGATTCTTTGGGGTGGAGGACAGGTGCGCAAAATGTGCGGGAGGACCGGCGAACCATGTTCACATGTTTTGGACATGTCCAAAGCTAAGTGGATTTTGGCAGGGGTTTGTG
This sequence comes from Scyliorhinus canicula, assembly GCF_902713615.1. Taxonomy (NCBI): domain Eukaryota; kingdom Metazoa; phylum Chordata; class Chondrichthyes; order Carcharhiniformes; family Scyliorhinidae; genus Scyliorhinus; species Scyliorhinus canicula. Next base: position 9,858,761 of record NC_052155.1, on the reverse strand, counting down.
TACGTCATGTCCACGGTGTTAAAAACAAAGGTGGTGCTGAGTCTAGAGGTGGAGATTTTCAGGGTGTTGGAAGACCCAGGAATCCAGGAGGAGAAAGAGGCAGACGTTCTGGCCTTTGCTTCCCTGGTAGCCCGGAGACGGTACTATTAGCTGGGAGGAACTCAAAGCCCCCGAAGTCGGAGACCTGGCTAATGGACATGGCTACCTTTCTCTGTTTGGAGAAAATCAATTTCACCTTGAGAGGGTCACCGTTCATCGACTTCTTTGCGGGAAATTAATCGTCAGCAGATGGGGAGGGGTGGGGTGGAGTAGTTTAGATTAGAGTAGGGGGTCAATAAGGGGGTATGAGAGGTAAATGGTTTCATGTTTATTGTTTATTTGGTTGTTGTTACTATACCAAAAATACCTCAATAAAATGCTTATTAAAAAATAAATAAATAATTTCTTCCGCCCTATCCCACACTGCGCAGCATTCTTTTACAGAATTGGCAGATAAGCCGTTGTGGGATGTCTGCCAATGCTGCTCGTTGCCAGCGACTAGATAGTACACAAGTGACAAAGGTCAAATTTTGGGTTAATTTTCCTTCTCATGTTGCAAGGAAGTACCTCATCCTTATTTGATACCTGTCTCTGGCAGCCAGTGTGGAGGCCTTGTGGTGCGGCGGGTGAGTCCCTAACACTGGCCCAGAAACCCTGGTTTTGAGTCCAACCACAGGCCTTGTTGGCCACGGAGGGAGCATTCAGCACAGTTCAACAGGCTCGGAAACCCTTCCACCGCTTCCCCCCACTATTCCCCAAAGGGTAAAAAACAGTGTATGGGTGTGAAGAAACCTAACAACAACAATAGCCAGTTTTAAAGCAGGACGTGCCCCTGTGGGGAATCTGCATCCTATCGTGCAGTATCACACGTGAAATATTTATAATCTGTGCTACCACGCAGGCAGCTGTTTTTATCCAGCTCTTTCAGTCAAGATTCTTATTCAACCTAATAAACACTCCCCATGCAGCTTGGATGCCTGAATCTATGTTAAGTTGAATGGCACTGAATCATCTTAAAAAGACATTTCCATCTTTTTAAGCTATTTTAGTAATGAAAGGAATACATCACCTGTAAAATATTGATGACTGGGGACTGGAACAGTTATTTCTATTGTGCCATTTAAATGTATAATTAATACGGCAAGTTTTATCCGACTTCCATATAGGAAACAAATGGCATCCTTTCCATTGGGTTTAAATTTTGCTTAAATTTGGGCTGGTAGCAAGCAGGAGTGGATTAACAAGTGTACTTTGTGTCTTGTTTACATCATAAAAGGGCTGAAAGGTATTGAGAAGCCGACGAAGGGCTGGACTCAAATCATTTTTTCTTTATTCATTCACAGGAAGTGAGTCTCGTTAACAAGTCCATTGCCCATTCTTAATTTCCCTCGAACTGAGTGGTTTGCTGGGCAATTCCAGGACAGTTAAGAGTCAACAACATTCCTGTGGGTCTGGAGTCACATGAAGGTCAGACCGGGTAAGGATGGCAGATTTCCTTCCCTAAAGAGCATTAGGGACACAGATGGGTTTTTTCAACAATCGCTAATAGTTTCATAGTCACCATTACTGAGACTAGTTTTCAATTCCAGATTTACTGAGTACAAATTCCACCAGCTGCCATCATAGAGTCCTCGACTCATGCAGCTTTACAGCACAGAAAGAGGCCCTTTGGCCCATCATGTCTGCACCAGCCATCAAGCACCTATCTATTCTAATCCCATTTTCCAGCACTTGGTCCATAGCCTTGTAGGCTATGGCATTTCCAGTACTCATCTAGATGTTTCTTAAATGTTGTGAGGGTTACTGTCTCTCCCACCCTGTCAGACAGTGAGTTCCAGATTCCCACCACCCTCTGGCTGAAAAGATTTTTCCTCAAATAGCAATAATAACCTTTATTATTGTCACTAGTAGGCTTACATTAACACTGCAATGAAGTTACTGTGAAAATCCCCTAGTCGCCACACTCCGGCGCCTGTTCGGTGCCACAGAGGGAGAATTCAGAATGTCCAATTCATCTAACAGCACGTCTTTCGGGACTCTACACCTGCATCCCCCATGACGACGGCATTGCTGCAGAAACTACGACATCTTCTTCGCAGGCTTCAACACGTCATCGATGAAGACGAACATCTTGCCAAGGTCATCCCCCATACCCCCACTACTTGCCTTCAAACAACCGCACAACCTCAAACAAACCATTGTTTGCAGCAGAAACTACGACATCTTCTTCGCAGGCTTCAATACGTCATCGATGAAGACGAACATCTTGCCAAGGTCATCCCCCATACCCCCCACTACTTGCCTTCAAACAACCGCACAACCTCAAACAAACCATTGTTTGCAGCAGAAACTACGACATCTTCTTCGCAGGCTTCAACACGTCATCGATGAAGACGAACATCTTGCCAAGGTCATCCCCATACCCCCACTACTTGCCTTCAAACAACCGCACAACCTCAAACAAACCATTGTTTGCAGCAAACTACCCAGCCTTCAGAACAGCGACCACGCCACCACACAACCTTGCCATGTCAATCTCTGTAAGACATGCCAAATCATCGACATGGATACCACCATTACAAGTGAGAACACCACCCACCAGGTACCCGGTACATACTCGTGCGACTCGGCCAACGTTGTCTACTTCATACGCTGCAGGAAAGGATGTCCAGAACGTGGTACTTTGGCGAGAACATGCAGATGCTGTGACAACAGATGAACGGACATCGCGTGACAATTGCCAGGCAGGAATGTTCCCTTTTGTGATTTTTAAACAAACCTGTTGGACTTTAACCTGGTGTTGTAAGACTTCTTACTAGGTTATAGAAGACAGAGAGTAGCAATGGAATGGTGTTTTTCAGAATGGAAATCTGTAGCCTGTGGTGTTCCGCAGGGATCAGTGCTGGGACCTCTGTTGTTTGTAGTGTATCGAAATGATCTGGAGGAAAATGTGGGTTGTCTGATTAGTACGTTTGCGGATGACACAAAGATTGGCGGAGTTGCTGTCAGGGCCGAGGATTGTCAGAGGATACAACAGGATAGAGACTTGGGCACAGAAATGGCAGATGGAGTTTAATCTGGACAAATGTGAGGTGATATATTTTGGAGGATCAAATCTAGGTATGAATTATACTGTAAATGGCAGAACCCTCAGGAACATTAACATACAGAGGGATCGAGGCGTGCAGGTCCACAGTTCCCTAAAAGTGGCAACACAGGTGGCCAATGTGATTAAGAAGGCTATGGCATGCTTGCCTTCATCAGCTGGGACATTGAGTACAGGAGTTGGGAAATCATGTTGTAGCTATATAAAACCTAGGTTAGGTTGCATTTGGAGTACTAGGTGCAGTTCTGGTCACCACATTATCAGAAAGACGTGGAAGCTTTGGAGAGAATGCAAAGGTTCACCAGGATGTTGTCTGGTCTCAAGGGTGTTAGCTTTGAGGAGAGGTTGAATAAACTAGGATTGTTTTCACTGGAAAGACGGAGGCTGAGGACAGACCTGATAGACGTCGATAAAATTATGAGAGGCATAGACAGGATGGATCATCAGAGGCTTTTTCCAAGGGTGTAAGTGTCAATTACAAGATGGCACAGGTTCAAGGTGATATGTGGAAAGTTTAAGGGAGATGTGCGGAGTAGGTTTCTCACATAGAGAGTAATGGGTGCCTGGAACACGCTGCCTAAGGATATAAGAACGTAAGAACTAGGAGCAGGAGTAGGTCATCTGGCCCTTCGAGCCTGCTCCGCCATTCAATGAGATCATGGTCGATCTTTTGTGGACTCAGCTCCACTTTCTAGCCCTTTATTCCTTTATTCTCAAAAAAAATTATATCTTTATCTTGAAAACATTTAATGAAGGAGCCTCAACTGCTTCACTGGGCAGGGAATTCCATAGATTCACAACCCTTTGGATGAAGAAGTTCCTCCTAAACTCAGTCCTAAATCTACTTCCCCTTATTTTGTGGCTATGTCCCCTAGTTCTGCTTTCACCCGCCAATGGAAACAGCCTGCCCACATCTATCCTATCTATTCCCTTCATCATTTTATATGTTTCTACAAGATCCCCCTGCATCCTTCTACATTCCAACGAGTACAGTCCCAGTCTACTCCACCTCTCCTCGTAATCCAACACCCTCAGCTCTGGGATTAACCTAGTGAATCTCCTCTGCACACCCTCCAGCGCCAATATGTTCTTTCTCAGGTAAGGAGACCAAAACTGAACACAATACTCCAGGTGTGGCCTCACTAACACATCATACAATTGCAGCATAAGCTCCCTAGTCTCCCTAGGTTTACCACTCATTTTAGTGTCTTCTGCAAACGTGGACACATTACACTTGGTCCCCCAACTCTAAATCATCTATGTAAATTGTGAACAATTGTGGGCCCAACACTGATCCCTGAGGGGCACCACTACTGATTGCCAATCAGAGAAGCACACATTAATTCCCGCTCTTTACTTTCTATTAATTAATCAATCCTCTATCCATGCTATTACTTTACCCTTAAGGCCATTCATCTCTATCTTATGCAGCAACCTTTTGTGTGGCACCTTGTCAAAAGCTTTCTGGAAATCCAGATATACCACATCCACTGCCTCCCCATTGTCTATCGCACTGGTAATGTCTTCAACAAATTCCATTAAATTAGTTAGGCATGACCTGCCCTTTATGAACCCATGCTGCATCTGTCCAATAGGACAATTTCCATCCAGATGCCTCGCTATTTCTTCCTTGATGATAGATTCCAGCATCTTCCCTACTACCGAAGTTAAGCTAACTGGCCTATAATTACCCACTTTCTGCCTACCTCCTTTTTTAAACAGTGGTGACACGTTTGCTAATTTCCAATCTGCTGGGACCACCCAAGAGTCCAGTGATTTTGGGAAATTATCACTAATGCATTTGCAATTTTCCTAGCCATCTCTTTTAGTACTCTGGGATGCATTCCATCAGGGCCAGGAGACGTGTCTACCTTTAGCCCCGATAGCTTGCCCATCACTACCTCCTGAGTGATAACAATCGTCTCAAGGTCCTCACCTGTCATAGCCTCATTTCTATCAGTCACTGGCATGTTATTTGTGTCTTCCACTGTGAAGACTGAATCAAAAAACCTATTCAGTTCCTCAGCCATTTCCTCATCTTCCATTATTAAATCTCCCTTCTCGTCCTCTAAAGGACCAATATTTACCTTAGCTACTCTTTTTTTGTTTTATATATTTGTAGAAACTTTTGCTAAAGTTTTTATATTCTGAGCAAGTTTACTCTCATAATCTATTTTACTCTTCTTTATAGCTTTTTTAGTAGCTTTCTGTTGCCCCCTAAAGATTTCCTAGTCCTCTAGTCTCCCACTAATCTTTGCCACTTTGTATGCTTTTTCCTTCAATTTGATACTCTCCCTTATTTCCTTAGATATCCACGGTCGATTTTCCCTCTTTCTACCGTCCTTCCTTTTTGTTGGTATAAACTTTTGCTGAGTACTGTGAAAAATCGCTTGGAAGGTTCTCCACTGTTCCTCAACTGTTTCACCATAAAGTCGTTGCTCCCAGTCTACCTTAGCTAGCGCTTCTCTCATCCCATTGTAATCTCCTTCGTTTAAGCACAAAACACTAATGTTTGATTTTATCTTCTCACCCTCCATCTGTATTTTAAATTCAACCATATTGTGATCGCTCCTTCCGAGAGGATCCCTAACTATGAGATCATTAATCAATCCTGTCTCATTACACAGGACCAGATCTTGGACCGCTTGTTCTCTCGCAGGTTCCATCACATACTGTTCTAGGAAACTATTGCGGATACATTCTGTAAACTCCTCCTCAAGGCTGCCTTGACCGATCTGGTTAAACCAATCGACATGTAGATTAAAATCCCCCATGATAACTGCTATACCATTTCTACATGCATCAGTTATTTCTTTGTTTATTGCCCCCCCACCGTAATGTTACTATTTGGTGGCCTATAGACTACTCCTATCAATGACTTTTGGTGGAAGCAGGCACATTAGCAACATTTAGGAGGCATCTGGATGGGTACATGAAGAGGGAGGAAATAGAGGGATATGGACCCAATAAGGGCAGAAGGTTTTCTTTTAGTTAGGGCATCATGATCAGCACAGGCTAGTATTCATCTGATATATTCTGCTATTTCTGATCTGACTAGCATATGGCACTGGTAGTAATACTGAGATCACTACCTTTGAGGTCCATATTTTTCAACTTACTTCCTAACTCCCTACATTCTACTTTTAGGACCTCATCCTTTTATTTACCCATGTTGTTTGTACCGATGTGTACCATGACTACTGACTGTTCACCCTCCAGAATGTCCTGTAACCGCTGCGAGATATTCTCCCTTGACAAATGACTCCCCTATAACTATTACATTCCCATACATTTTAGCCTCCCCTGTGCAGCAGAGCCAACCGTGGTGCAACTAATTTGGCTGTTGCTTTTTTCCCCTGAGAGGCCATTCCCCTCAACAGTATCCAACGCGTTATATCTATTTTGCAGGAGAAAGGCCACAGGGGATTCATGCACTGCCTGCCTAGTCCTCTTGCTCTGCCAGGTGGTCACCCATTCCCTTCCAGCCAGTGGAGTCTGAGCCTGTGGTGTGACCACCTCTCTATACATGCTATCCATATTCTCTGCCTTGTGGATTCTCCAAAGTGTCCCAGCCGCCACTCCAGGTCTGAAACCTGTGCTTCCAGGACCTGCAGTTGGAGAAAATTCCTGTTTACTGGCCCCCGGCTTCCCACATGGAGAATGAGGAGCAAACTACGGCTTTGAGCTTTCTAGCCATGACTTGACCCTATAAATTAACCTTTGGAAGATGCTTAATATCAGATAATTACTTTAGGGTCCTTCCTACCTAGACAGTCTACATTACTACAGAATATAGACCGTACAAACCATAAACCACAAAAGACATTACAAACTATAAGTGGTTAGCACTGCTGCCTCACGGTGCCGAGGACTCGGGTTCGATCCCGGCCCCGGAGTCACTGTCCGTGTGGAGTTTACACATTCTCCTCGTGTCTGCGTGGGTCTCACCCCCACAACCCAAAGATGTGCAGGTTAGGTCACATTAAATTGCCCATTAATTGGAAAAAGAGAAGTGGGTTCTCTAAATTAAAAAAAACGATTAAAGTAGATTACGGGAATAATGCAGGAAAATGGGGATCAGAAACATATATAATAATCTTTATTGTCACAAGTAGGCTCACATTACTGCTGCAATGAAGTTACTGTGAAAAGCTCCTAGTCGCCACATTCCAGTGCCTGTTCGGGTATACAGAGGGAGAATTCAGAATAAGCAATTCACCTGACAGCACATCTTTCGGGACTTGTGGGAGGAAATCGGAGCACCCGGAGGAAACCCATGCAGACACAGGGAGAACGTGAAGATTCCGCACAGACAGTGCCCAAACCGGGAATCAAACCTGGGACCCATATCACCCACGATCGAATGGCGGATCAGACTCGGTGAGCTGAATGGCCTAATTCTGCTCCTATATCTTATGGTCTTACCCACTACTTATCAATCAGCTCTCTCCCTTGTAGCCTCTGCTGCGTGATCACTCTCTGGAGAGTCAAAAAGTTAGAAAGCAAAAACAGCACCACATTCCCCACTGCACTGAATTCCTACTGTGCGCCAAATACTTGATACCCATACTCACTCTGGCTGTGTCTCACTCAGGATATGTTCTCATCCCACTGTTCAGGCGCAAAACTCACTAATCCTGAGTGAGTCCATCAAGTATTTCCTTGTAACTAAAATTCTCATGTACTGGCTCATGAATCTTCTCTGTCCCTTCTCTAATGTGAGCACATGGTAATGACTGTACAGAGTACTCTGGCCTCAGTTAATAAAGGAAAGTATCCTGTACAACCTGACGTATCCAGCAACCTTAAGGGATTTGTGAACATACATTCCAAGATCCCTCTTTTCCTCCACAGAATCTGACCATTTATTGTGTATTCCCATGCCTTGTTTTCCCTCCCCAAGTGCATTAGCTCACACTTCTCTGGATTGAATTCCATTAGTTACTTTTCTGTCCACTTGCCCAATCCACTGATACCATCCTGCAGTCTAGAACTTGCTTCCTAAAATCCACAGTAAACTATTGTAACACCTGCAAACTTCTTAATCATACTCCACACAGTTCAGTCTAAAGCATTCACATATACTGCAAAACAAAGGCCACACTGAGCCCTATGCAACCCCACTGAAAATCACCTTTATCCCAATAAACACCCACTGATCCTTTGCTTTTATGTCATTGAGACAATTGTGGACCTACCTTCTATGGGATCTCCACGAGCTTTTACTTTTCCAACTAGTTTGTCATGTGGGTTCTGATCGAAAGTCTTTCGAGTGGGTCAAACGCTGACCAGGTGGATTGTTTTGTCCTGAATGGTATGAGACTCGTGTTGTTGCTGTTCTACCTCGATATGTCACACTTGCGATTGTCTCCTGCATGTTCCTGCTCACTGGGAAAGATCCCAACCCCAAAGGACGGTTTTTGATTAAAGCTAACGTTGAATTTAATATAAATTATACAGAAGCAAAAGAATGCCACAAATAATCAGTTTAATATTTGACTTACAATAGATAAACCACCAAGAAGAGGAAAAGTGTAAAATGGGGCTGGTTTAGCACAGTGGGCTACAACAGCTGGCTTGTAGATAGATAGAGAAATTCAGCAATGTAATGCAGAACATGACCAGCAGCATGGGTTCAATTCCCATACCAGCCTCCCCGAACAGGGGTCGGAATGTGGTGACTAGTGGCTTTTCACAGTAACTTCATTGAAGCCTACTTGTGACAATAAGCGAAGTGGGCCGAGGTGGGCCCAGGCTGTGTGTTTCCATCGTCTCCTTTTTATTGTCACTCCCGGTGCAGCCACATCCACCAACAGGGTGAGATGATCCTCGGTGGTGGAGGCAGTCGCCGGGGGAATCTTCCAGTCCCCCTGATGTCTATGGCGTCCCACCACCCAGAACCCGCTGCAGGGAGTGGGTCTGCATCTTCAATGGGACCAGAAGACCCCGCCAGCAGGAAGGTCCAGAAAATCCTGCCCTAAGAAGCAATATCCATGGAGGTTACTAGACCAAAGTCCTTCCAACACAGCAGTGAAACATGGACCAGGAGCTACAGGGAAAATATATATTTCTTCTACAATTCTTCTGGAAGTGCATATTTCAAGACAAGATGAAAGAACAATTTACGAATGAACAGCTACCTTATAGGAATTCTGCGGTCTCGTTTGAAGTTGATGTCAGGCATTCAAATTAAAAATTAAAGCCTATCGCTTTGCTCCATGAAGGGTCCTTTTATACAATAGGAAGTTGCATGTTTGTGTGAATTGACCACCCAATCGTTTTTGTGTGTTAACAATGGGCGGGATACTCCGACCCCCTGCTGAGTGGAAGTATTGCCAGGGGTCGGCGTGAATCCCATCCCCACCTTCCTCCCAATTCTACCGCCCCCCCCCCACAAAAAAACCGGCCCGGCGTGAGTCGCGCCGCCCGCCTTGGAGAATGGCGGAGTCTGGCGCGACTCAATGGGCACCGGGGGCGCCCAAATTCTCTGGCCCGCGATGGGCCGAAGTCCCGCCCACCTGTAGCCGGTCCCGCCGGTGTAAATTAGAGTAGGTCCCTTACCGGTGGGACCTGGCGGTGCGGGCGGGCTCCAGGGTTCCTGAGGGGTCGCAGAGGGATCTGGCCCCGGGAGATGCCCCCCACGGTGGCCTGGCCCGTGGTCGGGGCCCACCAATCCGTGGGTGGGCCTGTGCCGTGGGGGCATTCTATTCCTCCGCATCGGCCACTGTGGTCCTCTGCGATGGCCGATGCGGAGACGGACCCTCCCGTATATGCGCGGGATGACGCCAGCACGCGCTGGTGTTTCCACGCATGCGCCGACTTGTGCTGGCCGGCGGAGGTCCTTCGGCGCCGGTTGGGTGAAGCCAAACTCCTATCCCGCCAGCCGGCGGGGCGCTAACCACTCTGGGGCGGGCCTAGCCCCTGAAGGTGCGGAGGATTCCGCACCTTTGTGGCGGCCCAACGTCTGAGTGGTTCACACCATTCCGTCACGCCGGGACCCCCCCGCTCCGCCGGGTACGGGAGAATCCCACCAAATGTTGCCATGGCAACAACAACCACCAGCACTAATATAGTAAATTGTTCCAAGTTGCTTCGCAGGCACGTTATCAAACAGAATTTGACAGTGGGCCACACAGCAGGTACTAGGATGTGACGACAACCTCGTTTAAATGGGGAGTATGGGAAGGATTATGGGCCTGTTGGGGAGGTTTGGAGGGTTCTCGGGATACAAGATGAATGTAGGGAAAAGCGAAATATTCACGGTGAATGAGCTCGCATAGCGGCCTAATTTAGGGAGGATGCAATTTACGGTAGCTAGGGATAGGTTTAGGTACTTGGGGATTCAGGTAGTGAGGGAATGGACGGGGCTCCATAAGTGGAACTTAACGAAGCTGGTGGAGGAATCCAGGGAGGATCTTAAGAAGTGGGATACACTACACTTAACGTAGGCGGGGAGGGTCCAAGTGGTGCAAATGAATATTCTGCCGAGGTTCTTGTTTTTCTTTCAGGCTCGCCCGATCTTTATACCAAAGACCTTTTTTCGGAAAGTGGACACAATGATCTCTGATTTTGTATGGGCGGGGAAGGTGCCGAGGGTGGGGAGGACCCTGCTACAGAGGCAGTGGCAGCAGGGGAGGTTGGCGTTGCCAAACTTGCTTCATTATTATTGGGCGGAAAATGTGGACAAGGTGCGGCGGTGGTGGGAAGGAGAAGAGATAGACTGGGTTAGGATGGAGGAGGAATATTGTAAGGGGCCGAGGGGCAGTGAATTCAGGTATCTACAGGCTAGGGACTTTGCACGAAGGATCTCGAAGGAGTTCCCTAGATTTTCAGGATACACCCTACTGGAGCGACTGCTGCTTCCGGATGTGGAAGGGGAGGGAAGAATTGGGGATATATATAAGTGGCTGGGAGAGCAAGGAGGCAAGCGGGTGGTGAAGATCAAGAAGAAATGGGAAGCGGAGTTGGGAATGGAGATCAATTGGGGAGTATGGAGTGAGGCACTGCAAAGGGTAAACGGGACCTCCTCATGTGCAAGGATGAGCCTGAAACAGTTTAAGGTGATGCACAGGATGCATATGATTTGGGCGAGAATGACTGGGTTCTTTCAGGGGGTAGCAGATGAGTGTGAGAGGTGTGGGCGGGAGCCAGCGAATCACACGCACATGTTTTGGGGTTGTGAAAAATTGGGAAGATTCTGGGCGGGAGTATTCGCGATCTTAGCCAGGATAGTGGAGGAGGAGGCGGACCCAGACCCTCTGTGGCAACATTTGGGGTTTCAGAGAATCCGGAGCTCATGGAGAGGAGGAAGGCTGATGTCTTGGCCTTCGCCTCTCTGATTACACGGCGACGGATTTTGCTGGAGTGGCAGTCGGCATCGCCACCGGGGGTAGCAGTATGGTAGGGCGACCTGTATGACTTCCTGTGGTTAGAGAAGATAAAGTATGAGTTAAAGGGCTCAGCAAGAGTTTGAGAAAAGGTGGGGGGTGTTTGTGACTGTGTTTGAGGAGCTGTCTGTCGCTGGGGGGGGGGGGGGGGGGGGTTGGGGTGATAAAGGAGAAAAATCTGTACAAACTGTATAGTTGATTGTTGGGAAGAATGTTTCCCGGGGTGTTTATTTTCCGCCCAATAATAATGAAAGGAAGGTATTAGGGAGTAGGCACTTGCCGACATGGCTACCAACGGTGCAAGCCAGAATTAGGCGAGCACAGAGATCTCGGAGGGCTGTGGGGCTGGAGAAAGTTACCGATAAGGTGGGGAATTCCATGGAGAGATTTGAAAACAAGGGCGAGAATTTTAAAACAAAGGCGCTTCCAGAACAGGAACTAATGTAGGCCAGTGCGCACAGGCTGATGAGTGAATGGGACTCAGTGTGAGTTAGACTGTGGGAAGCAAAGTTTTGGATCAGCTCAAGTTAAAGGAGGGTGGAATGTGTCAGGCCAGGCAGGAGAGCATTAGAATAGTCAAGAGGTAACAAAGGCCGAAGGGTTTCTGGTTGTGGCTGGATCAATTGGGGCAAATGGAGAGCATTCCATCACATGCCTGACTTGTACGGAGCTTTGGAGAGTCAGCAAGTGCCTCAGCATGGCCAGTTTCTGACCTACCTCAGTAGCCACAGGTTTATGTGACAGGAGCAATTGGAGTTTATTTTTTTAAATATAAATTTAGAGTACCCAATTCATTTTTTCCAATTAAGGGGCAATTTAGGGTGGCCATTGTAGCCACCTGGGGTGGCCACGTCCCGATTACAAAATGGACACTTTGCAAAGAATGAAGGGAAAAGTGGACAATGCTGAGAAAGCAAGCAGGTGCAAAGTTTGTCTGTTGATTGGAGTTGTAGCCCCAGACAAGACCGATACTGCAAAGCCATTACTTCATGAGCCATTTCTGGGAACAAAAGATAAATATTTAAGTAAACGATACTAAAGCAGACACCCCAGTGCCAGAGGAGACTAGAACAAAGCAGGCCAATGGCCACCTAGGACCCGCCCAGCAATCAGGGCAGCCACCCCTTTATTGGAGGAAATCGATACCAATGATCAGGATATGGTCCAATTAATTGGGACCAAGTTCAAGGACCGCCCAAAAGCACGCGAAGCCCCCTTTGGGTATAAGAAGAAGCCCCCAAGAGAGAATCGTTCTTCTTGGCCTTGGCTCTCAGCGATGAGAAGCCTGTCGAGCAGCTGCACCAGAACAAGTAAGTCCAAAGTCAATGCACGCTACGAGATAGACGCTCCTAGCTACTATTCTGTACCAGCTCGACCCCAGCAGCCTCAGAACCGGCAAACGGCCATTGTTCCTCTGACTGAGTGGGCGCCCGAAGCTAAGTATAGGCTTTAGTAGTAGTGATAGTTTAGTTGGTAGAGTTTGTGCATGAGTATAATTGACTGTGTGTGTAAATAAATGAGCATTGATTTCAAACTTACTAACTGGTGTATCGAGTCTTTGATCAGTATTTGGTTTTGAACCTTGTGGCGGTATCGAAAGATACCTGGCGACTCTTGAGCAAATGTAATTAGAATTAAGGAAGGCGACCATATTAACCGCCATAAACAGAGCCAATTAAGGAGAGAACACAACGAGCAACACCATTCCACCTAGCCTGCACATCGTTGGGTTGTGTGGGCAGAACCCATGCAAACACGGGGAGAATGTGCAAACTCCACACGGATAATGACCCAGTGCCGGGATCGAATTTGGGACCTCGGCGCCGTGAGGCAACAGTGCTACCCACTGCGCCACCATGCTGCCCGCAATTGGAGTTTCTGGTCAATTCATTCTGATTCCTGTGGAATGTTGATCAGCATTAACCTGCTGACGGACGCTCAGTTTGGGTTCCACCAGGGGCACTCAGCTCCTGACCCCATTACAGCCTTGGTTCAAACATGGACAAAAGAGCTGAATTAATGCCATTGAACAAGTGGAGTTGGGTAGGCTCTCATTACTTGAAACTAGTCATTGCCCAGCACTTTTGTAGCACAAATGTAACTTGTTGTCAAGGTTTCAGTACCTTGTGGCATGGATATTGGACTCTGTACTTCCACAACTGGTGTCTTGTTATATATCTGCAGATTTTCCTTCAGAAACTCACCCAGCTCACTTGAACAATACCAGAGGCATCTATCACAAGAAGAACAAGAGTAGCAATGTCACGCAAGCACCATAACCTCAAACTTTCCCTAATTCACAAACCAACTTAACTTAGACATTTACAGGTTCTGTCCTCCATGTCACTGGATCAATATACTCAAATGATCTATTTCACACAGTCATTGGGGCACAGGAACAGCAGTGGTTTAACAAGAATGCCGACCGCCACCACCACCCGTAGACATTAGTAATCTTTTAAATCACTGCTATTTTATTCTCGTGACGTTTTAATCAAAACAAAGAAAAACAGAAATACATTCATGATAACCAGGATGAAATTTTCTAATTTTCTTGTCTTTTGCGTCTATTATTAATTTCCTTAATGCTTCTAGATCAAAGCTTCAGCCTGTCTGGAAAGACTTTTGACTTGAAATTGAATATCCCACAACAGTTTGGCCGTACTATTCTGAGCATATGCCCTCTGTAGGACTTCGCAGCATGTGGTCTGAGCAACAATAAAAATTAAAGAGTAAATACATGTGTCTGCAAGGATTTGGGACTCTATTTGCTCAGCTTTTCCTGCAGTTTACCATATGCTGTTTGGCAGTGTCACTGGGTTACGTTTGTTTCTGCCATTTTAACTACTGTTTCTTCCACTCTTTCGGAATCACAATTCAATTTAAGAGTAAAGAAGGTGTAACTAGATCACTAGGACATTAAATAAAGAGAAAGGTAATATGGTAGAAACAGACCACACGAACATGGAGTAGGCCACTCAACCCCTTGAGCCTGCTCTGCCACTTAATAAGATGATGGTTGATCTGATAGTAACCTCAAATCTTCAGTCTGCCTAACCCCGAGAGCCTTTCACCCCTACTTGCTTAACAAGAATCTATCCACCTCTGCCTTAAAAATATTCAAAGATTCTCCTTCCACCACCTTTTCAGGGAGAGTTCCAGAGACTCACAACCCTCTTGAGGAAAAAGAAATAGCCTCATCTCTTGTTTTAAATGGGTGACCCTTTATTTTCAAATAGGTAAATCTTCTCTGAACTGTTTCCAATACATTTATACCCTTCCTGAATTAAAGGAGATCAGTACCGTACACAGTATTCCAGATGGGTGCAACAGTGCACAGTGCTTCATAGCACCAGGGGACCCGGTTCAATTCCGGCCTTGGGGGACTCTGTGTGGAGTTTGCATGTTCTCCCCATGTCTGTGTGGGTTTCCTTTGGCTGATCCGGTTTCCTCCCACACTCCAAAGGAGTTCAGGTTAGGTGGATTGGCCATGCTAAATTGCCCTTAGTGTCCAGGGATGTGCAGGTTAGCATGGGGTTATATGGATAGGGCGGGGGAGTGGGCTGGCCTAGGTAGGGGGCTCTTTCAGAGGGTCAGTGCAGATTTGATGGGCCAAATAGCCTCCTTCTGTGCTGTATGGATTCTATGTTTCTATGTGGTCTCACTAGTGCCTTGTACAACTGAAGCACAAACCTTCCTACGTTTTGTATCCAATTCTCCTCGCAATAAATGATAACATTCTATGAGCCTTCCTAATTATTTGAAACCTTAACTGTCCTATTCCCACTTCCTTTGACTCTGCACCACCAATCCTTCAGTCACTTCTCTTCGTTTGGCCTCAACTCTATCAGATGTTCCCTTTTGGTCTTTTTCCTTAAACTCCCTAATGTTCTATGTTCTCCCCTTTCACTAGCTCAAAAGCTGTTACTTTCTAACTTTTCCCTGTTCTCTGAATCAAGGTCATAGGCATGAAACTTAAACTCTGGTTCTCTCTCCACAGATGTAGCCAGAGATGGTGACTATTTCCAGCAGTTTCTGTTGTTATTGTAGGTGTCCAGCATCTGCAGTATTTCACTTGTTTTAAAAATTAGGTCCTTCCAGATGTAATTACTCTGGTTATCACAGAATTACATGTGGAAACACCACCCACCAGGTACGCGGCACATACTCGTGCGACTCGACCAATGTAGTCTACCTCATACGCTGCAGGAAAGGATGTCCCGAAGCGTGGTACATTGGCGAGACCATGCAGACACTGCGACAACGAATGAACGGGCATCGTGCGACAATCACCAGGCAGGAATGTTCCCTTCCAGTCGGGGAACACTTCAGCAGTCAAGGGCGTTCAGCCTCTGATCTCCGGGTAAGCGTTCTCCAAGGCGGTCTTCAGGACACGCGACAACGCAGAATTGCCGAGCAAAAACTTATAGCTAAGTTCCGCACGCATGAGTGCGGCCTCAACCGGGATCTTGGATTCATGTCGCATTACATTCACCCCCCACCATCTGGCAAGTGGGATTAGTTTATTGATAACTGGGCGGCATGGACAAGCTGGGCGGAAGGGCCTGTTTCCATGCTGTAAACATCTATGACTCTAAATGGTGCTGAGCACTGTGCAATCATCAGCGAACATCCCCACATCTGACCTTATGATGGAAGGAAGGTCATTGATGAAACAGCTGAAGATGGTTGGGTCTAGGACACTACTCTGAGGAATTGCTGCAATGGTGCCCTGGAACTGAGATGACTCACCTCCAAACAACCCACAGCCATCTTCCTCTGTGCGAGGTATGACTCCAACCAGTGGAGAGTTTTCCCCGATTCCCATTGACTTCAGTTTAGCTGGGGCTCCTTGAAGGCACACTTGGTCAAATGCTGCCTTGATGTCAAGGTCAGTCATTCTCACCTCACCTCTGAGTTCAGCTCTTATGTCCTTGTTTGAACCAAGGCTGCAATGAGGTCAGGAGTTGAGTGACTTTGGTGGAACCCAAACTTTGTGTCAGTGGGCAGGTAATTGCAAAGGAACTGTTGCTTGATGGCACTTTGATCTCTTTACTGATGATTGAGAATAGACTGATGGGGTGCTAACCAACTGGGTTGGATTAGTCCTGCATTTTGTCAACAGGGCGTACTTGGGCAATTTTCCACATTTCCGGGTAAATGTCAGTGTTGCAGATTGGAACATCTTGGCTAAAGGCGTAGCAAGTTCTATTGCTGAAATATTGTCAGCGTAGCCTTTGCAATATCCAGTGCCTTCAGCCGTTTCTTGATATCATGTGGAGTCAATCAAATTGGCTTAAGTCTGGCATCTGTGATCTCAGCCCTCCGGAGAGAATTAGATAGGTCATCTACACAGCGCCCCTAGATGAAGATTGTTGCAAATGCTTCATTTATGTTTTGCACAGTTGTGCGGAGCTCATCCATCATTGAGGACCAGGATATTTGTCCAATGAGTTAATTGTCCACCACATTTCAAAGCTGGATCTGGCAGGACTGCAGAGCTTAGATCGGATCTGTTGGTTGTGGAATTGTTAAGCTCTGGCTAACTCTTGCTGCTTATGTTGTTTGGCATGCAAGTAGTCCTGTGATATGGATTCACCAGGTTGACACGTCATTTTCCGGTATGTCTGGTGCTGCTCCTGGCATGACCTCCTGCACTCTTCATTCAGCCAGGCTTTATCTACTGGTTTGGTGGTTTTGGTAGAGTGGGGGATATGCCAGGCCATGGGGTTACAAATTGTGTTAAGTACATTTTGCTACTGCTAATAACCCACAGTGCTTCATGCTTTCCTAGGAAGAGTTGCTAGATTGTTTCAAATCTATCCCCTTTAGTACAGTGGTACTAACATGATGGAGAGTATCTTTAATGTGAAAATGAGACTTTGTCTCTGCAGGGACTGTTCTGTGTTCTTCCTATCGATGCTGTTATGGACAGATGAATCTGCAGCAGGCAGGTTGGTGAGGATAAGGTCAAGTACATTTTTCCATCTTGTTGATTCTCTCTCCTTTTTCAACTTGTAATCATAGAACCCCTAAAGTGCAGAAGGAGGCCATTCGGCCCATCGAGTCTGCACTGACCCTCTGAAAGAGCACGCTACTTCGGCCCAACCCCTTGCGCCATCCCTGTAACCCAAACTAACCTTTGGACAATTTGGGCCAATTTAGCATGGGCAATCCACCTAACATGCACTTTTTTGGACTGTGGGAGGAAACCAGAGCACTCGGAGGAAACCCACGCAGGCACGGGGAGAAAATGCAAACTCCACACAGACAATGGCCTAGGTCATCGCACCTGGGTCCCTGGCACTGTAAGTGAGCAGTGCTAACCATTGTGCCACCCTGGACACAGGTTTATGTATGCTAATCTTTTCCTTGTTCCATACTTTTAGAAGTTATTACCATCTGCTTTTATCTTTCTCGATATTTTAATCTCATATTCTATTTTCCCATTTAAGTATTTTTCTTGGTCCTTCTTTGCACTCCCTCACTAAAGGGGTGGAGGAGCAGAGACAGCTGGGTGTATATGTGTATAAATCATTGAACGTGGTGGGATAGATTGACAGAGCAATTAATAAAGTAAATAGTATCCTGGGCTTTATAAATAGGGGCATGGAGTACAAGAGCAAGGTGGTTATGTTGAACTTGTATCAGTCACTAATTCAGCCTCAGCTGCATCCAGTTCTGGGTGCTGTACTTTAGGGAGGATGTGAAGGGACAGCACGGCGGCGCAGTGGGTTAGCACTGCAGCCTCACGGCACCGAGGTCCCAGGTTCGATCCCGGCTCTGCGTCACTGTCTGTGTGGAGTTTGCACATTCGCCCCGTGTTTGCGTGGGTGTCGCCTCCACAACCCAAAAATGTGCAAGCTAGGTGGATTGGCCACGCTAAATTGCCCCTTAATTGGAAAAAATGAATTGGGTACTCTAAATTTAAAACAAAAGGATGTGAAAGCAATTGAGAGAGTGCAGGAAAAATTGAGAATGGTTCCAGGGATGGTGAACTTCTGTTATGAAGACAGATTGGAGAAGTTGGGGCTGTTTTCCTTTGAGAAAAGGTGGAGAGGATATTTGATAAGGGTATTCAAAATCATGAGCGGGAGAAATTGTTCCACTCACGAAAGGATCGAGAATGAGAGGGATGCCTGAACGTGGAGGCAGGCTCAATTGAAGCATTTACAAGTTAATTTGAATGTTAACCAAAAATGAAGAAAGTGCATTATTTTAGGGAGAAAGCCGGAAATGGCACTCGGTGAGTCACTTGTTTGGAGAGCCAATGCAGACACTATGGGCCGAATGGCCTCCTCCTACACCATAACAACAAGTGATTTTGTGAGTTCTGCGATTTGTGACACAATATCTGTGTTGTGTGCTCCAGAATATGACTCCCCATGTGTAACGCCATGGAAAACTGGTGTTCTAATATAATCAGGGCCTAGTTTGAAGGCCGATTAAATTGGATATCCTAAATTAAAGAATTGGGCACTTTAAATTAAAGTCACAGTCCGCCCCAGCAAGAAGCAGAATCCGAGTATACAGAACTCAGACAGGCTGCCAGGGCATGTGTGGAACAGTTCCTGATAACCCATCAAGCAATCATCGCTCCTTCTCGGGAGGGCTCAGGTGCCCTGTCAACCGGTCATCAGCCAGACCATTAGGCGCTGAGACCCTGTGTCCTGAGACTCCATTGGCCCAAGTCCAAGGGCAGGTGGGTGGCGACAGGGGGATAAAAATAGGCATTCTGGACATCTGGGAAGCAAAGACTGGAAACAAAGACTCGGTGTGTGAGCTGACCTTGATCAGATCAGAAGGAAAGAAGGAAGCAAGCAAGGAAGAAACAGCCAGCGCGAATCACCTTGGCAAAGAGGATCCAGAGGGACTCAGGGATCGGATCTACAGCATATCAAACCACTTTTGAGGGTAGTATAGTCGAATCCTGGGTGTTTCTTGTGTATATATAGTGGGTAATTTACAGGTTAACTGTTAATAAAGTGCGTTGCATTATATCTGTGTCCGTACTTTGTTCTCCTCATAAATAAAAATACCTGAGTAAACTTTGATTAAGAAACCGGTTGAAGTATATGAATTGAACAGATACAACACTGGCTAGTAATGCTTATATTGTTGGAAAACATTTCATGTTGATAATATCACTTAGCACCATTTTTTTTAGCACCCCAGAAGGCAAAGATCTTGCATTTACATTGCACCTTTCACATCACACATCCCAGTTAAGTCACTGTCAGAATGTAGGAAGCTTAATAGACCATTTACACACAGCAAGGTTCCAAAAACAAAGAAATACACTTGAGAAGTTGTTTGTACCGAAGTTTGGATTGTTGGATAGATATTAGCCAGGGCCCTGCCCTTCATCGAACAATGCTGGGATCTTTTATGTCCTTAAAAGGCCAGGTGAAGGTACAGTTTAACAATCTCATCTGAAAGACAACATCACCAGCAATACTGCACTCCCTCAATAAAGGCAGTCAGTGTCAGTCTAGATTTTGTGCTCAAGTCTCTGGAGTTGTTTGTGAACCTGCAACCTTCTGACTCACTGGACTACTACAGTACGTTAGTTTACGATAAAGCTATTAATTTTGTTGATTTTTAAAGTCCTCAACTAGAGGTGATGGTTATCAATGAGGGACACAGGAGAACCTGGAGTGGTGATAATGTGGAATAATAATAATCTTCATTATTGTTACAAGTAGGCTTACATGAACACTGCAATAAGGTTCTTGTGAAAAGCCCCTAGTCGTCACACTCCGGTGCTTGTTCGGGTACACTGAGGAAGGATTCAGAATGTCCAAATCACCTCACAGCGTGTCTTTCGGACTTGTGGGAAGAAACCGGAGCACCCATAGGAAACCCACGCAGACACGGGGAGAAGGTGAAGACTCCGCACAGACAGTGACACAAGCGGAAATTGAACCTGGAACCCTGGTGCTGTGAAGCAACAGTGCTAACCACTGTGTTACCCTAACTCACTATGATGTGGGAGTAATTGAGATGAATAACATAGATGTATTTAAAGGGGAAATTTGCAAGAACTCAAGGGAGAAAACAAGAGATGAGTGTTGTAACACCTTGGCTCTTGGCAAAAGGGTGGGGGGAAATCAGTTGGCTGGATGGCTATTTCGTGATGTGGAGAGATGCCAACAGCGCGGGTTCAATCCCCGTACCAGCTGTGGTTATCCATGAAGCCCCCCTTGACTTCTCAGCCGTGAAGCGTGGCCCTCGGCCCAGGTGTGGCGACCCTCAGGTTAAATCACCACCCGTCAGCTCTTTCTCAAAAGGGGGGAGCAGCCTTGGAGACTTTCCGCTGATGGCGAGAATGGGGAATAGTGGGTCGGGCCCCAGCTAATTACCTCTGGAGACCAGGTACCTGCTGCTGGAAGTGAGGAGAAGCGGTGTGAAGAACAGCATTTCTATTTAGGTAACTATCCTCCACTCACTGCTTTAATCCCCCTGCTTTGATCGGAAGGTCTTGCTGTAGTTCTGATCATGAGCTCCTTTTGCTCTAGATCGCGGTGGCTCTTCTAAAATAGACACTGTAGACTGTTTTTCTAAACACGACACCATGATTCCGGATCTGTCGCCAATAATAATAATGAGGAGCAGATCAGCACCGGCAGAGGAGTTGAAGGGCTGAGTAACGTAAAAATATTGAGTCTAGAACTGTACACACACGGGGGAGGGATGATGACAGAGTTCACTGAATAATTAGGAGCCGCTGCTGAGATTTTCGGCTTCCAGGCAAGAGATCAATATGGAAAGCGGCACAGAATCAGCCCCAGGTGGTGGCGATGGCCAACCGCCTCTGGGTCCGTTTACCTCCGCGCCCCGGCATGACGCACGCGCGCGCGCGGGCCCGCCATGATGTCACCACGTTCAGCAGGCGTTGGGGGGGGGGGGGGGGGGGGGGCGGTCTCATCCCGCTCGGCAGGCTAACTCGTCAAACAGCGTTCACGAGGGCGCTTGACCGGCCTCCGCGCCGCCACGAGCTGCAACGTCAACACGTTAGAGCACGCCGACGGGCCGGCCGGCTCCCCGCCCCACCCCCTGGACGTCACCGCGTTCAGCTTCCCTGCCCCTCCTCCTCCTCCTCGCGCCGCTCCATTCAAAACAAACCGAAAGAAACGGCCCCCCCCCCCGACGTCAGCGCGCGGCGGGGAAGGGGAGGGGAACAGGCGTGCCTGCTCTGTGAGCTCATTGGCCCGTCAGATCGCCATGGCGACCCGGCTTCCGCCCCCTCCCCCCCCCCCAGCCGCGAACCACCCTCCCTGCCCCTCCCCCATCCAGCCCCTCCCCCCCTCCCTCACGGACAGACAGAGGGAGCAAAGGCACAGCGGAAGAGGAAGCTTCCCCCCCTCCTTATTCCGGATGATTGTTAATTGTGAACGGGTTTGAATTCGGGGGGAAATCTCCCACATCCCCTCCCCCGGCACCGGCTTCCATTCGGCCGCAGCAGAGGCGGGCGGGCAGCAGGATGGAGGTGCCCTTCTGGTTGCTGCCCCTGGCACATCCACCGTCTCTGCATTTTTAACTCCTTATATTATTCCCTACCCGCCGCCAGTCCAATGGTGGCCGTGTCTACCGGGCGGGTTTAGAGGGAAGGAGCCGGGCTGCTTTGCCGTGCCGGGGAGGGGTGGTGAGGAGGGTGGGAGAGGGAAAAGGGCAGCCAGGATGTTGAAGAGAGTCCTGCGCGTCTCCAACCGCTCCTTCTTCGCCTTCATCTTCCTCTTCTCCCTGTCCACGTCCTGCCTCTACTTCATCTATGTGGCGCCTGGAATAGGTAAGAATCTGCCTCCTTTTCAATGGTCAGGATTTGAGCTGTTTGCAATTGAGGTAGGGTGTCTACCCCCTCAACCCCTTTCTGACTGCATGCTTGCTTGTTGCCCCCCTTTCCCCACTGAATGGGTGCCCCTCTCATCTGGGGACTCATCAGCATCATGTCATTTGGGTCATTCCGCCCTGTGGGATACATGGCAGTGTCTCCTCCCCTTACTAAATGTTGCACTGCACTCGAGGAGGGTGTGTGCCTGTGGGAGGGAAACAAATTATTTTACTTGTATCTGGTAGTGCTTGTATCCACCAAGAAATGATATGACTCTGGTAGCTATTGCAGGGGATGTGGCCCTGATGGGGTTTGTGGACTCCTCCTCACTCCTGTGGAAATGGCTACCCTTGAGCTGGCATGGCCAAGTGGTGGGGTTTCCCCTCTCTCAGCAATTGTTTGCCTCCTGTGTGCCTACTGGGAGAAATGTCGAGGGAGGGTGTGCTGTGTGGCGGAGGGCCAGGCGATGAGTTTTGGATTTGTTGTGAATGGCACCGAGGCCAGTTTTTCATTTTGTGCCATCGCGGGTGTTGTATCTTCCTATAATTCCCCTGGCTGCTTTTCTATCTATTACTGCAGGGCTTGTGCTGCACTTGTACGATTAACATTCTCCAAGGCACTTCCTCGCAGTAACCAACAGTGCTTCCAGTTGGCATCGCAAGTGGGGCTGATTCATTCCAAAATGACATTTCTAAAATGTGCTCACATGCTGCTGTAAATAAACTTCTGTGTACCTAGAATCATAGAATGGTTGCAGCACAGAAGGAGGCCATTCAACCCATTGTTGTCAATGGGCCAGTTTGTTCTCTGCAAGAGCAACTTGGCAAATTCCACTCGCCTGTAGCCCTGCAATTCTTTTCTCTTCACATAAGTGTCCAATTCGCCTTTGCAAGCCATAATTGAAACTTCCTCCACCGCACTCTTGGGCTATGCATTCCAAATCTTCCCCACAAGCCCTTTTTTTTTCAAAATAAACTTTGTTCTCTAGTCTCCTTTGGTTCTTTTGCCAATCACCTTAAATCAGCGTCCTCTGTTTCCCGACTGCAGCCACTCAATTCTGTCCTTGGGTTACTGTCTGTGTGGAGTTTCTCCCCGTGTCTGCATGGGATTTCTTCAGGTGCTCCCGTTTCCTCCCACAGTCCAAAGATGTATTGCTTAGATGGATTGGCCACACTAAATTGTCCCCTAGTGTCCAAGGACGTGCAGGTTAGTTTATGGAGTTACGGAGATAGTTATGGAGATAGTGCTGGATGGATGGTGGATGGACATGTGTAGAGTGCTCTTTTGCAGTGTAGATGCAGGCTCAATAGGCTGAATGGCTCCTTGCTATGAACTGAAGTCCCACATCTTTGTAACCATTCTTGTAAATCTTTTGCACCCTATTATTATCATTATTATTTATGGGCAACATGGTAGCATAGTGCTTAGCACAGTTGCTTCACAGCTCCAGGATCCCAGGTTCGATTCTCGGCTTGGGTCGCTGTCTGTGCAGAGTCTGCACGTTCTCCCCGTGTGTGCGTGGGTTTCCTCCGGGTGCTCCGGTTTCCTCCCACAGTTCAAAAATGTGCAGTTTAGGTGGAATGGCCATGCTAAATTGCCCTTAGTGTCCAAAATTGTCCTTAGTGTTGGGTGGAGTTATGGGGATAGGGTGGAGGTGTGGGCTTGGGTAGGGTGCTCTTTCAAAGAGCAGGTTCAGACTCGATGGGCCGAATGGCCTCCTTCTGCACTGTAAATTCTATGATTCTATCAAAAGCTTTCCCATCCTTTGTAACGTGCTCTGAATTCCAGCTGAGGCCAAGCTCGTGGTTCACCAGTTTCCTTGCTTTTATGAAATGAAAATCGCTTATTGTCACGAGTAGGCTTCAATGAAGTTACTGTGAAAAGCCCCTAGTTGCCACATTCCGGCGCCTGTCCGGGGAGGCTGGTGCGGGAATCGAACCATGCTGCTGGCCTGCTTGGTCTGCTTTAAAAGCCAGCGATTTAGCCTGGTGAGCTAAACCAGCCCCTATGTGCCTTGATTGATACAGCCCTGGATCAAATATATCTTATTAACCACTTTCTCAACTTGTCCTACCACCTTTTAAGTGCACAAATCATCGTATACCAAGGTCATTCTGCTCCTGCACCCTTTTAAGAATACTGTAGTACCTTTTTTTTGTAGATCACCTCTCCTCATTCTTCCCACCAAAATAAATCACATCACTCTTCTCTGCATTAAATTTTTTAATGCTCCATGTCTGCCTATTCCAACAGCCTATGTTCTTTGGGAAGTCAATCACTGCAAGAAATGGGAGCAGGCCATTTGGCACGAGCCTACTCCCCCATGCAGTTCACAATACTTTCAGGTTTGGCGTCATCTGCAAAGACTAAAATTGTGTCCTGCATACCAAAGCCTAAACCATTAACATCTATCAGGAAGAGCAAGGGTCATTACATCAACCCCTGGGGAACTATAAACCTTCCTCCAATCCAAAAAACAACCATTCACCTCTACTCTCTGTCTTCTGTCACTCTGCCAATTTCATTCCCAATTTGCTGTACTGTCCCTTTTTATTCCATGAGCACTGACCTTGCTCACAAGTATGTTGTGCGGCACTTGATCAAATGCCATGTACACCACAGCTACACCCTGATCAACCCTCTGTTACTTCATCATATAAACTTGAGCAAGTTCATAGAATTCCTACAGTTAAACACAATTTACCTTGAACAACTCCATGCCGACTTTCCTTAATACACAATTCTCTAAGTGATCATTAATAATAATAATATTCATTAGTGTCACAAGTAGGCTTTCATTAACACTGCAATAAAGTTACTGTCAAAATCCCCTTGTCGCCACATTCCGGCGCCTGTTCGGGTACACAGAGGGAGAATTCAGAATGTCCAGTTTGCCTAACAAGCATGTCTTTCGGGACTTGTGGGAGGAAACCCACGCAGATACTGAGAGAACGTTCAGACTCCGCACAGATAGTGACCCAAGCGGGAATCGAATCTGGGACCCTGGCACTGTGAAGCAACTGTGCTACCGGGCTGCCCATAGTCTAACATTATCAATTCTAAAAGCTTTCCCAGAACTGAGATTAAATTGACCCATAAATGGCTTATCCTTACCCCCTTTTTTTGAACAAGGCTGTAGCATTTGCAATTTGCCAGTCCTCTGGCAATGTCCCCATGTCGAAGAGGATTAGAAGATTATGGTTAGGGCCTCTGCAATTTCCACCCTTACTTTCCTTTTTATCCTTGAATACATCTGACCTTGTCCTGACTTGCTCTTCCTCCTACACCATGGCCACCAAGAAACATGTGGCTGGGGGCTAGAGAATCCAGCCCCAGCCCTCCATCCACGTGTTTATTCTTTCCATCCTCTGGCTTCAATACTCACCTGTGCGTGGTACGTAATCAGTGATTGCTACCTCTGATGTCCTTTTTCTTTCCTCCCTATCTAATCTGGATGTATTCATCCCTCTTTTTTGTCGTTGGTACTGATATGGACCATGATGGCTAACTGTTCACTCTGCCCTCTCAGAATACTCTGCAGCCAGTCCGTGCCATCCTTGACACTGGCAATCATCGAGCAGAAAATAGCTAGCTTATTGTCATGACAAATATCTCTCCTTTGCTAAGTGTTTGTATCTCGGAGGAGAAACGCATGAAATTGGTGTCCATGGGCTAGTGGTGCAAAAACAAACTTTTGTTTTTTTCCCCCCACATTGCATTTTGTTTTCTTTTTTTTTAATACCAGTAAATGTCAACATAGTCTGTTGCCATTTATCTGACACCATACTGTATAGTGATAGACTCCTTCATTCTCTACTGCAGAAATGATTGGATTGCATCAATATGGACAATTTCTCATGCTGGACATGGCAATTTAGGGCGAGTGGGTTCTCACTATTTAATTGATTGAAAACCCATTTTTGGTCTGGTCTGGGATAGTAATTTGTAACTTATCCAATATATGTATGTTTTAAAAATTGTCCACTTTATTGAAAAAAGCTTAATGCATGAGGAAGTGTTCTGATGTCGGTGTTATTTAGGTCTGTTGACTGTAGGTTGAAAAGTGAATCTTCGGCATGCAAGTGTATTTAAAGCTTTGACTTGATATGAAACGAAAAGTGCATTGATCAGGTGAAAAAAAATCTAGATGAAACAAACCTTCATGATTGTATTCGCTGGAGTTCAGAAGAATGAGGGGGGATCTCATAGAAGCCTGCACAATTCTCACAGGACTAGACAGGGTAGATGAAAGAAGGATGTTTCCGATGGTGGCGGTGTCCAGAATCAGGGGTCACAGTCTAAGGATACGGGGTAGACCATTTAGGACAGAGATAAGGAGAAATTTCTTCACCCAGGGAGTGGTCGGCCTGTGGAACTCGTTACCACAGGAAGTAGTTGAGGCCAAAACATTGTATGTTTTCAACAAGCAGTTAGATATAGCACTTGGAGTGAAGGGGATCAAATTATATGGGAGAAAAGCGGGATTAGGTTATTGAGTTGGATGATCAGCCACAATCATAATAATAATATAATAATCGCTTATTGTCACAAGTAGGCTTCAATGAAGTTACTGTGAAAAGCCCCTAGTTGCCACATTCCGGCAACTGTTCGGGGAGGCCGGTACGGGAATTGAACCCGCGCTGTTGGTCTTATTCTGCAGTACAAGTCAGCTGTTTAGCCCACTGTGCTAAACCAGCCCCGATGGCAGAGCAGGCGTGAAGGGCTGAATGGCCTCCTCTTATTTTCTATGTCTGTTTCTTTGAAAATGTTGGTTGTGGCCCAGTTGATGGCATTCTGGCGTCTGAGTCAGACAGTTGTGATTTTGAGCATATCATCTAAGCCAGAGGTTCCCAACCAATGTGCCTGGAAGGTTCCACAAGTGTGCTGCAAAGTAAGATTCAAAATGATTAAAAATTAGTGTAAGTAAACAAAATCTAATCTTTGTTTTCAGCCCCATGGTTGGCCTCCCCATTCCCGATGAACCTCCGGCCTCCCACATAGGCACGAGCCTAGAATGGGACGGTTCGGATTTTTTTGATTGAAACTGCACATGGGCCTAACCGATGTAAATGATCAGAACTGCGTGTGCTTGACCCTTCCTAGCCAGCACATGCACAGTTCAGATAACCAACATAAAACATTCCAAACCGTTCATGTGCAGCCCTTTCCTGGCTGACACAGGTACAAGAGATCCCAGGTCCTTTGGGAATTGGAGATGCCGACCATGGAGTTGAAGAGAAAGGCCCTGTGCACCTGAGCAAAAAATAAAAACACAAAAAGGGCGTAAAAGCCTGGGAAAAGTGAGGGCGATGGACAGGGAGAAGTGCAAAACAAAGTTCTCATTAAGGGAAGAAGATGGGTAAGAAACAGGAACCAATAAAGTTATGGAAAGGAGAACCAGGCTCCAATATTGTACTTAACATGCAAATTAAGACAGCTAAGGCTTTCTTTGTAAGTTTCTTAAACTAATGAAAATGATATTAAACAGTGGTTTGACATGTTTTTAGGAGGTTTTACAGATAAAATGCTTTTGCAAGCAAGCAGTTCAGTTGGAGAAAATAGGTGTGTCTCAAAATACTTTATAGTATAGAAGAGTGGTTGGGAACCACTGATCTAGGCACTTCAGTGCAATACTGAGGCACTACTGTACTGTCAAAGACAGCCACTTTTGGATGGAATTACACTGAGGCTCTATCTCCTCTTATGTTGATGTGGCACTGCAATGAGGAGGAAGTGGAGATCTCCCCAGTATCCTGGCCAACATTTATCCCTCAACTCTCATTAAGACAGATTATCTGGCCGTTATCTCATTGATTTTTGTAGAACCTTGCTGTGCTTTAATTGGCTGTTGTGTTTCGTACACTGTAGCAGTGACTACTACACTCCAGAAATACATAATTGGAGCAGGCGGCATGGTGGTGCAGTGGTTAGCACTACTGCCTACGCCGCTGAGGACCCGGTTCAATCCTGTCCCAAGGTCACTGTCAGTGTGGATTTTGCACATTCTCCCTGTGTCTGTGTGGGTTTCACCCCCACGTCCCAAAGATGTACAGGGTAGGTGGATTGGCCACGCTAAATTGCCCCTTAATTGGAAAAGAATAATTGGATGCAAAAACATCCTGTAAAATGCTTTGGTACATGCTGAGGCTACGAGGGGTGCTGTATAAAAGGAACATAGAGAAATTGGGGAGGATGCAGAGTAATTTTACAAGGTTGATACCAGAAATATGAGGAAAGGATTTACAAGTTCAGATTGTTCTCTCTTGGGGAGAAAAATAAGGCTGATGGATGGATGTCTTTAAAATGATATGTTTTGATAAGAGTGGATACAGAGATAACCTTTTCTCTATTGGATATGGTAGTCACCAAGAAATCCATTGAATCCCTACAGTGCAGAGTGAGGCTATTCAGCCCATCAAATCTGCACCAACCCTCCGAAAGAGCATCCTATCCAGACGCTCTATCCCCATAACCCAGTGCATTGATCACAGCCAATCCACCTGACCTGCAAATCGTGGGACTGTGGGACGAAACTGGAGCATCCAGAGGAAACTCACACACTGGGAGAAAGTACAAACTCCACAGACAGCCAGCCATGGCTGGAATCTAACCTGGGTCCCTGGTGCTTCGAGACATCACTGCCCCCAATAGGGAATTCAGAATAAACCCCTCTACCCTGAGAGTAGTGAGAATGTGGAACTCGGTACAACAGGAAGAGTTGAAGCAAATGCAATAAATGTATTTAAGGGAATATTACATAAGCATATGAGAGAGAGGGAAGAGAGAGTTATGAAACTAGATTTGGATCAGATAAAATGGGTGGAGGTTTGAATGGAACGTGACAGTTTGGATTGAATGGCCTGTTTCTGCAACAGTATATCTGATGTAATATTTGAAGTTATTTTCTTTGGTTTCCAGCTGCTGCAACAGGAAACTTGTGGAAAATGGGGGAACAATGTTGACTCTGCCAGTTTCTAACAGTTTGTAGTGTTCCAGATTATAATCACTCATTTAATTTCTTTAAGCAAAATGTCCAAGAAGACAACTCACTGGCCCAACAAATTGAATAAAACTGCTGATGCAGCAGAACATTTTACAGCTGGGACCGGTTCATTTTGTGCATGCACTTTGTAACTGCATTCAGTTTAACTTCAATAACCTATGCATTTCGATCAATGTTATCCGTGTGTTTTTACGACAAAGCAATTATCAATTCACCCAGTTGAAATAAATTCACCTCCATGAAATGTTAATATTTTGGGATGACTCATCAGTTAGATATGTTGAGGGGCCTCATCTTGATTTTTATTTCAAGTGCTGACTGACTCATTGTGTTGGCCCAGCATTTTCTCCTGTGATTTTGGGTCATGAGCCTCCATTGTGTTTGCGTAAATTCTGTGGTTGCAATCCTAACTGAAATACGGGTCAGGAACCTAAATCTATTGCTGTTCTTCAAACCGCCACATTGTATATCAATGTTCATTAGAAGTTGAAGTATTCAAGACCACAGTGTTTCAAGTATACTGTATTAACACGTTGTGCAAGCATGGTTTAAAATAATTTGTTTCTTTTTGGATACTGAGTACATCCCAGAACCTTCCTGGTTCCCTTTGTAACTGGATACATTGTTTAATTGCCAATAATCCCACTTCATTTCCACATTTGCCAGCTGGAGGCCCATCTAACCTGTACATGTTTCATGTTTTGAAGCAGTTTCCTGTATTTTTAAAATAAATTGAAGAGTACCCAATTATTTTTTGCCCAATTAAGGGGCAATTTAGTGTAGCCATTCTTTGCACATCTTAGTCGATGTGAGACTCGGGCATATCCTCAGGATATCCTCCCTTCAGGACCAATTCACGGGGTGGAGGCGGGGGGGGGGGGGGGGGGGGGGGTGGGATAGATACTCTGATTATTAAACCGGTTCACGACAAAAAAAAACAAATGGTACAAGCACTAAACTTTGCGCTTGAGAGACCAGATACCCTGGACCAACAGAAGGGAAAGGAAGGGGGGATGGTGGGGAGTAAGGGGAAAGGAGGGTGGTGGGGAGGGAGGGAGTTGGAGTGTTGGGGGGGGGGGGGGGGCAAATGGGGCACTGCCTGAACTATCTACAGAGGCAGAAAAACAGAAGAACTTTAAATTATGATGTGCCAGATTCTGGGAGTTCCCCAGAGTGGGTGAGGGGCGACATAGTGTCAGGCAGACCGGGGAGAATGTGCAGACTCCACACACTGACCCGGGGCTGGGATTGAACCTGGGTCCTCAGTGTCGTGAGGCAGCAGTGCTAACCACTGCGCCACCGTGCCACCCCTAGTTTTCTGTATTTTAAATTGCTGAATAGCTCTTAATTTCTGGAGTGGTTTCAAGAATTTGAGTGCTGTTACCACTACCTTTATTCTTGAAAATGCTATTTCTGGGATGTTCAGTCCTGAATGAGGTGGATCCTAGGATATTGAGGGAAAGGGACACTCGAAATTGCAACGGCACTGGCCATAATTTTCCAGTCTTCCTTGGTCCCAGAGGACTGGAGAATTCCAATCTTTGTTCAAAAACGAGTATAACGGTAAGCCCAGCATGTACAGGCCAGTCAGTTTTAACTTTCTTGGTGGGGAAACTTCAAGAAGGATTTGGATAAATGTGGATTAATTAAGGAAAGCCAGCAGAGTAAATCATGTTTGATGAAACTTGCTTAAATTTGATGAGATAAGAAGAGTGTTGGTGAGGGTAATGCTGTTGATGTGGTATCCGTGGACTCTTAAAAGGTGTTTGATACAGTGCCACACAGCAGACCTGTGACCAAAGTTAGAATTTATGGAATAAAAGGGGCAATCACAACGTGGATCAGAAAGTTGTAGCTGATTGATGTTTTTCCTGCTTGAAGAAGGTTTGTGTTGGCTTCCTCACAGGTCCGTGCTTTTCCTGATGCATATTAATGGCTTAGACCAGTTTGCAGATAATACAAAACTTGGAAGCATTGTGACTGTGAGGAGTATAGTGCAGAACTTTAAAGAGACATAAATAAGTTATTGGAATGGGTGGATAGGTGAAAGATGACATTCAAAACGGAGAAACGTGAGTGAATCATTTTGGTCTGAAGAACATGGAGAGACAATATAAAATTGGTGAATTGGACTTTCTGAATTCCCCTCTGTGTACCCGAACAGGCACTGGAGTGTGGTGACTTGGGGCTTTTCACAATAACTTAATTGCAGTGTTAATGTAAGCCTACTTGTGACAATAAAGATTATTATTATTTATTTAAAAATTAAGCATACAACACTAATGAGGACGGAGGAGCAGGGGGTCCTGGGTGTATTTGTGCATAGATCATTGAAGGTGGCAGGACAGGTTGAAAGAGCAGTTAATAAAGCATATAGTATTGTGTTTTATTAGTAAGGGCCTACAGTACAAGAGGAAGGAAGTTATGTTAGTCTTGTATAAATCATCAATAGTTCAGTGTCAGCTGGTGCATTGTCCAGTCTGAATACTGCACCACTTTAGGAAGGAGACGAGCACATTAGAAAAGGTGCAGGAAAGTTCATGAGAATGATTCCAAGGATGAGGAACTTCAGTTGTGAAGATAATTGGAGAAGTTGGGACTGTTTCCTACAGAAATGAAGGCAGAGAGGAGATTTAGAACATAGAATCTACAGTGCAGAAGGAGGCCATTCGGCCCATCGAGTCTGCACCAACCCACTTAAGCCCTCAGTTCCACCCTATCCCCGTGTCCCAATAACCCCATCCAACCTTTTTAGTCACTAAGGGCAATTTAGCATGGCCAATCCACCTAAACTGTAGGACTGTTTGGACATCTTTGGACTGTAGGAGGAAACCGGAGCACCCAGAGGAAACCCACGCAGACATGGGGAGAACGTGCAGACTCCGCACAGACAGTGACCCAGCGGGGAATCGAACCTGAAAACTTGGCGCTGTGAAGCCACAGTGCTATCCACTTGTGCTACCGGGGTTCTGGACAAAGTAGATAGGGACAAACTGTTCTTATTCATGAAAGGATCTAGAACAAGAGGGCACAGATTTAAAGTAAATAGTTAAAGAAGAAAAAGTAATATGAGGAGAAACTTTTTAAATGCATTTCGCAGTCGAGGTTTGGAATGCACTGCCTGAGAGTGTGGTGGAGGAATGTTCAAATGAAGCATTTGAAAGGGAATTAGACTGGTCTTTGAAAAGTGGCAAGTTACGGGGAGATGGTGGGGGAATGTTACTAGGTGTGTAGCTCATTCAGAGAGCCGGTGAAGCCATGATGGACTGAATGACCTTCTGCATTGTTAAGATTCTGTTAATTAATCTGTATTTTAACATGAAAATTGGCAAGCTCCCCTATAACCCAGCATGATTTTAAATTTACTGCAATATATTCAACCAGCTAAGCACTGCTGCCTCATGGCGCCGAGTGACTGGGTTCGATCCTGGCTCCAGGTCACTTTCCATGTGGTGTTGGCACATTCTCCCCAAGTCTGTGTGGGCCTCACCTCCACATCCCAAAGATGTGCAGGGTAGGTGGATTGGCCACGCAAAATTGCTCTTTAATTTCAAAAACATGAATGGGATACTTTAAATTTATACAGAAATATGTTCAACCAGCTGAATTTTCACCGCAGATGTGTCTTTCGTTGATTGAAACTATCTCCTATTCCAGTTGAATTAAAAGCTAGTCACCGTAATGGTGACCATGAAACTATCATTGCTTGTCATAAAAACGCATGTGGTTCACTAATGTCCTTTTTGGATCTGGTCCTTTTAGGGAAGGCAATCGGCCATCCTTACCTGGTCTAGCCTAGATATGACTCGAGACTCACAACAATGCCAATAAATACAGGCAATGTGGTTGACTCCTAACTGCCCTCTGAAATGTCAATCCACTGCGTTCAAGGGCAATTGAGGATGGGAAAAAGATGCTGGCCTGGTCAGTGGTGCCCACATTCCATAAAAGAATAAAGCAATCCCCGCCTCCATAATTGGTTCCTAATTCTATTCCTGTGTCAATGATTCAGCTACCACTGCTTTGACCCAGTGTCATTTGGAAAGCAGTGGTATAATCAGATCAAGTCAGCAAGGATTTATGAAAGGGAAATTATGCTTGACAAATCTACTCAAATTCTTTTGAAGAAGTAACTAGTAGAATTGCCCAGGAACAAACGGCGGATGTGGTTTATTTAGATTTTAAGAAAGCTTTTGACAAGGTCTCACTGTGTAATCACTGCAGATTACTGTGTGAAGTTAAGTGCATGGAATTGCAGGTAGTGCCTTGAGATGGACAGGAGGCAAAATGTTGGAATAAATGTGTCCTTTTCTGATTGGCAAGTAGTGACGAGTGGGGGTTCCACTAGGACCCCGACTGTCATAGGACCCCGACTGTCATAGGACCCCGACTGTTATAGGACCCCGACTGTTAACATTATATATTCAAATTTGCAGACGGTACAAAGTTGGGTGGAAAGGTGAGCTGTGAGGAGGATGCAGAGATGTTTCAGCAGGATTTGGACAGGCTGTGTGAGTGAGCACATGCATGGCAGATGTAGTATAATGTGGGTAAATGTGAGGTTATCCGCTTCGGTCACAAAAATAGGAAGGCAGATTATTATTTGAATGGGTGTAAATTGAGAGAGATACTCAGCGAGACCTTGGTGTCCTTGTGCATCAGTCGTTGAAAGTAAGCGAGCAGGTACAGCAGGCAGTAAAGAAGGCAAATTGGTATGTTGGCCTTCATAGCGAAAGGATTTGAGTATAGGAATATGGATGTTTTACTGCAATTTAATAGGGCATTGGTGAGGCCGCACCTGGAGTATTGTGTGCAGTTTTGGTGTCCTCTGAGGAAGCATTTTCTTGCTATGGGTGGAGGTTCAGCGAAGGTTTACCAGGCTGATTCCAGGGATGGCAGGGCTGTCATTGCGAGACTAAATCAGTTAGGATTATATTCATTGGAGTTTAGAAGAATGCAAGGGGATCTCATAGAAACTTATAAATTCTAATGGGGTTAGACAGGGTAGATTCAGAAAGAATGTTCCTGATGGTGGGGGATTAGGAATCATAGTTTTAGGATAAGGTGTAAACCTTTTAGGATTTAGGTGAGGAGAAAGTTCTCCAGCCAGAGAATGATGAATCTGTGGAATTCACTCCCACAGAAAGTAGTTGAGTCCAAAACATGTAATTTCAAGACTGAATTAGATATAGCTCTTGGGGCAAAAGGGATATTGGAGGGAAGGCGGGATCAGGCTATTGAACTTGATCAGCCATGATCATATGAATGGCGGAGCAGGCTTGAAAGGCTGAATGACCTCGTCCTGCTTCTATTTTCTATTTATGTTTCACCAATATAATTAACAATTCATTATCCTCTGACATTGTACCAGAAATATTGGACTTCTTGCAAGCCTATCATTTATCTCTCCTGCAGCTTTTAACTCCCACTTCATGTCTAACTTACATTTCTGAACTTTGTAATATGTGTTATCTGCATTCACCTTATAGAATTTCTTGTGTTGGCTATTCTCAATACCTTCAATCTAGCTTCTTTGCCATCACAACAGTTCCATGACTGCTGAAATTACTGTGTGTTTGGGATGGCCATGATGTTCTTTATCCCTCTCTCCTGCCCCTCTCTAGTCTGGGCCTGCCCAGTCAATTCCGTGTGGTAGCAAATTTGTTCAGTGGAACCTCACAGACAGAAGACAATTTGATTTGGGGGTGGGCGTGGAGGAAGGTGTCTTTTTTGTATCTAAATTTAGAGTACCCAATTCTTTTTATCCAATTAAGGGGCAATTTAGCGTGGCCAATCCATCTACCCTGCACATCATTTGGATTGTGGGGGTGAGACCCCCACGTGGGCAGTGACCCAGGACCGGGATCGAACCGGGGTCCTCGGTGCTGTGGAGGCAGGAGTGCTAGCCTGTGGAGGAATGTATTTTTAATATTATCATCAAATTTAATCCCACTTGTTTGCTTGCTTCCTGGATTTCCTTTAATTGTCTTATTTTTCAAACAACTACATAATTCCTTTTTCTGAACTCAAGAAGTTGGAAGTTTAATCATTCCATAAGTGCATTTCTAACATTCCCTTTAATTTGCGCCCTCTCGTTGCTGTGTCATTGCTCAGAAGAAACAGTTGATAACCTGCATAACTTTGAAAGCATCTGAGGTACCATGTGACTTCTCGGCTCTTTATTTTCTGGCCACAAAGCCGACCTGCCTCTAAGATTCTCCCCTGCCCTAACCCCGAATATGCGTTATCCTCTTATTTCTCTCCTGACTCCCCTTGTGCCCTTTCTGCACTTACCTTCTCAATGAGACCTATCTCCTGCTCCTTTGACTCTGTTCCCACTGACCACCCCTCCTGGCCCCTGGTTCATGGTTGTTTCTCGTCAGTTGTTGCGTGTCTCGCCTTCAAATTTGCCATCATCATCCGTTCCTCAAATCAAACCTGGATCCTTTTGTCCTCACAAACTACCACTCTTTCTCCAACCTCCTATTGCTCTTTGATTTCCTTCATTGTCCCATCGTCTTTCAAAACTGTGACCACCTTTCCCGAACGCCACGTTTGAATCCCTCCAATAGTTACCCACCTGCAAACGGCGGATAGCCAATTTTCCTAATAAATGGCTTGTTAATGACCTCCATGTTCCTGAAGGCAGTTGGGGACAATTTGGCTGCTTGGATGTGGAGAGGGACATTGAGGAAACGTGCATGTAGTGCTCCAGGCAAACACCTTGGAGGCCCTCTCTGCCTGCCTGAATGCACCAGCAGCCCTCCTGCAGAGGGTTCTTTTCCTTCACACCCTTCACTGAGAAGCTATTTCAAAAAAATTAAATGAAGTCATAGAGTTTTACAGCACAGAAAGGGGCGTTTCAGCCCATCGTGTCTGCGCCGGTCATCAAGCACCTATCTATTCTAATCTTGTTTCCAGCATTTGATCCGTAGCCTTGTATGCTGTGGTGTTTCAAGTGCTCATCTAAATGTTTCTTATATGTTGAGGGTTCCTGCCTTCAACACCCTTCAAGCGGTGAGTTCCAGATTCCGACCACCCTCGAGGCGTTTCCTAAAATCCCCTTTAAACTTTCTGCCCCTTTCCTTAAATGTACACCCTCTGATTATTGACATCTTAAGAGGAAAGGTTTCTTCTCATCTACACTATCCACGTCCCTCATACTTTTGTACATTTAAGTCGGGTCCCCCTCTGCCTTCTGTGCTCTAAGGAAAACAGCCCCAGCCTAACCAGCCCATCTCCATAGCTAAAACGCCCCAGCCCAAGGAACGTCCTGGTGAATCTCTTCTGAAGAAAATGTGCCTCCATTTTGAAGCACCCTCCCCCTCACTTTCCTGCCACCGGTACCTGCTGCTGCTTTGAAGCTGGAAAGCCCTTGGTCATCAATCAGCCACTCTGGAGAAATTAACATTGAGTAACTTATCCCCATACAGCGCAAACTCCTGCCCTCACCAGGGCTGACAGCAGAGTTCAGAAGCCTGCAGTGAAAATCCTAACCACCTTGTTTGCTCCCATATATACATTGACAATGTACAGCTGCACTTTAAGTTGATGCGCTGGAGTCTTGACACTGCATTAAACAAGGAGAGGGTTACCTGGACACTTGGCTTCAGGATGCAGTCACACTCCTGGTATTTCCGATTTGGTCTGTGGTCTGATTGAGTGAGGCAGATATGGAGACCTACAAGGTAGGAATGTCTTGTTAATCTGTCGTGCTGCAGAAGGGTGAAAAGATGAGGAGGAGCAGGGGACAGGTGTTAGGAGAACAAAGGTAGTTTTAAGGGATTTATATTTGTATTGGTAAATGTTTAATGTTTCTGTGCCTGGAAGGGTAAAACCTATAGTTAGATTCATGCTGGGCAAAGGTGTTCTATGTGTGCGGGATTGGTTAAGCTGCAATTGTATTTCTATTGAGCCTAGAGACTGCTTTGATGTGAGGAATAAATAGAACTAGCAGGGGTTGCTTAGCTACTGGAGGCCCTTGTAAGGATGACAAAAGCTTTAGGCTTCGCTAAATTTGTTGGCAAGTGGAGACAGGACAGAGCGTTGTGGTGGGGGGGGGGGGGGGGAGTGAACATCTCTCAACTCTGTCAGAAGACTGCACAGGATGGGAGCTGCAAAGAGGCAGGCTTCCTGGAGTATTTCGATTGCATTTGTTTATTGTCACGTGTACCGAGATACAGTGAAATGTATTTTTCTGCGAGCAGCTCAAACAGATCATTAAATACATGAAAAGGAAATAAAAGAAAATACATAATAGGGCAACACAGGGTACACAATGTAACTACAGAACACCGGCATGGGGTGAAGCATACAAGGGTGTACTGTTAATCAGGTCAGTCTATAAGAGGGTCGTTTAGGAGTCTGGTAACTACGGGGAAGAAGCTGTTTTTGAATTTGTTCGTGCGTGTTCTCAGACTTTTGTAACTCTTGCCTGATGGAAGATGTTGCAAGAGTGAGTACGCCGGGTGGGAAGGGTCTTTGATTATGCTGGCCACTTTCCCCAGGCAGTGGGAGGTGTCGATAGAGTCAGTGGATGGGAGGCAGGTTTGTGTGATCGACTGGGCTGTGTTCATGACTCTGAAGTTTCTTGCTGTTTTGGGCTGAGCAGTTGCTAAACCAGGGTCTGATGCAGCCAGATAGGATGCTTTCTATGGTGCATCTGTAAAAGTTGCTAAGAGTTAATGTGGATTTGCCGAATTTCCTTGGTTCCCTGAGGAAGTTATAGTTCCATAGTACTAGTTTCATAAAAACTCTATTGTACAGAAGGAGGCCATTCAGCCCATTGAGTCTACACTGACCCTTTGAAAGAGTAGCCTTCTTCAGCCCACTCACCTACCCTGTCACTGTAACCGTAGTCAATGTGCACACTGGAGAAATTTAGCATGGCCAGTCCACCTAATCTGCACATCTTTGGACTGTGGGGGGAAACCAGAGCACCCAGAGAAAACCCACACAGAATAGGAGAACGTGCAAACTCCACACAATCACCCAAGATTGGAATCTAATCCAGCTCCCTGGCTCTGTAAGGCTGCAGCGCTAACCACTGTGCCACCATGTTGTTACTGTCCAGATAACCAGGAAATTTGGACGGAGAATTTAAGACTACTGAAGTTAAGAGAATAGAGGCCAAGGTATTGTTCATAAGAATTTAAGAGTAAACAAGTGTTGTGAATTAGAGACAATTGCAGTAACCAGATTTAAAGAAGGACATCAGACTTCAGAGGTAGATGAAATATTTGCTGTCATTTTAAACAGTCTGGGAATCGAGAATTAAAGCAATTGTGTACTGTTTACAAGGCAATCAAGACTGGATTTGCAGTTAAATGTGGAGTGAAAGCTTTGTTTAAAAGAGTCATTTGTAAAAGGTGGGCTAGATTTCAGAATGCAAACCACTTTAGTGTAGGTATAATTGTGAGATTTTAAAGTTTTTTTTCAGACTAGAGTTTGGAAACTCTCATGTGACAAATCATCTGGGGGGATTCGTAGCAGAAAATATGAGGTTCAGAGAAGTGTGTATTTGACCACAATCATCTTGTGTGCTTAAAAGGGACTTTTTGTGTTAATGAGACCATTGTAGCTTAAAATATACTTTGTAATTCATGTGAATCTTTCAATCGGTGTGTAACTGTCTGTGCGGAGTCTGCACGTTCTCCCTGTGTCTGTGTGGGTTTCCTACCGGTTCTCCGGTTTTCTCCCACAAGTCCCGAAAGACGTGCTGTTAGGTGAATTGGACATTCTGAATTCTCCCTCTGTATACCCGAACAGGTGCCAGAATGTGGCGACCTGGGGCTTTTCACAGTAATTTCATTGCAGTGTTAATGTAAGCCTACTCGTGACAATAAAGATTATATTATTATTATAATTGTTAAACTAGGACTTCCGGTAGTGGCCATGGAGGAGTAGGTTGTACATTTGGTAGCTCCTGCGTGGGACGGAATTTTTGGACCTTTTCTTCTGTTTTTTTTCTGGAATTTCACTGGATAAATCGGTGGAGAATGAGACAGTGAGGAGCAATCCCCGACCAGTGTATGGAGAGCTGGACTAGAAGTGGCTGTATAAGGAGATATAGTCAAGCAAGGAAGTCGCGTGCAGAGCCGGCAGTGCAGGAAAGCCTGGCCGAGTCGCAGGATCCTGGTGCGGTGGCACAGTGGTCAAAGGTACAGCTGGTGAAGTTCTTTGAAGAGTGCTTCGCCAAGCTAAAGAAAGACAAGCTCGACCCGATTAAGGCATCGATCGATCGGATGGGGAAGGGCCTAGAAACCCACGAATGGGCGATTCAGAAGGTGGGGAAAAAGGTGTCCGAGCATGAGGAATATAACTGCTGGAGGCCGAGGTGGGGCAGATGAAAGACCACCAGAAAAGATTACAGGAGAAGCTGGAGGACTTGGAGAATGGGTCCAGGAGACAGAAACTGAGGATCGTTGGCCTCCCTGAGGGCAGTGAAGGATCGGATGCGAGGATGTATGTGGCAAGTATGCTGGAAAAGTTGATGGGGAATGGGGTGTTTACTCGACCCCTGGAAGTGGACAGAGCGCATAGAGCGCTTGCGAGGTAGCCGCGGGCGAATGAACCGCCAAAGGCGATGGTGATGCGAATGCGCCAGTTCCTGGACAAGGAACAGATTTTGCGATGGGCCAAGCAGGTACGGAGCAGCAAGTGGGAAAACTGAGAGTTGCGCATCTACCAGGACCTGGGCGCGGATCTGGCCGGCAGGCGAGCCGGATTTAATAGGGCAAAATCACCCCTCTTCAAGAAGCGGGTGAAGTTCGGGATGCTGTATCCAGCGCGTCTTTGAGTACGTTTGAGGACCAGGAACTTTTCTTTGAATCACCAGATGGACTAATGAATTTTACCAAGGACAAAAGGCTAGCTGGGGACTTGAGGGCACTGTGGTGTCGATTTGGTGAAAATCACTTTTTTAGGCTGATTTGTATATACAATGCTCTATGTAATAAGGGGTTATTCCTGTTTCTAAAGTTAATTTTGTTCTATTGGGAACTGGATGATGGGCTTTCTTCTACCGTCTATTTACTGGGAACTGCTTTGCTTTGAATATGTATGTTGATGTGTTGGGGGGGGGGGGAAGAGAACAATGGGGGAAGAGGGGGTGGGGCAGGAGCTGCTCTGCTTACAAGGGAGGAACTGTTACCAGGGGACAACTGGGAGGTAGAGGACGGCGGATGCCCGAGGGCGGGCTCGAGGAGGCGAGGGACACGAGCTGGAGGTTGGCCTAAGAAGGGTAATGGTTAATTGGGGGGGGGGGGGGTGGCAGGCACCCCCCCCCCCCCCCCCCCCCCCCCCCCCCCCCCCCCCCGACTAGGCTGATTACTTTGATTACTTGTAACGTCAGAGGGCTAAACGGGCCGGTTAAGAGGGCTCGCGTGTTCGCGTATCTGAGGGGATTGAAGGCGGACGTGGCAATGTTACAAGAGACGCACCTAAAGGTTATAGATCAGACCAGATTGAGGAAGGGGTGGGTTGGACAGGTATTCCATTCCGGGCTGGACTCTAAGACCAAGGGGGTTGTGATCCTGATTAACAAACGGGTGGCATTTGAGGCAGGGAGAATTGTGTCAGATACGTGGGGCAGATACATAATGGTGAGTGGGAAGCTCGAGGGGATGCGGGTGGTACTTGTGAATGTATGTGCTCCAAACTGGAATGATGTGGAATTTATCAGGTGTGTGCTAGGTAAGATCCCAGACCTAGAGTCGCATAATTTGATCATGGAGGGAGATTTCAACAGTCATTGATCCAGGATTGGACCGGTTAAAATCTAGGACCGGGAGGGTTCCAGCCACGGCGAAGGAACTAAAGGGGTTTATGGAGCAGATGGGGGGATAGACCCATGGAGGTTTGGACATCCAAGAGTGAAGGATTTTTCTTTTTCCCCCCCACGTCCACAAGGTATATTCTCGGATTGATTTTATCCTGAGCAGGGCTCACTGCCGGGCGTGGTGGATACCGAGTACTCGGCAATCACAGTGTCGGACCATGCCCCACATTGGATGGATCTATGGGTCAGTATGGAAAGAGGGCAGCGCCCCTTATGGAGGTTGGATGTGGGACTGTTAGCGGATGAGGCGGTCTGCGGGCGGGTGAGCAAGTCCATCCAGAATTATCTGGAAATATACAAAGCAGGGAAAGTCTCGGCAGCAATGGTGTGAAGGCAGTGGTTAGAGGGGAATAATTTTGATACGGACCCATAGAGAAAAGGTGGAACGAGCTGATAGGGATAGATTGGTTGGGGAGATAACCCGGGTGGATCGGAGATATTCGGAAGTCCCGGACGCGGGGTTACTGAAGGAGGGGCGGAGGTTACAGGTGGAGTTAGGGATGTTATCTACAGGGAAGGTGGTGGAACAACTGAGGAAAGCAAGGGGAGTGGTGTACGAGTATGGGGAAAAGGCAAGCAGAATGTTAGCGCACCAGCTTAGGAAAAGTTAGGCGGCCAGGGAAATGCGGAGAGTAAAGGACAAAGGTGGAAAGGCGGTCCTGGACCCAGTGGGGGTGAATGAGGTGTTTAAGGATTTCTACAATAAATTATACGAGTCGGAACCCCTGGTTGGGGTTTAGGGGCAGAGGCAGTTCCTGGGTCAGTTGAGGTTCCTGATGGTGGAGGAGGAACAGGTGGAAGGGCTGGTAGCCCCAATTGGAATCGAGGAAATAATGGAGGGGCTGGAGGGCATGTAGTCGGGCAAGGCCCCGGGGTACTGGCCACAAGGATAGAGGACTGTGTCCCGGGGGTGATAGGTATCAGGCACTAGTAGCAAGTGTGTGCATGATGTCGGGCTATTTTAAATTACACCGAGGGACAAGGCAAGGGTGTGCCCTCTCCCTGCTGTTGTTTGCTCTGGTCATAGAGCCATTGGCTATGGCATTAAGAGCTGGGAACTGGAAAGTGCTGGTTCGGTGGTGGTGGGGGGGGGGGGGGGGGGGGGGGGGGGGGGGAGGAACATCTGCTCTCACTTTACACGGATGACTTGCTCCTATACATTTTGGACCCTTAATTTCCCCCATCGCCTTTAAGTGGATTTTAGGGGAATTTGGCAGGTTTTCGGGGTATAAATTGAACATGGGGGAAAAGTGAGATGTTCATGATCCAGGCGAGAGGGCAGGAGAGGAGATGGGGAGAGCTACCGTTTAGAATGGTAGGAGGAGCTTTCACTATCTGGGAATCCAGGTTGCCCGGGAATGGGAGACATTGCACAAGTTAAACCTGTCCCAGCTCGTAGAACAAATGAAGGAGGACTTGAAGAGATGGGGCATGTTCCCGCTATCACTGGCGGGGAGGATACAGACCGTGATATTGACGGTCTACCCCAGATTCCCGTTTGTCTTTCAGTCCTTCCCCATCTTTAGCCCGAGGGCCTGTTTTAAACAGGTGAATAAGGTGATTTTGGGCTCGTGGGTGAAGAAAGTATTCTTGGAGCGTACTCTGGGTGGGTGGGGGGGGAAGAGTGTATAAGGTGGGTTAGCGCTGCCGAACTTTTGTAACTATTACTGGGCGGCTAATATAGCCATGATTAGAAAGTGTGTGGCGGCGCGGGCATTGTGTAAGAACACAAGTTTGGGGGCACTGATAACGGCTCCTTTTCCGTTCTCGCTGGCCCGATACTCCACGAGTCTGGCGGTAGTGATGGCTCTGAGAATCTTGGGGCAGTGGAGGAAATACAGGAGAGCAGAGGGAGCATCGGTTTGGGCCCCGATATACAACACCCCTCGATTTGTTCTGGGTAGACTGGATGGTGGGTTCCGGGGATGGCTGAGAGCAGGAATTGTGAAGATGGGAGATCTGTTCATAGACTTCGCTTCCATAGCTCGAAGACTTTAGAGGAGAAATTTGAAGTGCCAGCAGGGAATGGGTTGAGGTATATGCAGGTATGGGATTTTTTGAGAAGGCGGGTTCCTGCCACCACGGGATACACAGGTCAGGGTAGTTTTCAGAACATGGGCGGGAGAGGGGAAGGTGTCAGATTATCTACAAAGAATTTATGGAGTCGGAGGAAACCCAGATAGAGGAACTAAAGGGCAAGTGGGAAGATGAGCTGGGGGAGAGATAGAGGCAGATCTGTGGGTGGGTGCCTTAAGCAGGGTTAACACATCCTCATCATGTGCCAGGCTTAGCCTGATACAATTTAAGGTAGTTCACTGGGCACACATGACGGTGGCCCAGATGAGCAAGTTCTTTGGGGTAGAGGAAAGGTGTGCGGGAGGTCCAGCAAATCATGTCCACATGTTTTGGGCATGCCTGAAGCTTAGAGGATTTTGGCAGGGTTTTGCTAAGGCTATGTCCATGGTACTTAAAACACGGGTGGTGCCGAGTCCAGAGGTGGCGATCTTTGGAGTGTTGGAAGAGCCGGGAGTCCAGGGGGCAAGAGGCTGACGTTTTAGTCTTTGCCTCCCTGGTAGCCCGGAGACGGATTCTGTTAATGTGGAGGGAAATTAGAGACCCGGGTTAGTGACATTGCTGGGTTTCTCAGTCTTGAGAAAATAAAGTTCGCCCGAAGATGGTCAATTTGGGGTTCGTCCGGGGGAGGCAGCTGTTTGTCGACTTTCTCGGAGAAAATTAAAATGTCAGCAGAGGCAGAAATCTAGAGGGGCGGTTTAGGCTATTGTTTCATTATTGCGGTGCGAAGCACAGGACATGGATGGGAATGTTTTATGCACCATGTTGATATTGCTGTTATTATAAAACTAGAAATACCCTAAGTAAATGTTTTTGTAAAAAAAACTAATTGTTAAACTAATGGCGAGTAAAGGTGTTTTGTATCATAATCCAATTTTTCCATGTTAATTTTTTTCCTGTTAATACTGATTAATGGTCCTGTGACTTGGTTCCTTCATGTTTTATAAGTACAGCCTTTTGAACCAGGGTTCCATTCTGGGATCGTCCTGTTTAGTTGTAACATCAACTGGGAACGTAAGGCAGGCCATGACAGGATTTAAATATGATGATCTCAGACTGGAATGTTTGGG
This sequence comes from Scyliorhinus canicula, assembly GCF_902713615.1. Taxonomy (NCBI): domain Eukaryota; kingdom Metazoa; phylum Chordata; class Chondrichthyes; order Carcharhiniformes; family Scyliorhinidae; genus Scyliorhinus; species Scyliorhinus canicula. Next base: position 9,814,413 of record NC_052155.1, on the reverse strand, counting down.
ACTGGGAACCAGTGTGGGTCAAGAAGAATAGGAATGATGGCAGAGCCAACGCTCAGTGCCAGTATAGGGTATACAGAGTTTTACAGAGTATACAGAATGTGAGGTTGAACACACCAACAATCAAAATGACGGAGGCATGAATATTCTGAATGAAATTCAGAATCAAGAGGTGAAACCAGGCATCACTTTGGAGGTGAAAGTAAGTTCCCTTGTGATGAATGGGATTCGGGATTTAAAACTCAACATGAGGATGTTAAGATTGCAAATGGGGGCAGCACGGTGGCACACTGGTTAGCATTGCTGCCTCACGGCGCCGAGGTCCCAGGTTCGATCCCGGCTCTGGATAACTGTCCGTGTGGAGTTTGCACATTCTCCTCGTGTTTGCGTGGGTTTTGCCCCCAGAACCCAAAGATGTGCAGGGTAGGTTAATTGGCCATGTTAAATTGCCCCTTAATTGGAAAAAAAAGAATTGGGTATTCTAAATTTTAAAAAAAAATAAAGATTGCAAACGGTTTCTCTCTGCTTTGGCCAGGCTGAAGTATGCAGTCAGTGCAACACGGGACTGATGTTTTGTGATGGGGTAGGAGATGATGGCATAAGATTTCCTGATATTGAACTGGGTAAAGATGTGACTCATCTAAGACACAATGTTAGATGAATAATTTGACAACGCAAAAGCAATAGAGAGTTTGAGACAAGTGGTGATTGAGGTAGTGCTGGATAGCATCACACATGTAAAAGTTCATGCTGTGCCTGTTGCCAATAGGGTGACATGTAGAGAATCAATAGGAGAGGCCTAAACATAGATCCTTCAGGGACCTGAGAGAAGGCAATGTACGGGCCATGAAACAATAGCCGTTTTTTTTGGGAAAGCGTTGGCTATATTCAGATGTGTAAAATGGAAACGTACAAGGGCAGTCCCATGGAGCTAGCAAAGAAGAGAGACTTTGGAGATGGATGATGTCCCCAACTGCTTTTCATTTTGTGGAGATGACAAGGAATGATGAAGCGTTTCTGAAGTTATTGAAGTTATATGGTATTTTTGGACACGTGTGCATGGTTTTTGTTTTAAATGTTAAAAATTATGTATTTGATTAATTTCAAGCACTTCCATACCTTTACATTTTTACAAATGAAAATGATGGTTGGGATTTCAACAGATTTGTTTTACAATTTAAAAAGTAATGTATTTTATTGCAAACATGTATCAAAACAGGTTACAGCGAACAAACACCCCGGGAAACATGCTTCCCTACAATCAACTATACAGTCTGTACAGATTTTTCCTCTTTTTCACCTCCTCCTCCCCTGCGATGAACAGCCCCTCCAGCACCGGTCACAGACATCCCCCACCTTTCCTCAAACCCCCCTGAAGAGCTCCTTAATTCATACTTTATCTTCTCTAATCGCAGGAAGTCGTACAGGGTTATTTAGTAGAAAATTGAAAAGCTTCTATCCAAGCCACTATCCCCGGTGGCGATGCTGACCACCACTCAAGCAAAATTCGCCGCTGTGCAATTAGAGAGGCAAAGGCCAAGACATCGGCCTTCCTCCTCTCCATGAGCTCCAGCTTCTCTGAGACCCCAAATATCACCACCAAAGGGTCCAGGTCCTCCACCTCCACTATCCTGGGTAAGATTGCGAACACTCCCGCCCAGAACCTTCCCAATTTTTCGCAACCCCAAAACATGTGCGTGCGATTTGTTGGCTCCCGCCCACACCTTGCACTCGTCTGCTACCCCCTGAAAGAACCCACTCATTCTTGTCCAAGTCATATGCACCCTGTGCACCACCTTAAACTTTTTCATGCTCATCCTTGCACATGAGGAGGTTCCGTTTACCCTATGCAGTGCCTCACTCCATGCTCCCCAATTGATCTCCCCTCCCAACTCCGCTTCCTATGTCTCTTTGATGTTCACCACCCGCTCACCTCCCTGCTCCGCCAGCCACTTGTGTATATATCCCCAATTCTTCCCTCCCCTTCCACATCCAGGAGCAGTAGTTGCTCCAGCAGGGTGTATCCAGGCAACCTAGGGAACGTTCTTCAGACCTTTCGCGCAAAGTTCCTAACCTGCAGATACCTGAACTCACTCCCCGGCAGCTTTGCCCTCTCCCTTAGCTTCTCCAGACTGGTGAACCCTCCTCCAAATAAAGATTCCTCATCTTCAGCAGCCCCACTTCCCTCCACCTCCTGTATACATTATCCATTCACCCTGTCTCAAACTCATGATTCTCCCACAGTGGCATTGTTCTTTTACAATTTTCCAGCAAATAGGTGACCAATTGTAGATCATTGCGGTTGTGACTCCATTCCTTTCTATTTAAATGTTTTCCAACTATTTGTCCGTTTTCCTTTGAAAGCTTTCATGGATTCTTCGTTGTCCCCATTGTTGTATGATGTTCCATGTCTTAAAAATAAATAATTCCATCCTCCCTTTTTTTATTCATAAATTTATGCTCTCTCATTACTAATTAAGAGGACTTTCATCAATTTGAGCACTATCGAAAATATCTTTCCAAACCTTTCATCCCTGTTTCTCTAGATCTCTGCTAATAACTAACTAAAGCTTCTCATCTCTGCTATAATGTTAGTGAATTTAAAACTAGAATTTGTATTATCACAAGTATGATCTAAACAGTGGTGATTTCTGTAGTTTATGTATTAAGCTTTTAAATTTTCTACTAAATAACCCTGTTTATAAAACTCGTGCTTTTTTTGTAACCGCTTAATCAATTTATCCTTCCAGTTTAGAAATGTCTGAACATTTACGTCACCATTCTGTAATTTAACCATTTGACTACATTTTGGGAGGAGAAGCAAGAGAATATATCACCACACATTTCTCTGCATTAAGCTTCACCTGATATCTATCTCCCCAATCGTCTAAACTGTCTTTGAATGCACATGCAGTCCTTTTCAGAGTTTTAAAAAATAAATTTAGAGTAGCTAATTATTTTTCTTTTACAATTAAGGGGCAATTTACCAGGTACACTGTTTCTCCAACACAAAATTAGTGTTTGTACCGTTTGGCCGTGTATATTTTTTTTACTGTTTTAATAAAAATATATGGCCAATCCACCTAACCAGCCCAACGGGCTGGTTTAGCTCAGTGGACTAGACAGCTGGTTTGTGATGCAAAACAAGACCAGCAGTGTGGGTTCAATTCCTGTACCAGCTGAGAATTCTGAATTCTCCCTCGGTGTACCCGAAAAGGCCCCGGAATGTGGCGACTAGGGGTTTTAACAGTAACTTCATTGCAGTGTTAATGTAAGCCTACATGTGACAATAAAGATTATTTAAATTTAAATCTTTGGGTTGGGGGTGAAACCCATGCAGACATGGGGAGACTGTGCAAACTCCACTGACCCAGGGCAGGGATTCGAACCTGGGTTCTCAGCGCCACAGTCCCATTGCTAACCACTGTGCCTCATGCCGCCCCAGTCCTTTTCAGAGTTAACCATGCACGCAACTTTACATCCAGTGCAAATTTTAAAATAACATGAGCAGTAGGAACAGGAGGTGGCTGTTTTGCCCAGTGCCTCCGCCACCATTCAGTACAATTATGGCTGATCTAATTGTGGGCTCAACTGTACTTTTATACCTTCCCCATAACCTTTGACTCCCTCGTAGATCAGAAATCTGTCTTAGGGGGCAGCACGGTGGCCTAGTGATTAGCACAACCGCCTCACGGCGCTGAGGTCCCAGGTTCGATCCCGGCTCTGGGTCACTGTCCGTGTGGAGTTTGCATATTCTCCCCGTGTCTGCGTGGGTTTCGCCCCCACAACCCAAAAATGTGCAGAGTAGGTGGATTGGCCACGCTAAATTGCCCCTTAATTGGAAAAAATAATTGGGTAATCTAAATTTATAAAAAAAAAGAAATCTGTCTTAGTTGGTCTTCGATATATTCAATGACCCAGCCTCCATAGCTCGTTTTGGAAAATTCCATAGCTTAATAATCCCCTCTAAAGAGTACAAAATTACTCCACCTGACAAGGGAGATCATTTCATTCAAACCCCCCCCCCCCCCCCCCCCCCCAAAGGGGAAATATCCTCTCCGCATTTACCCTCAATCCCCTCAGAATCTTGTATTTCAATAAAATCGCTGCTCACTCTGCTGAACTCCAATGAGTATAGGCCCAACCTGCTCAAACATTTCTCAAAAGCCAGCTCCTTCATCCCAAGAATCAGTGAACCTTCTATTTCAAAGTCCCTCAAAGTAATGAGCAATGCTATGCACAGTAAAAGGAAAGTCGCCACAGTCCCAGATATCCCAGAGCTTTGACAAAGGGTCACCTGGACTCGAAACTTTTCTCTCCGTACAGATGCTGCCAGACATGCTGAGATTTTCCAGCATTTTGTTTTTGGTCCCAGATGACCCTTTTCCCCTTTTGAGAGGGGAAGGGACAAGGTCGAGAAGGTGGGCCTTCATGAATAATCGTAGTCAGTACGGGAATTGAACCCATGCTGTGCTGTTGGCCTCAGTCTGCATCATGAACCAGCTGTCCAGCCAACTGAGCTAAAGTGGCCCCCAATATAGTATTCTGGACATGGTGTCACCATTGCTTTATAAAGTTCGAACAAGACTTTCCTACTTTTTATGCTCCATTCTCCTTGCAATGATTTATTTATTTATTTTAAAAATAAATTTAGAGTACCCAATTAAGGGGCAATCTTTGGGTTGTAGGGGCAAAACCCAAGCAAACACTCCTTGCGATGATTTTTATAGCCTTTCTAATTACTTGCTGTTACCTGTATGTTAACCTTTTGTGATTAATGCTCAAGGGCACCTAGTCCCTCCGTACCACGGCATTTTGCAGTCTCTCTCCATTTAAATTATATCCTGCTTTTCTACTCTTCCTCCCACAGTGGACAATCTCACGTTTTACCACAGTATACTCCACCAGCCAGTGTTTTGTCCTGTCACTTAACCTTTCTATATTCCTTTACTGAATTTGTCCTCACAACTTGCTCTCCTGCCTGTCTTTGTATTGTCTGAATTTTAATATTGTCCCTCATCTCCCAGCTCACAGAGTGATTAATGATCAGGGAAGATATTCATCTCCTGTTTTGCACATATAGAATCCTAATAGTTAACCAGGAATGATTATGTTTTGGATCAGAGAACCTGCATCTTTGAAAATGAAAGCAAAATACTGCAGATGCTGGAAATCTGAAATGAAAACAAAGTGCTGGAAAAACTCAACAGGTCTGACAGCATATGTGGGGAGAGAAACATAGTCAACATTTTGAGTCCAATATGAGTCTTTGGAACCCATCTTTGGGGGGTGGGGAGGGGGGGGGGAATTGTCTATGGAGTCAAGAATGATGGACTGTAGAATTTATTAGAATTCTGTTGTGGTTAGCACCAATGATCTCTGGACTATTTGTGCCTGATGACAAAAATTAATTACGTTTCTGTTTAATGAACCAGGTCACATTCAATGTAACAGAGATGTCATCTTCACCATTAGGGGACACATTGTTGCAATGTAATATACCCCGTGGGAGCTTTCTTTCCTCTTGAACATTAACATAGAAATCTACCTGCAGCTTCATTTGGTTCATTGTTGCTGACTTCCACTTTTGGGAAGGTGACAAGGAACTAATATTTCAGTGTAAGTTCAGTGAAGTATAACTTATTCCTCTGAGTCATTTGGAATGGATGCTGATTGTGGAATTAGGCTGTTTGGAGACGGTACAGGGTGGTTTTGGAACCCTGGTGAATAATCTGCAGACTAACCTTTTTAAACCCAGCCAGAAACTGTGTGATTGACTGTTGGCTACGCTTGAAAGGCAGCTCTCGAGTCCATATTCCCTGTGGGAATTAATGCCTTCAGGAATAGTGGAGAGAAACTAAAAGAGTCAGTGTTTAATTTTGATCAAGGCCAGATTGTAATTACAGTGTTTAATGCTTTCCATCTTGAGTCCACAAAAACACATTTTATAGATTCTCAACTGCAAAACTTCTGACAGAGTCCACTTGAGGGATAATTAATGTGAGAACATTTGCTTTGGAGGGCATTCAGTGCAGTTGATCCTGTCTGTAAACTGAGCTTGGTGGAAACATTCAGTTTACAAATTGTAATGTAAATAATAAATGAGCGTCAACTTAACATGATGAACACTGACCCAAACCTTGTACTAAACACACTTCCCACCTCCCTTAGTGCGGCAGAATGTTATGGCTGCTGCCTTTTGAACTAACTGTGATTTTCTGTTTAATATGTACTTAATGTTGACATGAATGGCTATGAAGTCTGGCCTTTCAGGAAAGCTGTGAATAAAGCTACTTGAACTGCAATTAATGGAACTTTATTTGGCAAATAAGTTAGAAGCCTGACAATTTAGGGAAGACGTTTTGGTCAAACTCGAGGATGATTATTCTTTGGGGATGCATTTTGAGAGCTGCAGGGGGTAGAGCTCCATCCCAGTCATACTTTGAGAAGTTGTGCAGCAAAGTCGTTTCGGTGAAGAAAACCCCTCCATCTGAGGCAATGCATGCAGACATAACAGTGATCCAATTATAACCTGTATCGAGTGTTTAGGAAATTTCCTTCATTGCAGCTTCCTTTCCACAAGATGGGAGATCGGTGTGTTAATGCTAAGATGTATTCTGAGCTCATTGATGCAAGGCAGTTTAGTGAATGAAGCTTGGCACTAGTCATTCAAGCCTAAATGACCCCAATAGGATGGAGTATTAAGAATTCGCCTGCTGTCCTTGGTCTAAATATTACTTTTTGCTCGTATATCACAAAGTGCTTGAATTTATTTGGAGCTTGTGACAAGAATTTGAATCTCAAGGTTTCAGGGGGCGCTATTAAGATATTACATTAAACCGTTTAAAGATGTAATTTAATTTGTGGCATATATGTCATTTGTGAACTGAAGAAGCAGCATGGTGGTTAGCATAAATGCTTCACAGCTCCAGGGTCCCAGGTTCGATTCCCGGCTGGGTCACTGTCTGTGCGGAGTCTGCACGTCCTCCCCGTGTGTGCGTGGGTTTCCTACGGGTGCTCCGGTTTCCTCCCACAGTCCAAAGATGTGCGGGTTAGGTGGATTGGCCATGCTAAATTGCCCGTAGTGTCCTAAAAAAAAGTAAGGTTAAGGGGGGGGGGTGTTGGGTTACGGGTATAGGGTGGACACGTGGGTTTGAGTAGGGTGATCATTGCTCGGCACAACATCGAGGGCCGAAGGGCCTGTTCTGTGCTGTACTGTTCTATGTTCTAAGCGTAACTAAGTATTCCATTCTTGCTGGAAATCAAGGAATTAAATGCCCGTACAATCGTTTTGTGTTGTTGCGAACAGTGATGTGCTCGGTTAGCCACAAATTGCCCTTTGAAATAAAGGTCAATTGTTACTAGAATTATCTGTGAAAGTGGAGGTGTACACATGAAACAGTTTAGAAACTAAAAACCTTATCCTGAAGTTTGAGGAGGAATAGAATTATGTTCCTGCCCATTCCATGTGCTAAAAAACTCTGACATGTGAACTCGCTCCAAGGAATATTTTAGAAGAGTAATGTAAGAGAAAATGGCAGCCAGGGTGGATGAAGTAAATGTAATAGCACTGCATGACCTATTAAATAGATTTGAATATTAAACTCACAACTGCAGGGCTGCTGTATGCTATGAATGAGTACAGTAAGAAGTCTTACAACACCAGGTTAAAGTCCAACAGGTTTGTTTCAAACACGAGCTTTTGGAGCACTGCTCCATCCTCGGGTGAAGGAGCTTTTGTTTGAAATTTTTCTTAGAATACAAATTTTTTTTGAACTGGCTCATTTACCTTTATGGCTCAACTATTGTGAACTCAAATGATTTCCAGTTAATTGCTGGCTCCTGCTCAAAGCTACTTCTTTAACTTGTACCATGCTCCCTACTTACTCATTCATGATGTGTAGATGCTGGTGTTGGACTGGGGTAAGCACAGTAAGAAGTCTTACAACACCAGGTTAAAGTCCAACAGGTTTGTTTCAAACACGAGCTTTCGGAGCACTGCTCCTTCTTCAGGTGAATGAAGAAGTAGGTTCCAGAAACACACATGTACAGACAAAGTCAAAGATGCAAGACAATGCTTTGAATGCAAGCATTTGCAGGTCATTAAGTCTTTACAGATCCAAAGAGAGGGGTAATCCCAGGTTAAAGAGGATGAATTGTCTCAAACCAGGGCAGTTGGTAGGATTTCGCAAGCCCAGGCCAGATGATGTGGGGTGAATGTAATGCAACATGAATCCAAGATCCCGGTTGAGGTCGTACTCGTGTGTGAGGAACTTGGCTATAAGTTTCTGTTCGCCGATTCTGCAGTGTCGCACGTCCTGAAAGCGCCTTGGAGAATGCTTACCCGGAGATCAGAGGCTGAATGTCCTTGACTGCTGAAGTGTTCCCCGACTGTTGGGGAAGGGAATCAAGGGTTATTGGGATAAATGGGGAATGTGGAACTCAACACAAATAGATCAGTCTCGGTCTTATTGAATGGTGGAGCAGGATTGAGGGGCTGAGTGGCCTACTCAAGCTCCTGATTTGTATGTTCATATGTTGATAATCTTCCAAGTTGGGGGAATAAGGATACTAACAGCATCTGTGTTAATTGCTAGAACTTTGTATAGTAAACCAGACCTGTTGGGAAGAAAGCAATTGGAAGCTGCTGGAAATTCAGCAACATGAGATCAGCCCTAGTTTTATAAAGTTGCCCAAGAGGCAGACCACGTCTCCCTGTAAATAGCTCAATTTGCCTTAGGAAGGAGGAGATGCTCGGTTCTTGCTGCTGCCAGTCTATTGTGCTAGGTGCTGCTTAATGTCATCTGTGATGGCTGTACCACACAGCCTAAGTTTTACAAATTTAGTGAAGGACCTACACTGACTGCAAGGGAAAGGTGGGGCTACATCTTGTGGACCCTCCGCAACCTGTATACCTGGAGGAAGTACATCGTTGCACCCGTCCATACAGCAGTCCCAGATGGAGGCCTTTGAGTTTGGCAATGGATGCATTACCGATCTTATAAAAAATGACAGGACCTCTTGTTCAAACACATCATTATTGGGAATAGCTTTAACGCACAGACATTTTTAAGTTTAATTTTTTTAATGTTTTGCAGCTGTCAACTCACTCAGAACAGGTGCTTCAGACCTTGCAACTGTGGGTAATAAAGGGCCGCAGCAACTGTTTAACATACTTTTGTGTGTGTGCTCGGTACATTGGATGAGACATTAATCATGGCTGCGCCTGCACACGCAGATGGGCGTAAATGATCCCTTTTCAAAACTGAATAGAAGAGTTCTCCTCTATATATCCCTCAACAAACATTTTTTTTAGAAAATCATCGTCATTGGGACCTTGTTATACCCAACTTGGCAGCCACATTTGCTAGGTTACAACAGTGACTTCATTTCAAAAGTATTTAACTGGTTGTGCTGCAGTGTCACATGAATTCAAGCTTGTTACCTCTGTCACAGAAGATATTTTCACCCCTTTTTGTCTGGAAACAATATATCTCAAAGCGACTTGATTGATTTTTAAAAATTAAATTGTGCCAAGAAGATTTTGGCAAAGATCTTGATCTGAATCATAGAATCCCTACAGTGCAGAAAAGTCCATTCAGCCCATCAAGTCTGCACTGGCCCTCTGAAAGAGCACCCTACCCAGGCACACCCCCCCCCCCCCACCCTAATTTGTCACTAAGAGGCAATTTAGCATGACCAATCCACCTAACCTGCACATCTTTGGACTGAGAGGGGAAACTGGAGCACCCAGGGGAAACTCATGCAGACATGGGGAGAAAGTGCCAAGTCTACACACAGTCGCCCGCGGCCGGAATTGAACCGGGTCCCTGTCGCTGTGAAGCAGCAGTGCTTACCACTGTGCAACCCCCATGGATGCTGGAATTTTTTTTTAGAGGATCCATTAAAAGAGGCGTATGTGGTGAATTGATTTTAAAAAATGTTGGGGTGGTTTGATTTTAGAAAGCTATGGATCATCTCGGCAGCTGTAGAGGAATTTGTTACAGTTAACAAAATGTGCGCAGTATTCAGAGCAGGTTGCTAGATGTGGATTAGCCTGAAACCACCTCATTGAGATGGAAATGCTTAATTAAAAAAAATCTTTGTATATATTTTCAGCTTTATGGTTACAGGAAATTCCTCAAGAAAGAGGCGACACGGCGGCACAGTGGTTAGCACTTCTGCCTCAAAGTGCCAGGGACCCGGGTTCAATTCTGGCCTTGGGTCTGTCTGTGTGGAGTTTGCACTTTCTTCCCATGTCTGTGTGGGTTTCCTCCGGGTGCTCCGGTTTCCTCCCACAGTCCAAAGCTTTAATGTTTAATCTTTATTATTGTTTAATCTTTATTGTTGTCATGAGTAGGCTTACATTAACACTGCAATGAAGTTACTGTGAATGGGCAGGTTAGGTGGATTGGCCATGCTAAATTGCCCCTTAAGTATCCAAAAAAGATGTGCAGGTTAGGTTAAGGGGTTATTGGGATAGTGCAGGGCTTGGGTGGAGTTCAAATGTCTCCTTCTGCACACTCGGAATTCTATGATTCTAAGAGCTGTGTAATTGTATTAACATTGAGTTAACACTGGGTGATGGAGGTATGTGCTGTATTGAGTGCCCTCACCATTTGTTTATTTACGGTTTAACAGAATTTTTCAAGATAGTGCGCATTTTTGCTGTGTGATATAATTTGAGCCGTAACGCAGAGGTGCAAAGTAGGTCTTTGTATGATTATAACTGAATATGTTAATTGTGTCACCACTGTTGGTTTTAACTACATAAAATATAGCATTCTATGTTTTAACTATATTACGAACAATTATTTTATATCATGGTTGTATACTATTTTAGAATCAAGATTTCAACCTGAAAGTTTTGTGAACCATTCACATCCATTTCAGAGTGACAGTAGTTCCCCACTTGCCCAACATTGCTTTTTAATAGTAAAATGAACTGAATTACGTAAATGGGGCTGGTTTAGCACAGGGCTAAAGAGCTGGTTTTTAAAGCAGACCAAGGCAGGCCAGCAGCACAGTTCAATTCCCGTACCAGCCTCCCCGAACAGGTGCCGGAATGTGGCGACTAGGGGCTTTTCACAGTAAATTAATTAGAAGCCTACTTGTGACCAGTGATTTTCATTTCATTTCATTTTTCAAATGTTGCCACAGCCTGGAGGGCCAGAGGCTGCTCTCCTCTTTGAGAGCTGACTGGTGGTGATTTAACCTGACCGTCACTGTACCTCAAGCGAGGAGCAAGGCTGAGAAGGTATGGCCTTCATTATTAACCACAGGCAGTACGGGAATTGAACCCGTCCTGCTGGCATTAGTCAGCATCACAAACCAGCTGTCCAGCCAATTGAGCTAATCTACCCCCAATCTGAATTACATAGAGCAATGGAAAATGTGCGACATACCTTCTGATTTTGAGTTGAAGGAAGTTTTGGAGTGTGAAGGAAAGTGAGTTTGGCTTATCAAGCTTTTTATGCATCCACTAAAAGGCAGAACCAGCAATGTTAAACAAAAAACATATGCTCGAGTAATATTGACAGCAGCAATCTGGCCTTTTAGAGTAAATAAAAGAGAATTTTTATAGATAGGATTGCGAGGGTGTGTGAGCGAGCAGCTTTAGTTAGGGTATCAAATTGGATTAGAATTAGCCAGTATTGCTCATTGAATTTAGGTCTACATTCTAATTTTAGGCTTTAAAGTCTGAACATCCAATTTGAATTGCTCATGAAAATCAGTGCATTCTTCGGAAAATACAGTGGATAGTGGAAATCTGAAATAAGAGCACAAAATGGAGGATATACCCAGCAGAACTGGCAGGCTCTGGGCAGCACATGGCACAGTGGTTAGCACTGCTGCCTATGACGCTGAGGACCTGGGTTCAAATCTCGGCCCTGGGTGACTGTCCCTGTGGAGTTTGCTCATTCTCCCCTACCTGCCACAGTATTTATATGGTTAGTTCAGTTCAGCTTCTGGTCAATGGTAACCTCCAGGATGTTGATCGGGCAGATTTAGTAATGTTAATCCATTGAATGTCAAGGGGTGTTGTGGTTAGATTCTCTATTGTTGGAGATGGTCATTGCCTGATACTTGTGTGGCGTGAATGTTACTTGCCATTTTTTGATTTCATTTATTGCCACGTGTACCAAGGTACAATGAAAAGTACTGTTCTGCGTCCAGACCAGACAGATCGCTCCATTTGTGAAAAAACATAGGACATACATAAATTCACAGATGTAAATACATAGACACAGGCATTGGGTGAAGCATACGGAGTGTTATACTACTCAGTAGAGAAGGACTTATAAGTCCAAACCTGGATATTGTCCAGGTCTTCTGCATTTGGACATGGACAGCTTCAGTATCTGAGGAGTCTCAAATGGTACTGACACCTCTGACCTTATGATGGAAGGAAGGTCATTGATGAAGCAGCTGAAGATGTTTGAACCTAGAACATTATCCCGAGGAACACCTGCGGTGAAGTCCTGGGGCCGAGATGATTGACCTCCAACCATCTTCCTTTGTGCCAGGTAGGACTCTAACCAGCGGGGGCTTTCCCCGATTCCCTTTGACTCCAGTTTTGTTTGGGTTCTTTGATGCCACACTCGGTCAAGTGCTGCCTTGATGTCAAAGGTAGTCACTCTCACTTCACCTCTGGAGTTCAGCTCGTTTCTCCATTTTTGAACCAAGGCTGTAATGAGGTCAGAAGTTGAGTGACACTGGAACCCAAAATGAGCCTCCATGCGCAGGTTTTTGATCGTGATGTTGATAACCGCTTCCATCACTTTACTGATGATGGAGAGTACACTGATGGGGTGGTAATTCGTTGGGTTGGATTTGACCTGGTTCTTATGCACAGGGCACACCTGGGCAATTTTCCACATTGCCAGGTAAATAGCAGTGTTGTAGCTGTACTGGAACAGTTTAGCTAGGGGTGTGGCAAGTTCTGGATTACAAGTCTTCAGCACTATTGCCAGATATTGTCAGGGCTGGGGTGAGAAACATATCAGCCATGTTTGAATGGCAGAGCAGACTCGAAGGAGCTGAATTAGGCCATTCGGCCCAATGTCTTGGGTCTTATGGCCCATAGCTGTTCCAGTATCCAGTGCCTTCAGCTACGTTTGCAATCACATGTAGTGAATCAAATTGGCTGAAGACGGACATATATGATGCTGGGGACCTCCAGAGGAGACAGTGATGAATTATCCACTTGATACTTCTGGCTGAAGTTTACTCAATATAGAGTAAACTTCAGCCAGAAATGCAAATACTTCAGCCTTGCCTTTTGCACTGATGTGCTGGGCTCCTCCATCATTTGTCGAAGGGGAACTTTGTGGAACCTCCCCATCCAGTGAGTTGTTTAATTCTCATGTTGGTTGTGCATGATTGCAGTGCTTAGATTGGATCTGTTGATTGTGGAATCGCTTAGCTTTGAGTTTGGCCATTTTAATGCTGAAATGTTGGAAAAGGATAAATCTAGGTTCCTTGCCATCACCTTGGATTTGCTGAAGCTAAAACTATAGCTGTGCCTCACTGTGCAGTTAACTCTGCCCCTCATTTGTCTTGTCTTATGAAATTTATGAATACACAAATGGCTTTTATCTCTACTCGTTTCAATCGCAGGAATGGTGATAGTAGTGACATTGTTACTATGTACCATTTCTCAATGGCAGTATATCATTGCTGTCACTGACCACTGCTGGCATTACTCTGCCTGTTGTAGATCAGTCATCTACTGCTACTTTATGCTTTTTATTCTATATCTACATATGAACATTTTCACTATTTTGTTTAAATTTATGCGGGTTACTGTTTTGTTTTATTATTTTCATATTCCAGTTAAGATCGCCTGCAAAACCTGGCAGCTCCCTCCACCTCTGGCTCCCATTCAAAGGTTAAATTTGAGGTCAGGATCATAAATTGTGCTTCACAAGAAATAAATTGTGCTGGACAAGACAAAATTAGCATTTTTATAAATAACTCTCTCTGATGCACTTATATTAAAAAGCCCAGAATTAATGGATACAAAGAAAATACTGAGTCTCGATGGTGGAACAACACACTGCATGCTTATTTGTTATTCCACATTTGTGAATTTGTTGTCTCCAAACTCCTTGCCCCTTTCATCCTTGGACAGGCAATAATCATAGATCATAGAATTTACAGTGCAGAAGGAGGCCATGTGGGAGGAAACCGGAGCACCTGGAGGAAACCCACGCACGCACGGGGAGGACGTGCAGACTCTACACAGACAGTGACCCGAGGCTGGAATTGAACCCAGAACCCTGGAGCTGCGAGGCAGCAATGCTAACCACAGTGCCACCATGCTTAATTTAAAAGCAGAAAATGCTGGGAAAATTCAGCAGGTCTGGTCTGGCAACATCTGCAGAGTGAGAAAGAGTTCATGTTTTTAGTCCGTATGACTCTTCCTCAGAAGTAAAGGGAGGGAGAAATGTGATAGACTTTATACTGTTTAAGAGGGAGTGGAGCAAAGTCGAAGGTCTGGTATAGGTGCGAACTAGGAGAAGGTGCTGATCGTAGTAAAAACGTAAGATAGCAAAATGTGTAAATAATAAAAAAAACATATGTCTTTACCCCCTCCCCTGATCCTTCAATCTACCTTGAAGTGATCAATGAATAGTTTCCACCTCTGACGGTTTCCATCTCCGGGTGAATCCCTCCTCCTCCGATCCCCGCAAAGCGAACTTGATCTTCTCCAACCGCAGGAAATCGGCAGGTCACTCACCCATACCCCAGCCTTCAGCAGCTCCAACACAGCAAGATCCGTCTCCGGGCTATCAGGAGGCAAAGGCCAATATGTTTTTTTTTAAATTTAGATTACCCAATTATTTTTTCCAATTAAGGGGCAATCCACCTACTCTGCACATTTTTGGGTTGTGGGGGCGAAACCCACGCAGACACGGGGAGAATGTGCAAACCCCACACGGACCATGACCCAGAGTCAGGATTCAAACCTGGGACCTCAGCGCCGTGAGGCAACTGTGCTAACCACTAGGCCACCGTGCTGCCCTAAAGGCCAATATGTTGAGATCTCTCCACACCAGGACTCTCGGATCTTCTGACACACCGAATATTGCCACCGCCACCCCCAGAATCTCGGACATAATATCCGAGAACCCCTGCCAGAAACCCTCAACTTTGGACATGGCCAAAACATGTGGACGTGATTTGTGGGCCTCCCTGCACACCGTCCACATCTATCCTCCACCCCTGCAAAGAACCGGCTCATCCTTGCAACCATCATATTGGCCCTATGCACCACCCTAAACTGGATGAGGCTTTATGGCACACAACGAGGAGTAGTTCACCCTCTGCAGTGCCTCTTTCCATGTCCCGGCCCACACCTCCCCTCCCAATTCCTCCCATTTATTTCCTCCACCGGAGAGCCCTCCCTCTCCATCAATTCACTGTTGATGTCCTGCCTAATCCTCCCCTCCCTAATGTCCTGCAACACCAGAAGCACCTCTCTCCTCACAAAATCCCTCACTTGCAGGTACCTAAAACCATTCCCTTTTGACAATCCATACATCTCATCCAGTCCTGCAAACTTACCCCCTATAAACATGTCCCTAAAGTACTCTACCCCCCAACTGCTGCCACCCCCGGAACCTCTCATCCAGCCCTGCCGGCACAAGCCTATGATTATCACATATTGGCACCCATATTGCGTCTCCTTTAACAAGCCCTCCTTTGGCGCCACAGAGTACCTCAAAGTGAAATGTTGCCGACACTGGCTCCAAATCCACAACGTCGAGACCACGGAGTACCTTACGGACATGAATAAGAATCTGGGCAGCACCTTCATTTCGACCGCCTGCACGCGCCTAGCCAGTGACGGCGGCAACACACCCTACCTCTTGAAATCCACCATCATTCCTTCTACCAGTCATGCCAAGTTCAGTTTGTGAAGCTGGGCCCAGCTCTGCACTACCTGGATCCCTAAATACCGAAACCTGCCCCCACCACCCGAAATGGCAACTCCCCTAACCTCCTCTCCTGCCCTCTAGCATTGCTCGGGAATACCTCACTCTTCCCCATGTTCAATTTGTACCCCCAAAAAAAGCCAAATTCCCTCAAGATCTCCATGATGCTTTCATAGCTGTCCACTGGGTCCGAAATGTATAGCAACAGATTGTCTGCATACAGCGAGACACTGTGCTCAGCCCCTGCCCCGCTCAATCCCTTTGCAACCTCTCGACGCCCCAAACGCCATTGCAAATGGCTCGATTGCCAAGGCGCAAAGCAGCGGGGAGAGCGGGCACCCCTACCTCATCCCCTGATGTTGCCCGAAGTACCCCAAATTTTCCCTATTCGTCCAAACGCTCGCCATTGGTGCCCTGTAGAGCAGTCAAACCAAATCCGTGAACCCTTTGCCAAACTCAAATCGACCCAACACCTCCAACGAATACAGCCACTCCACCCGATCAAAGGCCTTCGCCGCATCCATTGCCACTACTCCATCTACCACCTGCCCCTCCGAAGGCATCATAATAACATTTTCTTTTTTAAATTTATAGAGTACCCACTTCATTTTTTTCCAATTAAGGGGCAATATAGCATGGCCAATTCACCTAGCCTGCATATCTTTGGGTTGTGGGGGCGAAACCCACGCAAACACGGGAGAATGTGGAAACTCCACACAGACAGTGACCCAGAGCCGGGATCGAACCTGGGACCTCGGCGCCGTGAGGCAGCAGGGCTAACCCACCGCGCCACTGTGCTGCCCTGGCATCATAATAACATTAAGCAGCCTGCACACATTCACCTACAACTGCCTTCCCTTCACAAATCCCGTCTGGTCCGCGGCACCAACAACTTCACATCAACATTAAACAACCATATCGGGCAGTATGACCTACACTGCTCCAGGTCCTTATCCTTCTTTGAAATCAGGGAAGTGGATGCCTGTGACAACATGGGGAAGAGCTCCCTCCCTACCCCTTGCCTCATTGTACCTCCTCACTCTCAGCAGCCCCAGCTCTGCACAAAGCGTCTTATAATATTCCACTGGGAACCTGTCTGGCACCGGGGTGTTCCCTGCCTGCATCGCATCCACCCCTTCCACCACCTCCCTCAGCCTGATTGGGACCACCCAGACACTGCACCCTCCCTCTGCCACCCTGGGGAACTTTAACTTGTCCAGGAACCATCACATCTGCTCCTCCCCAGGCTCGTACAGCCTCATGTAGAAGGCCTCAAATACCACATTTACCCTACCTGGGTCCATCACCACCGTACCCTTCTCACCCTCGCTATATCCCTTACCACTGCCTGCTTCCTCAGCTAGTGGTCCAGCATCCTACTCGCCTTTTCCCCATATTCATAAACTGGCCCTCGGCAACTGCCCTACTGCATTCCCTGTGGACACTAACGTAAACTCCACCTGGAGCCTCTGCGTCTCCTTTAACAACCCCTCCTTTGGCGCCACAGAGCATCTCTGATCTCATCTACCAGTCCTGCCTCCTCCTCTTGTTCCATCCTCTCCTTAAGCGTCTGGATCAAAATAAATTTGCCCCTAACTACCGCTTTAAGTACCTGCCATTGCGTGGCGTCATGACCTCCCCCCTAACATTCAGCTCCACATAGCCCCACTTGGCAGCCCTCACCCGCCCACATAACAATCTTATTGTCACACGTAGGCTTACATTAACACTGCAATGAAGTTACTGTGAAAATCCCCTAGTCGCCACATTCCAGCGCCTGTACATGGAGGGAGAATTCGGAATGTCCAAATGACCTAACAGCACGTCTTTCGGGACTTGAGGAAATCCATGCAGACACAGGGAGAATATGCAGACTCCGCACAGTGACTCAAGCGGGAAACAAACCTGGGACCCTGCTGCTGTGAAGCCATAGTGCTGGCTACCGTGCTGCCCACCCCTTATTTGCCAAAAGCCCCACTTTTTAAAATAAAAAAAAAAGTTGAGTACCCCATTCATTTTTCCAATTAAGGGGCTAAATTGAGCTTATTGATTATTGTCTCATTTCAGAATGTACCAAATATGTACAATAAATCTCCCAAAGCTAATGAGAATTTAATGGCGTACTGTATTAGAAAATGGAAAGCATTCAGTGACAAAGTATTCATCAATTTGAAAAATCATCAGGTTTGCATTGCAAGTTGAAGGGAGTCAGAATTGCACCTAATTGGGTGCATAAATGTGTACAATTATTAACAGGGACTAATGGCTCAGATGGATGGGTGGATTGAACATGGCCTCGTGTCTTGATGGGAGAATGAGTCTTGACTTTCTCAATCTGACTTATAAATGCCCAGAATTTATTTTTCTCCCACGTGTATTCCTGAGTAACAAAGAAATTACAGGACTAACCCAAGATGTAACAATCAAATTGGATAATGGGGATCCTGTAGATGTAGTAAAGGGGAGGTGTTTGATAAGGTGTCGCACAGAAGGTTAATTCCCAAGGTTAGAGAGAAGAAGGCACTACTGGAAGGGATGAAAGGAAAGTGAGAGGAAGAGTTGGAAGAGGGTATGGAGGAGGAGTTCTGGTGTGGGAGGAAGGGTTCCAGTGTGAGGTGCACCGGAGAGTGAATGCCTCCACCTCGTGCGCGAGGTTGGGGCTGATATAGCTGAAGGTGGTATATAGGTATAAACTTCACAAGGGGAAGGATGAGTCGATTCTTTGAAGGGGTAGAAGATGTGTGTGAACACTGGGGTGGGGGGTGTGTGTGTGTGGCAAATCACGTTCATGTGTTTTGGTCTTGTTCGAGGCTGGAGGATTACTGGAAATAGGTTTTTAGGGTCATCTCTAAAGTGATGCACGTGAAACTGGACATGGGCCCTCAGGAGGCCATATTCGGGGTGTCTGACCAGCCAGGGTTGGAAACGGGTGTGGAGGTAGATGTTGTAGCCTTCGCCTCATTGATCGCCCGAAGGTGGATCCTGATGGGATGGAGAGCAACCTCTCCACCCTGTGCTCTGGCGTGGCGGGGGATCTGTTGGAATTCTTGACTCTTGAGAAGGGTAAGTTTGAACTGAGGGAAGGATGGAGATGGAAGGGTTCTACAATTCATGTACAGTATTCATTGTGCACTTTCAAGAACTGGATAACATTGAACATTAGTTTGGAGTGGTTGGGAAGGTTGGGGGGAGGGGGACTATATGTGTTAATGGTGACTATGGGTGATTCCTGATTCCTTTTTGTCATTTGTTTTATGTTAACATGCTGGCTAATGTTTGGGGTTTGGTGGGAGGATGGGATAGTTATTATTGATATAGGGATTGACATATTCGTTACTGATTATTGTTTATTGTTGGTGGATGCAGATTTGGGAGAAAAAATAAAAAAATTCACAAGGTTAGATCACATTGGGTTAAGGGTAATTTATTAGCTTGGATAGAAGACTGGCTGACGGACAGAAGATGAGTCGGGATAAATGGTCTCTTTCTGGATGGCAAGATGTAACTAGTGGGGTGCCACAGGGTTCATTCCTTGGGACCCAGCTATTTACAATCTATAATAACAATGTGGATTAGAGGGATAGAAGGTTCTCTAACCACATTTTAACAAAAATAGGTGGGACAGTAAATTGCAATGAGGAAATAAGAGCCGTACGAATGGATATAGATAGGTTAGGAGAGTGGGCCAACGTGTGGCAGGTAGAATTTAGTGTGGGTAAGTGTGAGGTCATGCATTTTGGTTGGAAAAATGGGACGGCAACTAACTTATCTGAGTGGGGAGAGACTTTGAGGTGCTACATTGCAGAGGGATCTGGGGTTCTCGTTCATGAGTCACCGAAAACTAGTATGCAGGTGCAGCAGATAATAAAGAAAATGAATGGAATGTTGGCATTTATAGCTGAAAGAATAGGGTATAAA
Source organism: Scyliorhinus canicula (assembly GCF_902713615.1). Classification (NCBI taxonomy): domain Eukaryota; kingdom Metazoa; phylum Chordata; class Chondrichthyes; order Carcharhiniformes; family Scyliorhinidae; genus Scyliorhinus; species Scyliorhinus canicula. Next base: position 9,794,557 of record NC_052155.1, on the reverse strand, counting down.
GATAGGGGGCGGGATTCTCCCAACGGGAGACTAAGTGCCGACGCCGGAGTGAAAACCGAGTGTTTCACTCTGGCGTCGGAGGCCGCCCCTCGCCCCCTATTCTCCCACCCCTGGGGGGGGGGGCTAGGAGCGGCGCCGTGTCATTTACGTGCGGCAGGCCTTGGTGCCGCGTAAAAGCGGCGCCGCATAAATGACGTCACCTGCGCATGCGCGGTTGCTGTCCTCCCCGTGGGCGCCCCGCAAGAAATGGAGGAGTGATCTTGCGGGGTGGCGGAGGAAAGGAGTGCATCCTATGGAGAGGCTGGCCCGCCGATCGGTGGGCACCGATCGCGGGCCAGACCCCTTTTGAGCACCCCCCTGGTGATCAACCCTCTCCCCTCCCTCCCCAGAGGCCGCCCCCGCAGCATTCCCACGCTGCGACCAGGTGTGGTCGGCGCTGGCGTGAACCCGTCGTACTGGGCAGGCCGCTTGGCCCATCCAGGCCGGAGAATCGGCGCTCGCCCATTACAAACGGCGAGCGGCGATTCTCCGAGCAGCCAGCCGTAAATCTCGGTGCGCCGGTTTGGGGGGCTGGGAGAATCTAATGCGTGTGCCGGGGTGGCGTGGTGGGACTCGCCTGACGCTCCCGCCCGGCGTTTGGGGGGCGGGGGGAGAATTGTGCCCAAGGAAGTGTTGCAATTTTACAAGCATTGGTGAGACCACACCTGGAGCACAGTTTTGGTCTCCTTATTTGATGAAAGATGTAGTGGCATTGGAGGCATTACAGAGGAGGTTCACTAGGTTGATTCCAGAGATGAGGGGTTTATCATATGAAGAGAGATTGAACAGTTTAGGCTTATGTTCTCTAGAGTTTAGAAGAATGAGGGGAGATCAAATTGAGGTATACAAGATGATAAAGTTATGGATAAAGTAGACATGAAGCGGATGCTTCCACTTGTGGGGCATTCTAGAACGAGAGGTCATAATCTTAGGATAGGAGGTAGAAAATTTAAATCCGAGTTGAAAAATTACTTCTCTCAAAGGGTTGTCAACCTGTGGAATTGGCTCCCCCAGAGTGCAGTGGATGCAGGGACAGTGAGTAAATTTAAAGAGGAGTCAGACAGATATTTAATTGGTAGTGGGTTGAAGGGTTATGGAGAATGGGCAGGACTTGGAGTTAAGGCCAGGGTGGGATCAGCCATGATCGAATGGCGGAGCAGATTCGATGGGTCAAGTGGCCTAATTCTGCTCCCATATCTTATGAACTTATTACAAATTGTTTTGTGGATTAATCAAATGTCGGTGTTGTCCTCTAGTTACTTGAAGAGTGGTTGATAAGAAATGAGAAAATTGGAAGGCCAGTGATTTTTACGGATAACTTTAGGACAGTAGAAAAAAACAATCAAACCACTAGTCTTGAGCAATCAACCGTACTTAGCCACTTTCAGATCCTGTTCTCGCTGTGGTCTTTGACCATTTAATTGTCTGTCGAAACCCATTTCTGCTATTGACTTCGTTTTCTGGGAAGCTGATGTCGATTGTATTGCACTTCAGGTGAAAAGGTTCCATTCGCCTCCCCTTTGAACTTGTAACTTCCTCATTTTTATTTTGAACCCGTTGCTACTTGAATTCTCAATCATTTTTTCCCCAGCTCCCTTTCAACTGAAATTTTAACTTTGCTGTTGTCGCTTTGCCAGAAAAACAGATCTAACTAATTTACACTTTTATATCCCGACAACTAAATCAAAGCTTAGCGGAATGATTAAAATAATACAAGGAATAACTCTGTTGGGTCACTGCTTTGCTTTGTGTGGTTCTACGTTAAATAGACTATGGAGATCTCAGATTTGATCCTAATTTGTACCAAGTATGTTGGTTAGTTTTAGTAAAAGTGAGAAAGAAGGAAACACCTGCTTTCATAACTAGTCTTTCCTGACTACAAGATATTGCAAAACACTTCACAATCATTGAAATACTTTTGAAGTCCGAGTCATAAAGGTTTACAGCATAGAAAAGGCCCTTTGGCTCATTGCCTAGGTGCCGGTCAACAAAATAACCATTTTGTATTCTAATCCCATTCTAATCCCCATACCGTGGCATTGCAAGTACACATCTAAATACTTAAAGTTATGAGGGTCTCTGCCTCCACCACCCTTTCAGGCAGTGAGCTCCAAACTCGCCCCACACTGGGTGAAAAAGTCTTTACTTGCATCCCCTCTGACTTCCTGCCCCTTACCTTAAATCTATGCCCTCTGGTCATTGATCCCTACGCCAAGGGGAATAATTTCTTCCTGTCTACTCTATCTGCGCCCCTCATAATTTTATACATTTCAATCATACCCCTCCTCGTTCTCCTCTGCTCCAAGGAAAACAACCCCCAGTCTATCTTCTCTTCATAACTAAAACTCTCCAGCCCAGGCAACATCCTGGTAAATCTCCTCTGCACCCTTTCCAGTACTATCACATCCCTCCTATAATGTGGATGTATACAATACTCTAGCAGTGTCCTAACCGATGTTTCATACAGTTCCAGTAGAACCTCCCTGCCCTTAAATAAGTAGACCATATGCCTTCAGAATCACGTTATCCATCTGCCTCACTACCTTAAGGGACCACGGTCTCTCTGATGAATGTGCTTCCCAGGATCCTGCCGTTCATAATGTATTGCCTTGCTTCATTTGTCCTGCTGAAGAGGCGGCATGGTGGTGCAGTGGTTAGCACTGCTGTCTCCACACCAGGGTCCTGAAATGGGCAATCCGGTGGTCTAGCTTTACCCAATTTGTTATTTTATTATTGGGCAGCCAATTGAGAAAGTACTGGGGTGGTTGAATGACCAAGTTCTATGTGGGGCGTGTTCTTACAGGGATACTAACCTCGGTGCATTCGTAACTGCCTTGCTGCTGTTCTCTCCTGCAAGGGTTCCTTCGAATGGGGTGGCAGTGTCCACCCTGAGAATCTGGAAGCAGTTCAGACAGCATTCTGAATTTAGCTTTGTCTTTGCTGGCCCCTATCTGCAATAATCACCTCTTTTTGTGAGCGGGTTTAGACTCCACATTTAGGTCATGGGAGGGGGTTGGCTTGGGGACTCTATTGTGGTGGGAAGATTGAGCAGCTTTGTGGAGCTGTGGAAAAAATTTGGTTCCAATCTGTTCAGATATTTTCAGATTTGTGATTTTTTTTTCATCATAGATTATACAGTGCAGAAGAAGGCCATTCGGCCCATCAAGTCTGCACCGGCTCTTGGAAAGAGCACCCTCCAAGATCCACGCATCCACCCTATCCCCATGACCCAGTAACTCCACCCAACACTAAGGGCAATTTTGGACACTAAGGGCAATTTAGCATGGCCAACCCACCTAACCTGCACATCTTTGGACTGTGGGAGGAAACCGGAGCACCCGGAGGAAACCCACGCACACACGGGCAGAATGTGCAGACTCCGCACAGACAGTGACCCAAGCCGGGAATTGAACTTGGGACCCTGGAGCTGTGAAGCAATTGTGCTAACCACAATGCTACCGTGCTGCTCACCTTTTCCCTTGGCACCATCTTCCTCCCTGTTGAAGAGGACTTTGAACTGGGTCCAGTGAGGGAGTATTTTGGGTATTTACAGCTAAATCCTATCAGTGGCATCTATCCCGCTGAATGAGGTGTAGGTGAAATGGGAGGATTAATTGGGTCTTATTCTGGATGATGTGGTGTGGAGCGAGGCTCTTTGAAGGGCCAACTCCACGTTATCTTGTGCCCGGCTTAGTTTAAGCCAGTTCAAGGTGATGCACAGGGCTCATCTGACAAAGGGGAGAATGAGTGGATTTTCTTCTGGGGTAGAGGACAGGTGCGAGCATTGCTATCGGGATTGGCCATGCTAAATTGCCCCTTGAAGTGCCCAATGATTAGGTAGGGTTACAGGGATAGGGGAGTGGGCGTAGGTAGGCTGCTCTTTCTGAGGGCCAGTGTAGACTCGATGAGCCAAATGGTCTCCTTCTGCACTGCAGGAATTCTATGATGCATTTGAGAAGGAAATGGGGAGAATACAGGGCCAACATGTTCCAATAAAGAAAAGGTGGGACCGACATCCAACGGTGGCGTGCTGCCTTGTTGAATACAAAGGAGAGGCTGGCTAGGCCTTTTCAGAGGGTCATTCAGAGTCAACCTCATAGCTATTGGACTGTAGTGACGTATGGACCAGATGTAAGGAGATTTCTTCCCCTAAAGGACATTAGTGAACCATATGAATTTTCATAGTAAGTCAGTAGTATCATAATTGACACTAGATTTTTTTTATTCCATATTTTATTTAAGTGAATTTAACGTCTCCAACTCTGGTGGGATTTGATCTATTTTTTCTGAATCGTACACAACCATACTACCTACATTCACAACTTTATTTGCAAATGATCAAGTTAACACAATGCCACATTTAGCCTATGTACTATGCATGCATTGGAAACGGTTGAGGTTCAACAGCTTGTAAATTGTGCTGAGTTTAGCAGAGCTAGTGTTCCATCTACACAACGTGTTGAGCTTGCGATGGCCAGCCATTTCAGAACAGTGGCAGTTCAGTGTTTTATAAAATCAGCAGAGACGGTCATCATTTGGCCAATTGTCTGTGCTGGCTCTTTGAAAGAACCATCCAATTAACGTCACTCCTTTTGTTCTTTTCCCATACCCAGCACATTTCTCCTTTTACAAGTATATATCAATTTCCATTCTGAAAGTTATTATTGAATCTGATCCTCCACTCTTTCAGACAGTGAATTCTACATCCGAACAATTTGTTGTGTAAAAGTAAAATTTCTTCACCTTACACATGAATTTTTTTGCCAATTATCTTAAACCCATGTCCTCTGATTACTGACCCACCTGCCAGAGGAGACCGTTTATCCCCAACTACGCTCTCAAAAACCCTCATAATTTTGAATCCTTCTCCCCTTAACTTTCTCTGCTTGAAGGAGAACAGTCCCAGATTCTCTAATCTCTATGTGACTGGAGCCACTTATCCATGGTACCATTTGTGATAGATCTGCTACCTTTCCATGGTCTTTGATGCTTTTCCTGAAGGGTGGTTCACTGAATTGAGAGCAGTAACCTAAGCTGATGTTTAAGCTATGAAGTTGACTGAGTTATAAAGATTTACCTTAAATTCTTTGCTGTTGTACTATATATGCCTTTATTTATAAAGCCATAGATCCCATTCCAAGATCTGTGTATTGGATTTCATATTCCTGCTGACTTTCTTTAAAAACTCTACCATTTATTTAACAGTATTTCTCATTTTTCCTTTCAGAATGAATCACTTCAAACCTATGCATTCAATTTCATTTGCTCATTTTACCGGTCAGCATGTGTTCAACATTAAACTGCCATGATTAGTAATGATTCGTTGATACCTTAAAAGGATTTAAATTTAAGTTTTTCCAATTAAGGGGCAATTTAGCGTAACCAATCCGCCTACCTTGCACATCTTTGGGTTGGAGGGTGAGAACCACGCAAACGCAGAGGGAATGTGCAAACTCTGCGTGGTTAGTGACCCGGGGCTGGAATCGAAGCCGGGTCCTCGGGCTGCTAGGGCAGCAGTGCTAACCACTGCGCCAACATGCCACTCTTTCCCCCCCCCCCACCCTTTTTTAAAAAAAACTACCCCACACAGATTTTCAGCGTACTCTGTATTTTGCCAATAGATTACATGCGATAAGATTTTTCTCTGTAATATTTGTAGAACACAATTAGGGCATCCAAGTGGAAAGTTTAGATCAGGGGTGGGCAAACTACGGCTCGCCAAAGGTCTTTATGCGGCCCACCAAGATCAAGTCATTAAAAAAAAAATTTTTTAATTTAATTTTTTTTTATAAGGTTAATGGTGGGGGGCTGTTGGGTTACTGGTATAGAGTGGATACGTTGACTTGAGTAGGGTGATCATTGCTCGGCACAACATCGAGGGCCGAAGGGCCTGTTCTGTGCTGTACTGTTCTATGTTCTATATGAGGCGCCCAGAATCATAACCGGGTGAAGCGCCATTTTTGAAAAGTAGAGAAAAAGAGGGCTAAATGCAGGATGCCGCCGGGGGAAGCGCTGAGGTATATGCCGCACGCTAATTGGTTACAGCCGGGACTATTAATTAATATACTATGCGGCCCTTTAAAATTGTGAATTTCTGAATGTGGCCCTTGCACGGAAAAGTTTGCCCACCCCTGGTTTAGATAACACTGGACCGTGGAGCGGTATTCATTCCCTTTTCCTCATATTTTAATACCAAGGATGTGAATTTAATAGCAATAATGAACAAACTGCATGCATATTTGTATTTTATTATGGCAGTGGTGTTTTTTTTTTGCTTCTAGCATTATGCTATTGATGTTATTGCTCATGTAATTAGGTACAACGTGCTTTTATTTGAGGTCATCTGTTACCAAACTAATAATTTTGTAACCAATTGTCGGAGTTGAGCTTCTTGTAATGAAAGACTTCATTTTGTTAGTTTTCTGGTGCAGTTTTTCATCTTGCATTCTTGTCAAGTTGTTCTTACAAGTACTTCATTTAACATTTTCATTTTACCCCCCACCTATTGTGATTGTCTTTAGGGAAAACAATGACTTTTGTAACAAAGTAGGAAGTTGGCAGCCAAGGCAAGATGCTTACTGGAGAGTTGAGCATTGCTACAGCAAAAGTCTTTTTATTGGTGACATCTCTTCTGTTTGTTCTTGGTAACATTCGCTTGGAAGTAGAGTGAAAGCCAGGCATATTTAATAGCCTTAGTACTTCAGGATAAGGCAAAGCTTGTTCTTTGACTCCATTTGGAGAAGGCAATTTGGCCCTTCAAGGTTACTCCACCATTTAATCAGTTCATTGCCAATCTGTTTGTGGTCTCAGCTCCACTTTGCACAGTCACCCGAAGCTGGAATTGAACCTGGGTCTCTGGTGTTGAGGCAGCAGTGCTGACCACTCTGCCACCATGCCGCCCATGGACATATGGACATGAGAGCAAGGTGTTGAGATAAAAGTTTGGGGTCATGCTTCTGGACTGAGCAAAGGTGTTCTGCAATGCGGTCACCCGTTTGGAGTAAAGAAAAATCTCCTAATTTCTGTCTTAAAGGGTGTTGTTGGATTCAATAATTATAGAGGGGGGTCCTTTAAAATATTATCTAAAATGATTCTGGAAAATCCCTGAATTTGTAGAAATATGAGTAAGTTATAATTGTTTGAGTACTGTCCATGACTGTCTCAAATGTTATGAATAATGTACTGCAAGTTCTGATATAGGATATAAAAGGTGACTTCGACAAGCTTGAAACAATATCGTAGCTGAGACCAGACGTGAAGTAGGCAGTTTGAACATGGGACAAAAGTCATGGGACAGGTAATTAATTTGGAGTGATTGATTAATGTCTAATTAACCAGTTGCCTGTTAAGTAACTGAACAAATGAAGGGGGTCTCAGCTGAGAATTAGAACCAATGAAACTAAGTAAGGAGCTAAATCCAGATAAGGATTCCCTTAAGAATGTGATCCGTCTAACTGATTAGCAGAGAAATTATAGCCATCGGAGAACAAACATTACTTTTAAAGGCCTCTGTTGAAATTACTTTTAATTGTGTAAATCTGAATTCACTTTTATCTTGACGTTTTTGCTTTCACTTGTTGATGCTTCAAGGACATTTCGAGAGACATGGGAAAAAGCATTTTCCAGTTAATTTTGTGTGGATGTACCAAAATGTGTTCTTAAGAAATAAACTTTGCTTTACATTCATTCAACCGGACTGACTTATCTATGAGCGAGAGATAAGGCGAACCTTGCTGGTGTCCTCATAATTTTAAACTAGGTCCCCTGGTTTTACTCTCCCTCACAAGAGGAAACCTCCTCCGCGTACCCACCCTATCAAGTACCCTCAGAATCTTGTACTATATGTTTCATTCTTCTAAACTCCAATAGGCATTGCCCTTATCGTCCACCCTTTCTTTATAAATTTATTTCCTGGACATATTGTCTGATGAAGAATTAACATATTTTTAAAAATGATTTTCCCAAATGGGAGCAAAGTTTGTATTGCTGTAATCCCTGCCATGCCTAAATTGATCTCGTGGCAAATGGCTAAGCTTTTTTGTTCTTTTGAAGTAACTAAGTTGTTTGTTATAGGTTTGCACACTGTGGTATGGCATCATGTATAAAATACACTTGTGTTTTTTTTGATCTGTCAGTAAAGAATAGTAAATGCAGTAACCTTTGCATTAATGTATGATTTATTGAACAATGACTTATTGAACATACTCGCCAGTCCAGGCTTTGCGCTCAAATCCACTTCAATACTTATGCAAAAGATCCTGGCTGCAACTGATGGGACACAGTAACTCCTGATGTAAAAGTTGTATTTGCATTCCTGAAAATCATGATTTTAAGCAAATCAGATTTTCCTAATGAACTAAAGTGAAAGCTGCCATTTGGTTCTGTCAAATCCTCCTAGGCAGGGGCAAAAAAGGCCCTGTTTGCTGCCAATGCTGTGTCATTGTGATGCCATGGTGAACATGATCACACGGTCAAGCCCCTCGGTTTGGGGGCTGGTTTAGCCCAATTAGCTGGACAGCTGATTCGTGGTGTGGAGCGATGCCAACTGCGCAGGTTCAGTTCCCGTACTGGCTCAGGTTATCCATGAAGGCCTTTCCCCTCACCTGAGGTGTGATGGTCCTCAGGTTAAATCACCACCAGTCAACTCTCTATCTCCCAAAGGGAAAAGCAGCATATGGTCATCTGGAACTATGGCGATATTACTTATCAAAGAGCCACATGTTTTTCTTAGAAATTTGTTGGCAAAGCTTGTTTTTGAATGGCTTTGTCCAGTCGATCCCTGCAGCAAACCTAGCAAACAACATTCGAGTGACTCTTTCATTTGGAAATTGTATCCTAAACTCAGTTCAGTATCCTGAGGCTAAGACAAATCCCAATCCGATTTCCCACCTGTACCAACATATTAACGCTGAATTACACTGTTTTTATTCAGGATACCAGGTCAGAATGAGCTCTGCAATTAAGGTTGTAGGCTATGATTAAATAAATCAATGTGTTATGGGCCAGGCCTTAGAAACGCAAGTATATTATGGAGTTCACCAGACCTACAACCTTTATGTTGAATTTGGCTAGGAGGAGCACAAGAGCCTTCCTTTCAGGTGTCATTCAACAGTCTCCCTAGACACTTTAATCAAAATAAGCTTTGTTCTAAGAACTTAGTTAACATACAAGTAAACACATAGCATGAATTTTTATCAATTACAAACATTAAGACACCACACAGCTACAGTAATCTATGTATAACACTTAATGAATTCCCCCATGACTGATCCAATTCAAAACCAAAATGCCATAAACCAAAACCCCCTTTCAAGGGTGTGGCCTAGCACTCTGCATTCACACTTGAATAAGACTGGCTTTCTCTGAGATACTGACCCCGCCTCACCAGGTTTAAACCCTTCCAGAAAGCAAAAGGTACCAAAGCAGGCAGCTATTTTGGTAGCTATTTTAAAAAAACTCTTTAAAATGGAAATAGGGAGAGACAAACCAAAACAGTTATTTTCTAGTCCACAGCTGTCAAAAACTGGAAGTGAAACCAAACGCCTCAAACAGCCACAACTCCGCTCCACCCACAAAATGACATCACTGAAGTCATGTGATAAGACAAAAAAGCTTTCTTAAAAGGGACACTCCCATGACAAAAGCCATACACTGGGACACAGCATCTTCTCTCATTCCCTGGCTCACACTCTTGCTGATTTATTTATTTTTTTCAAAATATTTTTATTCAAGGCATTTTCATATATACAACAGAATCAGAAGAACAACCAAACAATTCACGGTAGCACAGTGGTTAGCATTGTTGCAAAATAGCGCTTGGGACCCAGGTTTGATTCCTGGCTTTGGTCACTGTCTGTGCGGAGTCTGCACGTTCTCCCAGTGTCTGCGTGGGTTTCCTCCAGGTGCTCCGGTTTCCTCCTACAAGTCCCGAAAGACTTGCTGTTAGGTGAATTGGACATCCTGAATTCTCCCTCTGTGTACCCGAACAGGCCGGAATGTGGCGACTAGGGGCTTTTCACAGTAACTTCATTGCAGTTGTTATGGGAGAGGTGTTTTCAGAACCCCAAAATGTATCATGGAGTTCAACCAACCCTCACCTTTAATGGATTGTTGCTTTTGAAGCACACTGCTTGTTCCCCAGATGTAGTATTACAATTATGGACACGTGGTTTTTAAAACAAAACCATGTTTATTCCATGAACTCAAATTAACCTTTTAAATAAACATGGGATCTCTTAACACCCCTTACTTCAAAGATAACCCCGAAAATAATACAACACTACTCAATCCTGCAAACTGTTCCTTTACACATCCAAAAGATTTAACAAATCCTTCAAACAGACGCACATTAGATTTATATTCAATACTGAGACCTTTTTACAATTCCGATTTCACCAAAGGATTAAGAGATAGTCCTTCATGGCAGAGATCACTAATAAAAATTATTATTAATTCAATAAACAACCCCACTCCTCCCCTGCTCCCCCTCCGCCAACCGCTCCTCGCATCCTGCCTTCCCATTTTAACCCACCCCCTTGCTGATCTCTCAAGTCTCCTTAAAGAAATCAATAAACTGCTTCCACCTCAGGATAAACCCATCTGCCGACCCCCTCAAGGCGAACGTAACCTTCTCCAGCTTCAGGAATTCCCCTCACACCCTCTTTCAGCAGCTCTGAGTCCCACCACCCAAGCAAAATCTGTCTCCAGCTATCAGGGAGGCAAAGGCCAAAGCATCGGCCTCTTTCACCCCCTGGACCTCTGCATCTTCTGACACCTCAGATATTGCGACCTCTGGACTTGGGACCACCTCCACACCCAGCACCTCGAACATCACGCCCGAGAACCCCTATCAGAACCCCCTCAGTCTTGGAATGCCCAGGACACATGGACGTGATTCACGGGCTCCCCCATTCACTGCCCATACATCGCCACCATTATATGTACCATTTTGAACTGGATGAAGCTTCGCCTCACACGTGATGTAGACACATTCACCCTCTGCCCAAGCCTTGGCCCCCACCTCCCCTTCCAGCTTTCCCTCCCACTTATGCTTAATATTCCCACCAGGGCTCCCTCACATTCCATTAATTCCTTATTGACATCTGACACCTTCCCCTCCCCTGTTTCACCCTTCGATAGAACCTAGTTGTGCACCCCAGGGGCTGTTATATTCCATGTTTTAAAACCATTTCAGTTGAGGCAGTTCCTTCTCTCTCATTGCTCATTTCCAGAGACATCCCTCACAGTGAGGGTTCAGGAGAGGGAAACAGCAAGCTTCTTCTTTGAAAGAGTGAGGTTTGCCGTGGATAAAGGGGAGTCTGTAGATGAGCTGTACTTAAATTTCCAGAAGGCATTTGATAAGGCCATCAATGGGTATTGCGGAAGGTAAAAGCTTATGGTGTAACATAGAAGATTGGCTGGCAGAAAATGGAGAGTATCCATAAATGGGTCTTTTTCTGATTGACAGGTTGTGATGGGTGGAGTCCCGCAGGGTCTCTGTGGGGACCTCCACTTCATATAAATTACTTGGATAAGGGGAGCTAAGGCATGCAAGCTAAATCTGCAGATTAAACAAAGATAGGTAGGAAAGTATGTTGTGAAGAGGACAGCTATAGATAGGTTGTGAGTGGGCAAAAATCTGGCTGATGGAGTGTGATGTAGGAACTGTGAGATTGTTCACTTTGGCAGGCAGAGTAAAAAAAGTAGAGGATAACCAAAACTAAACACCGCTATTGAATTCTAAGGTACAGTGAGGGAGGTTGGGGAAAACAGCACATCATTCTGCTGGGAGCACTACCCCCTCTTCCCTACCCCGCAGTTGACATAGCCATAAGGTCACATCTGTGGCTGCTAGCTGTCCAGTAGAGATGCCCCCGGCAGTGATAGCCAGGCAACTGGGACATTTTTCAATTTTGAAAGCACCCTCACTCTCCTATATTAGCTGCACCTACCTCTGATTACAAGGCTACTGATCTCTCTGTGCTGGGGCCTTATACTGACCCTTCAGGCTTGACAGCCTGCCTAGGATGGCAAGGACGCAACTTGGGGATCAGATAGTCGACTTGTTAAAATCCGTGTTCAGTGTCGGGTGCCAATGTGATGCAATGTCTAAATTCAGGAATGCACTTGACATCATGTCCCGACTCCAAAACCTCTCGGGCCCTTGTGTCTTGGCACTAAATAAAGTTATAAAGCTAAGCAAACCATAGCACGGTGCAGAAAAAAGATCAACTTAATATGAGGTAGGTCCATTCAAAAGTCTGATGGCAGTAGGGAAGAAGCTGTTTTTGAGTCGGTTGGTACGTGACCTCAAACTTTGGTATCTTTTTCCTGATGGAAGGAGGTGGAAGAGAGTATGTCTGGGCTGCGTGGGGTCCTTAATTATGTTGGCTGCCTCTGAGGCAGCGGGAATTATAGATAGTCAATGGATGGGAGGCCGGTTTGCGTGATGGACTGGGCTACATTCACGACCTTTTGTAGTTTCCTGCGGACTTGAGCAGAAGCAGGTTCCATACCAAGCTGTGATACAACCAGAAAGAATGTTTTCTATGGTGCATCTGTAGAAGTTGGTGAGGGTCGTAGCTGACATGCCAAATTTCCTTAGTCTTCTGAGAAAGTAGAGTCATTGGTGCGCTTTCTTAACTATAGCGGTGGCATGGGGGGAGCAGGACAGGCTGTTGGTGACCTAAACACTTGAAGCTTTCGACCCTTTCTACTTCATTCCCATTGATGTAGACAGGGGCATGTTCTCCACTACGCTTCCTGAAGTCGATGACGATCTCCTTTGTTTTGTTGACATTGAGGGAGAGATGATTGTCGTCGCACCAGTTCACCAGATTGTATGTTCCATACAGGAAAACATAGACCATACGATAAATACATGAGGATACAAAATTAAAATACATAATCCGAGACAGCGGTGAAGTATATGTAGTACGGTGCTACAGGAGTCTGGTAACAGCGGGGAAGAAGCTGTTTTTGAATCTATAGGTGCGCGTTCTCGCGAGTTCTCAAACTTTTGTATCTTCTTGTCGATGAAAAATGTTGGAAGAGAATAAACCGGGTGTGAGGGGTCTTTGATTATGCATGGCGCCAATGGATGTGTAAAATTTTTAAGTAGCCAGGCACAATCTCTGAAGCTGCTCAAGGCCAAAGATAGCCTGTTGTTTTGTGAAAAAGTACAATACTGCAGTTGCTGGAAATCTGAAATAAAAACGGAAAATTCTACAAATACTCAGCAGGTCAGGCAACATCCGAACTATGACAGAGGGTCCTGAAGTATTGACCTGAAACATTGGGTGAGATTCTCTGGCCTCCCCGCAGCGTGCTCCTCGGCAGCCGTAGGTGGTCTGCCGTTGGCCAAAGATGGTATCTTCTGGTCCCGTCGCTGTCAATGGGATTTCCCATTGAATCCACCCTACACTGCCGGGAAATTCACGGGAACCGGGGAGTGAGCAGCCGGAAGATCTCATCCGTTAACTCTGTTTCTCTCTTTACAGATGCTTCCTGTTTCTCTACAGATGCTTCCTGAATCTATTCTGTTGTGTTTACTTTCTCTCCACATCCGCTGTTGTTGTTTCCTCTGTGGTTGGTTGGAGGTTTCTATTTGCATGACCAGTGATGTTGGAGCTTGTATAAATAACTTGATTCTTTGCACATTTACTTGAAAATGGGTGCCAGTTAATACAAGGGCCTGTGATAGTTCCAAACGCTGGAGTTTCCAAAGGCAACCTGTTGTTACATTGATCTTTGTAATGAATCCCTTGGAGTTTATATAACTTCGACAATGCAATACATTTGAAGCCAAGCGTATTGCGTTTGTAGCCATTTTGCATCGATCCATTGTTGATTTCATCTAACCAGCAATCAGATTGCAGGAATGGAATAAATAGACCATTTCCTTCCAGGATATAGAATGTGGGCTACTATGCAAAATATTTTTCAGTGATGTATTTGCATGTTGGTGCCAAGTAACAAGCAATTTGTTTAACCATGCCATCCATTTTCTCTTTCAGCAAATACCTATCTCTTCATGGTGCAAGCGCAAGGCAAAATGCTGAGGGACAATGTGCGAACAATAGGCATTCTGATTCGGGACCGCTACACCAAAAGGAATAGCACTCTAAATGGCACAGGTGGGCCACCTTTATTATAGCAGCCCAGTTTTTTAAAAAAATGTTTATTGGTTTTCAGTTCTTAAGTTATATATTGCACAACCGCACATAAAGGGGAAAAAATAGTAAATAATAAATAAACAAAGATGAGGCTGGTAAGCTGGAGGAGGTAGATATTCGGAAGGAAGATGTGTTAGAAATTTTGAGAAGCCTGAGGATAGACGAGTCCCCTGGGTTTATGGGATATATCCTTGGATTCTTTGGGAGGCGAGCGATGAGATTACAGAGTCTTTGGCTTTGATCTTTATGTCATCGCTGTCTACAGGAATAGTGCCAGAGGACTGGAGAGAGGTGAATGTTGTCCCCTTGTTCAAGAATATAACCCTGGAAATTATAGGCCGGTTAGTCTCACTTCGGTCATAGGTAAATTATTGGAAAGGGTCCTGAGGGATAGGATTTCTGATCATTTGGAAAGATACAGCTTAATCCAGGATAGGCGGCACGGATTTGTGAGGGGTATGCCTTGCCTCACAAGTTTGATTGTATTCTTTGAGGAGGTAACTAATTACACAGATGAAGGTAGAGCAGTTGATGTTGTATACATGGATTTTAGTAAGGCATTTGATAAGGTGCCCCATGGTCGGCTCATGCAGAAAGTAAGGAGGCATGGCATAGAGGGAAATTTGGCCGATTTGATCAGTAACTGGCTGTCACATAGAAGACAGAGGGTGGTGGTAAATTTTCATCCTGGAGCCCAGTCACCAGCGGTGTACCACAGGGATCAGTGCTGGATCCTCTGCTATTTGTGATTTTTATCAATGACTTGGATGATGGAGTTGAAGGTTGGGTTAGTAAATTTGCTGATGACACCAAGATTGGTGGAGTAGTGGATAACATGGAGGGATGTTGTAGGCTGCAAAGAGACATTGATGGAATGCAGAGCTGGGCTGACAAGTGGCAGACGGAATTTAACGCTGATAAGTCTGAGGTGATTCGTTTTGGTAGGACAAATTTTAATGCGGATTACAGGGTTAACGGCAGGGTTCTGAAGAATGTGGAGGAGCAGAGAGATCTCGGAGTTCATGTCCATAGATCTCTGAAAGTTGCCACCCAAGTGGATAGAGCCGTGAAGAAAGCACATTGAGTTTAAGAGCCGTGAGGTTATGCTGCAGCTGTACAAGACCTTGGTTAGACCGCATTTGGAGTATTGTGTGCAGTTCTGGTCACCTCATTATAGGAAGGATGTGGAAGCATTGGAAAGGGTGCAAAGGAGATTTACCAGGATGCTGCCTGGATTGGAGGGTAGGTCTTATGAGGAAAGGTTGAGGGAGCTAGGACTTTTCTCATTGGAGCGAAGGAGGATGAGAGGTGACTTAATTGAGGTGTGTAAGATGATGAGAGGGATAGATAGAGTGGACGTTCAGCAACCTTTTCCTTGGGTGGATGTAGCTGTTACAAGGGGGCATAACTATAAGATTCATGGTGGAAGATATAGGAGGGATGTCAGAGGTAGGTTCTTTACAGAGTGGTTTGGGCGTGGAACACACTCCCAGCTATGGTAGTGGAGTCGGACACTTCAGGAACATTCAAGCAGTTATTGGATAGGCATATGAAGTGCACTAGAATGATTGGGAGTAGGTTGATTTGATCTTAGTTTCAGACTAGTTCGGCACAACATCGTGGGCCGAAGGGCCTGTACTGTGCTGTACAGTTCTATGTTCTTTAAGCAGAAATCAGCACATATATTTACAGACAATTATTGTCTTCTCTTCTACTCTGGCATGGCCCCCCTTTAGTCGCCTACATCTGTTATAATCCCCAGTGTGGCCGAGCACGTATTTACACCTGTCTATTAACAGTTTAATTTGGGTTTCAGCTTGCCCCCCACTCTGGTTGCCTACATTGCTGGCTACAAACAGATCTTGGAACAAGTTGGTGACCGGCTTCCACGTCCTGTGGAAGCCCTCCTCTGACCCCCGGAATGCCAGTTTTATTTTCTCCAGCTTGAGAAAACCTATCAGAAAATCTACGTAGAGCCAGTCTGCAGCTTTGGGTGGTGATATGATAGCCAGCTGAGCAGGATTCTCCAGCGGGTGATCAGGGAGGCAAAGGTGAGGGCGTCAGCTCTCCTCCTCATAAAGAGTTCTTGCTAACCTGTAAGCCTGAAGTGTTGTCTCATCTGGTACCACATCCGGAATGTGGCTATGACCACTGGACTTCTTGCATACTTGGTCAGGGGGGATGGTAATGCAGTGGTGACTAGGGCTGGAAGGGATGTCCCTATGCAGGAACTCGCCTGCATTTTTACCCATCCTGCCCCCCGGTTCCTTTACCCAACCTCTTGCTCTTTCTGTGTGGCTGCCCAGTGGTAGACTCTCCCCCCCCCCCCCCCCCCCCCCCCCCCCCTCTGTGGGTTCACCAGAAAGATCTCACTTTTGCTCAGGTTGAGTTTCTAGCTCAAGAAGGCACCAAACTCCTTCAGGAGTCTCATTATCCCTTCCATGCTGGGTCCAGGGGCTCGGGATGTAGAGGAGAAGATCGTGCTCCTAGTCCGCCCCTTTGGATACTGCTGATTGCCTGTGGCTTGATTGCCAGACTAAACAGCAGGCAGGACAGCGGGCATCCCTGCCTCGTGCCTCTGTCTGTACGCTCGCTCTGGGAGCGCTGTGCAGCAGAAGGTGAACCCTGGCCAAAACCCAAACTGTTCCAGTACGTCCATGAGGTACGTAGAACATACAGTGCAGAAGGAGGCCATTCGGCCCATTGAGTCTGCACCGACCCACTTAAGCCCTCACTTCCACCCTATCCCCGTAACCCAATAACCCCTCCTAACCTTTTGGTTACTAAGGGTAATTTACCATGGCCAATCCACCTAACCTGCACATCTTTGGACTGTGGGAGGAAACCGGAGCACCCGGAAGAAACCCACGCAGACACTGGGAGAACGTGCAGACTCCACACAGACAGTGACCCAGCGGGGAATCGAACCTGGGACCCTGGTGCTGTGAAGCCACAGTGCTATCCACTTGTGCTGCCGTACTTCCACATGACTCTTGTCAAAGGCTTTTTCTGCGTCCAGGGAGATCATCACCTCTGGTGTTCTCTCCTCGGATGGGGTCATTATCACGTTCAGCAGGTGCCCGATGTTCGATGTTAGCTGCCTGCCCATGACAAAACCCATCTCATCATCCATGACTATCTCTGGCACACAACTGTCCAGCCACTTTGTCGGGGCTTTTGCCAGGATCTTTGTGTCTACATTGAGTAGCGAGATGAGCCTGTAGGACACGCACTCAGTTGGGTCTTTGTCCTTTTTGGGTATCAGCAATAGAATCTTGTGCTATCGTCGGTGGCAGGGAAGCCCATACCAGCAAGTCTGTGAACAGCTCCTGCAAGTGCGTGAACAGCTCCTGCAAGTGCAGGGCCAATGCTGGTGCGTATTTCTTTGTAGATGTCCGCTGGGAAACCATCTGGTCCCGGCGCCTTCCCCACCTGCATGGAGTTGATAGAACTGGGCTAAGTCCTAGAGACTAAGTGCTTCCAGGCCTTGTATTTTCTCATTCCCCATGACCGGCATGGCTAAGCCATTGAGGAATTGCTTCATCACCGAGTCCCACTTGTGTTTGGGGGGGGGTTCTGTCGCCTAATAGAAGGTTGCGAAGGCCTCATTGACCCTTTCTGGCGTGGTGACTAGCCTGCTGTTGTTGTCCATTTCCCTGAGCCATTTCCCTCGTTGCTGCCTGCTTTCTCATCTAGTGAACCAGCAGGGGACTGGCTTGGTCTCTGTGTTAGTAAAAGGTCCCCAGTATCTGGCGGAGCTAGTGCATTGCTTTTCCCGTGGAGAACAGGTCAAGGTCCGTTCGTAGCTTCTTCCTCTCCATAGTAACTCTACGGTCAGGGCCATGGAGTACCGTCGGTCCACTTACAGTATGGAGTCAACCAGTTATTGCCAAGACGCCCTCTCCTTGCTATCTTTGCGCCCCTTCTATGCAATAATTTCCCCCCTTATCACTGGCTTCAGTAACTCCCCTATGGAGGCTGAGATTGCCCCATTCTGGTTGTTGGTAAATTACCATCTATGGCCTGTGATATTTGTTTGCAGAATGACTTATTGACAAAGTGGGCCATGTCCAGCCTCCATGGAGGGCATCGTATCTGGCCTGACTCCAACCTCACATCCATGTAGTGTGGAGTGTGGTCAGCGATCATAATTGCGGAGTACTTTGCTCCCACTATCCCTGGAAACACTGCTTTCCCCATCATAAATAAGTCTATCCTGGTGTAGACCCTGTCTGTGTACATGGGAGAAGGAGACTTCTCTCCTGGGTGTGTGAACCTCCATGGGTCAACTGCCCCCATCTGTTCCATGAACATGCCCAGTTCCTTCACCATGTTTGACTTTTTCCACGATTTGGCGTTTGATCTGTCTGTCTGTTAAAGTCCCCCACCGCCATGAGTCGGTGTGTGTCTGTCGGAGATTTCCGCCATGGTCTTTTTAATGAATTCTGCATTGTCCCAGTTGGAGCATATGCGTTTGCAAGGATCACTGGTGCCCCCTCCAGGACAATACAAACCATGACGTACCGTTTCCCCCATGGTCCATAACCATCCTCTTCACTGTAAATACTGTCCTCTTACTGAGCAGTATGATCGCCCTACCCTGCGCTTGACCCATAGCACAAATGGGACATCTGTCCCACCCACTCTTTCACCGGAGTCGGTCCTTCTCCTTCAGGTGGGTCTCCTGGAGGAAGACTATGTCAGCTTTCATACTTTTCAGGTGGGTGAAAACTCTGGATCTTTTCACTGGGCTGTTCAGTCCCCTGATATTCCAGGTGACTATTCTGATGGGGTTGTTTTCCTGTGTCGATCATCTACCTCCACTGGTGCGTGTTCTTCTCCCCCCCCCCCCCTTCTTTTCAGCCCCTTCTGTGACCTACTGCTCTTGCCTCCTCCTTTCAAATTCCGAATTGAAGACGAGGCGGTTCAGTCCCACATAAATATCTCTGCATATTTTGTTGTCCGATAGATTGAGGTGTCTGGTTCATTGCTGGTTCTATTACTGTCCCACCAGTCCATGCTTGTGGACAAATTCATTTGTGTTTGCCAGTGTGGTGAAACAGTACTCCCTGCCCAGGAAAGTCACCCAGAGCCTGACCACGCCGTATTAAAAAGGGCCACAACGTACCAGCCTCCCCGAACAGGTGCCGGAATGTGGCAACTAGGGGCTTTTTACAGTAACTTAATTGAAGCCTACTTGTGACAATAAGCGATTATTATTATTATTATTAGCTTTGTTAAATTCTGCCCGGCGCTTGGCTTGGCCAGGTCTGCCCCCAATGTCCTGGCCTATGTGGATCAAGTGTCCCTCCCAATTACAAGGCCTTGTGTGTTTTGCCCAGTTTAGGATCCCTTTCCTGTATTGGTACCGTGTAGTTTCGCAATGATATTCCACGGCTGTTCCCAGCATTGGGGTTTTGGCCAGAGTGACCTGTGGGCTCTGTCCACTTACGGGGGTTTGGGGACGAGACATACAGGAATGAGATAGAGAATCTAGTGAACTGGTGCGACGACAATAATCTCTCCCTCAATGTCAACAAAACAAAGGAGATTGTCATCGTCTTCAGGAAGTGTAGTGGAGAATATGCACCAGTCTACATCAATGGGAACGAAGTGGAAAGGGTCGAGAGCTTCAAGTTTTTAGGTGTCCAAATTACCATCAACCTGTTTTGGTCCCCCCATGCTGACGCTATAGTTAAGAGAGCCCACCAACGACTCTACTTTCTCAGAAGACTAAGGAAATTTGTCATGTCAGCTACGACTCTCTCCAACCTTTACAGATGCATCAATGAAAGCATTCTTTCTGGTTGTATCACAGCTTGGTATGGAACCTGCTCTGCCCAAGACTGCAGGAAACAAAAGGTTGTGAATGTAGCCCAATCCATCATGCAAACCAACCTCCCATCCATTGACTCTGTCTATAATTCCCACTGCCTCGGAAAGGCAAATCAGCATAATGAAGGATCCCCCGGACATACTTTCTTCCACCTTCTTCCGTCAGGAAAAAGATAAAAAAGTTTGAGGTCACGTACCAACCGACTCAAGAACAGCTTCTTCCCTACTGCCATCAGACTTTTGAATGCACCTACCTCGTATTAAGTTGATCTTTTCTCTACATCCGAGTTATGACTAACATTACATTCTGTAGTCTCTCCTTCCTTCCTTCTCTATGTATGGTATGCGTTGTCTGTATAGCATGCAAGAAACAATATTTTTCACTGTATACTAATATATGTGACAATAAATCAAATCAAGAATTCACTTCCAACCAGTTTGCCCAGCATCTGGACCACATACTCCGTAGGGTTCTTGCCCTCGGTTTCCTCCAGGCCCTCAGTTTCTTCCGATAGGCCCACATTGCGGAGGTTCTAGTGGCGCGATTGATTTTCTTGGTCCTCAACCTTCCCCATTGGTGTCCCTTGTGTTGCCACCAACCTTGCCATCTCTGTCTCCACCGAGATGATTCGATTGTTCTGGTCGGTCGCGGCCTTCTCCAGCTCTCTGATCATCGCTTCCTGCATTTTTAGCTGCCTTTCTGTCTTTTGTTACCCTACTTGCAGGGTGACCAATGCCTCTATACCTCCACTTTGACTGTTATATATATATATATATATAAAAATGATTTGGAGGAAAATGTAACTGGTCTGATTAGTAAGTTTGCCGACGACACAAAGGTTGGTGGAATTGCAGATGGCGATGCAGACTGTCAGAGGATACAGCAGGATTTAGACCATTTGGAGACTTGGGCGGTGAGATGGCAGATGGAGTTTAATCCGGACAAATGTGTGGTAATGCATTTTGGAAGATCTAATAGAGGTAGGGAATATACAGTGAATGATAGAAACCTAAAGAGTATTGACAGTCGGAGATATCTTGGAGTACAGGTTCACAGGTCACTGAAAGGCGCAACACAGGTGGAGAAGGTCGTCAGGAAGGCATACGGAATGCTTGCCTTCATTGGCCGGGGCATTGAGTATAAGAATTGGCAAGTCATGTTGCAGCTGTATAGAACCTTAGTTAGGCCACACTTGGAGTATAGTGTTCAATTCTGGTCGCCACACTACCAGAAGGATGTGGAGGCTTTAGAGAGGGTGCAGGAGAGATTTACAAGGATGTTGCCTGGTATGGAGGGCATTAGCTGTGAGGAGTGGTTGAATAAACTTGGTTTGTTCTCACTGGAACGAAGGATGTTGAGCGGCGACCTGATAGAGGTCTACAAGATTATGAGGGGCATCGACAGAGTGGATAGTCAGAGGCTTTTTCCCAGGGTAGAGGGGTCAATTACTAGGGGGCATAGGTTTAAGGTGCGAGGGGCAAGGTTTAGAGGAGATGTACGAGGCAAGTTTTTTTTTTACACAGAGGGTAGTGGGTGCCTGGAACTCGCTGCCGGAGGAGGTGATGGAAGCAGGGACGATAGTGACGTTTCAGGGGCATCTTGACAAATACATGAATAGGATGGGAATAGAGGGATATGGACCCCGGAAGTGTAGAAGATTTTAGTTTGGACCGGCAGCATGATCGGTGCAGGCTTGGAGGGTCGAAGGGCCTGTTCCTGTGCTGTACTTTTCTTTGTTCTTTAATGGCGTCTGGAGCTCTTGTGTTAGGAACTCCCTCCATTCGTTCATCAAGAGGTAGCCCTGCACACGATCCAGCGGCCCATCATGCTCGGGTGTGGCCAGAACCTTGTTGCCCCACGTGTTTGCCATCACCTCGATCCTTCTCTCCTGGCTCTTGCTGCTTTTGCCATCTCGTCGGCCCCTAGGATTGCTGCTACGTGTCATGTTTCCTTCGTCATGGAGGTGTTGGAGGAGTGTGAGGGTTATTTCCCAGATTTAGTGGACTATTTTGGCTTAAAAGTGCCTAGATTCACGTTTCCAGGAGGTTTCTGCTCAGCACATCCCCGTCACGAGAAGTCTGCAGCCCAGTTTTTTAAACACTTGCATGCAATTACCTGTGCAGCTTTAAAAGTGATGTAACCACTGCCAGAGTAATCATCGCTCCCCCCCCACTCTTTTCTCTCTCTCTCTCTCTCTTTCTTCTCTCCTCCCCCCCCCCGGCAATAAAAAGTAGATAACAGCAAAACAAACACGGATGCTTATTGAGAGACCCGAATCAGTTGCGTGCTGAAATGTATGCACTTTGAAATCTGGGCCATTAGCCAATTCTGATCTACGGCTAGCCTTCAGTGCCCAACTTTACACTATAAGAAACCATATATCGGACATACATAGGATGTTGCAAAGCAGCTGCCTCTGGGACCTTTCACTGAATTGTGATCATTTTGTGAAGTCCATGTTTGCAGATCAGCGTGTAGCAGTAGCAGCCATTTGTGGAGTGGTGAGCTCTTTCTCCATTATGGCAGAGAAACCGCTCTGCCTTTGTGTTTGAATGCTAGCCTGGGTCTATCTCAGGGGTAGAGCAGTTTCTCTACCATTATGGATGCTGGTAAACAGCTCCACATTCTATTGGATAGATTTATAATACAGGTTTGAAAATAAGGATTCTGGCAAAAAAAACAAGATCGCTGATGGTAGTCCCAAAGATGTCTGGAGCTAACACTCTTCATTGTGCCTTTTCAATGATCTACACTTGCTGTTCTCATAGCAGCTTTACTTGATTAAAAAAAAGACATTTGGACCAGTAGATGAGATCTCAAGAGAATCCGATGAAGGGCTGCACTTGAACTGGTAACGTGTCTTTTTTTCCCTTTGGATGTCAAGTTGCATTTTCTGTTGTTGCTTCTGAACATTCAGTTGGCTAGCACTCCATCTAGTGGGTGTCCATTATTCAGTCAGCCAGACATGTGGCCTGCATGGATATCCATTACTGTGCAGACGATTCCAAACCGAGCCACTGAAAATATCACACTCCAGCGAAGTTCCTCTGTGCCTGGTGTGAAATGCGCACACATGGGGATGGTAGCATAGTGGCAAGATTACTGGGTTAGTAGTCTAGAGGCCTGCACTTGTGAGTGCGTCTCTAATTCACTTGTCTCTCAGTCCGGAGGAAACAGTCTCAAACACGTTTGTACTTCAGAATATTCTTTATTGCGACCGGGGCAGCCCTCTAGGTATTCCAGGGAACCACCTCGGAAAGTGCCAAAGTATTGCTCAAAACATCCTTCTTTTATATGTATTATGAGGGGGCTGTCCCTTACATTCACATGAGCTCACCCCCATTACAAAGCATAAACTTGTTATTGACATAGTTCCAATACATGATTTCACAGACTTTGAGGTTATCTATTGGCACATGAGTATATCTTAATCAGCAGGTGTTAGCCATAGTTGCAAGCGGCTCCCACATTTCATATTCCGTCATCCGGCCATCTTCCTTGTTTCTCAAGGCTATTCGGCTTACAGTCATTCATGAGCCAGCTCACGAATTCAGATATCAACTCCCTTATCTCAACAAGTTCATCCTCAATAACCTCAATCTTCAATAACAAACTCCTCCACTGGTGATTTTCCACTCATGTATCTCATTCATTCTGGCTCGTTCTAGCTCTTAACCCTTGCTTCACATCCTCGCACTAATGATCTGAAGACATGAGTTTGAATACCACCACAGCAGCTGGATGAAATTGTGATTCAGTTAATCCGTAAATCTGGGATAAAAATGATCATCAAATTACCAGTAAAAACCCACCTGGGTCACGAGGGCTGGTTTAATTATTACTTGTTCTTCAGGAAAGGAAATCTGCTGTTCTTGCCAATCTGGTCTATATGTGACTCTCGACCAACAGCAAGGTGGTGGATTTTTAACTGCTCAGAAATGGCCTCGTAAGCCTCACAGGGCTCGTCACCACCTGCTTGAGGGAAATTGGGTATGCGCAATAAATGCTGGCCGTGCCAGCGTTGCTTGATTCCGAAGAACAAGTCCTTTTCCAAAATCTAGAGCAGCTCAATGGTCACTGTTTAGGCTTCAGGGCAACAACATCTGCACATGGCTATTGCTGGATTTTAATCAGCTGAAACTGCGCAGCTCATCCAGTATTTAAAATCCCATTGCTTGCTCAACCAGGACCATATGATCTGTTATGAAATCAGCGTGCACATTTGTAGGACCATAGCAGTTTAGAGCCCAGGCATAGGCCATTTGGTGCAGTGTATCTTTACCCACTTTTCCTGGAGCAAACCATGATGAATCACGCAGCCAGTTGTATTTCTCTTTCAACCATATCTATATTTTCCCCTTAAAAGATTCAATTACCTGTACCTCAGCTATTTAAAAAATGTAGCAACTCTGCATAAAGTTTTTTTTTAACTAAACCTTCTCAATTGCAGTGGTGTTTAAATTCATGACTCCTTGTTGTGCCATATCAAAAATCTTCATTATTTTTGAACCTGGTGAGATTACTGCAGGGTTATTTTGGGGGAGAATTCAGCTCTGAGGCTGATCTACCCTCAGTCTCAGCAATGAACCAGGCCGGCTGGTTAATAATCAACATTGCCGTGAGAAATTACAACCTACCCAGCTCTGACATTGGATTGCTGTAGAAACATGACTCTGTTTGAATCTTCAACCATTAATAGCAAACCAAGCCCCCCCCCCCCCCGCCCCCCAAAGAAATTCTTCTTGACTCTCGTGGAGGATGGGGTATTGAAAAATGTTATTCCAGATCCACAATTCCAGATCCACAGCAGAATCGTGTGAAATGTGGTACTTTTTAAGTTAATTATTCATGTTTTATTTGCAAGAACAAACAGTTCAATCTTTTACCACTCTACAATTATTTTTATCCTTTTAATTATGTGCAGAGGCCCGAGATGTAGCAACATTCGAAATGGAACGTTAGCCTGGAATTCCCACCGATGTGTCAACGGAAGTTTAAAAAAATCCCTGATTTAATGCAATAAATTATTTTATTTATTTTTAAAAAAAATTATGTACAGAGTAGGAATGTTGTAAGACCTTAAGAAATAGGAACAGGAGTGGACCATTCGCTCCTTTGAGCCCGCTCTACCATTAATAAGATCAAAGCTGACCCAACACTCACTAAGTCTACTTTCTGCCGTATCTCCATAACCTTTAAAAACCTGTCGACCTTGGCCTTGAAATTGTTCAAGGACTCGGCCACCATGGCTCCCTGGGGTAAAGAATTCCAAAGATTCAGCCCCTTTGACAGAAGAAATTCTTCCTCCAATCTGTCTTAAATGAGCACCCCCTTATTTTTGGCTATGTTCTCTGGTCCCACTATCCCGTGAGTGGAAACATCCTCCTGACGTTTGCCCAGCCTTTTTTTAAAAAGAAATCTTTTTATTCTCCACATTTTCATAAAATTAACAACAAAAGAAAGAAACAAACACAATAACAATTCACCAGAAACAATAGTCCCCTCAATATACAGGCCAATACATCTACTCGTGCATTCCAGATAAAAGTTAACAGTCAATCAGTAAGCAGTGCAACAATTACATTCCCCCCCCCCCCCCCCGCCCCCCAATGTTCAATGGCAACCAATTTTCAAAAGTGCGTAATAAACGCACATGAATTGTAGAACCCCTCCATTCCCCTCGGCTCCAATTTCACCTTCTCAAGAGTCTGAAATTCAAGTAGGTGCCCCTGCCAAGCCGAGGCACAGGGTGGAGAAGCTGACCTCCACCCCAACAGGACCCACCTCTGGGCAGTCAGTGAAGGGAGGGCTAAAACATCTGCTTCCATACCCGCCTGCAGCTCGGGCCGGTCTGACACCCTGAAAATGGCTTCGAGGGGACTTGGTTCAAAGTTCACATGTAGTACCCCCTGAGAACCTCCCTCCAATACCTCTCCAGCTTTGGACAGGACCAAAACTTATGTACGTGCTTTGCAGGGCCCATCCCGCAATGCTCACATACATCCTCCACTCCCTCAAAGATTCGGCTCGGTCCTCGTGAGGTGCGCCCTATCCACGACCTTAAGCTGTATCAGCCCCAATCTCATGCATGAGGTTGAGGCGTTCACCTTTCGGAGCACTTTACACCACACAACACCTTCTTCCATAACCTCCCCAACTCTTCTTACCACTTGGCTATAATTCTCTCCATGGACACATTGTCCTCTTCCAAAATCTTCCCATAAATCGCCGACACCACCCCTTCTCCATTGCCCCCCAACAACGAAAGGGTCGGTGTTATCGGGAAACTCGGAACCTTCCTACAAAGTCTCAGAGAGCTGCAGGTACCTAAACCCTTGCCCCAGTTCATGCTTCTCCCCCAACTCTTCCAACCTCACCCCCCCTCCCATCCATCTTCCCCGGCTCAAACCTGTGATTCCCCCTGATCGGCATCTCCCCTGACCCAGCTGTCAGCTTAAAGTACCTCAGAATCTTCAGTGTTGGCACCACCACCAACATCCCAGAGTACTTGCCCGGGGCCATCGGGAGGGGAGCATTGCCAACGCCCTCAACCCCACCCCCTATACAGACCCTCCAATGGGACTCTCTTTCCCCCCCCCCCCCCCCCCCCCTCCCCCCACAACCTAATTCCTCACCTTTTCTGCATTCACCGCCCAATAGAAATCTAATAATTGCAGGAAGCCCAACCCCCTCCCCCGCCTGCCACCCTCTCTGTAGGACCACCTTCCTGACTCTGGCTACCTTGCACGCCCCCCCACACCCAGTAAATGAGGTGAATGACTTGTCCACTTCCTTAAAGAATACCTTCGGCAAAAAGACCGGTAGGCACTGAAATAAAAACAAATATTGCGGCAACACGTTTGTTTTAATTGCCTGCACCTGGCCTGCCAGTGACTGGGAAGTTGTCTCACCTTGCCAAGTCCGCTTTCACCCTCCCCACCAAACTAGTAAAATTGTACCTATGGAGCACCCCCCACCCAATCCCGCGCCACCTGCACCCCCAAATACCTGAAGTGGGTTGCTGCCCGACGAATGGCAGTCCTCTCAACTACCAGCCCCCACTACCGACAAATGGCAGAGGCGACATGTGACACCACTGCCTGATAACCAGGTACAGAGCAAAGTACCCCGAACTCTTGCTGTTCGTGCGGATACTCGCCATCGGTTCCTTATATAGTGGCCGTACCCATTCCGTAAATCCTGACCCAATCCCAAACCTCTCTAGAACCGATATCAAGGACCCCCATTCTACCCGATCAGAAGCCTTTTCCGCATCTAGTGCAACCACCACCTGCGTCTCCTTGCCCTAAGCTGGCGTCATGATTATGTTGTCCTCCTTTCACGAACCCTGTCTGGTATTCCCCTATCACCTTCGGGAGGCACCCCTCCAATCTTGCTGCCAGTATCTTGGCGTCTACATTTTGTAGCGATGAAAGCCCTACACGAGCCACATTCTGTTACGTCCTTATCTTTCTTTAACAGCAGGAAGATCGAAGCCTGCCCCAATGTATGTGGTAGCACCCCCTTCCCTAACGCCTCCTCAAACATCCCCACCATCAGTGGCTCCAATTTGTCATTGAATTTCTTGCAATACTCCACTGGGAACCCATCTGGTCCTGCCACCTTCCCCGATTGCATTTTCCCAATTACCTCCTTTACCTCCTGTTCCCCCACCTCCTCCAGCCTTGGATACTCCAATCCATCCAGGAACTCCCATATCTCCTGATCCTCCCCCGGTGGCTCCGACCTATACAATTTTTCATAACCAGTGCCATCTTCACTTGACCTAAAGCTGCACACCTTGCCAACTCCACAGTTAAGTCCTGGTATATGCGTACACCAGCTCCAGCCCACTGCACCTCCCGCTTATGCTTCGCCCAACTCCGGGTATCTGTAAAAACGAACAATTACCGCTCTTGGCAGCTCGTCTTCGGTTGAGGCCTCAACGACCCGATGCAGTTTGTACCAGGAGGGAACTTCCCTCTCCCCTCTCCTCCCCCAACAGCTCCGCCAATATCTTGGCAAATTACTCCATCGCCCTCGGGGCCCTCCACCCCTTTGGGCAGGCCCACTATTCTCAGATTTTGCCATCTACATCTGTTTTCCAGGTCTTCCATGTTCACTCTCAGACCTTTGTTGGCCTCCACCACCCTCTGCAGCTCCTCACCCATTAAGGTGAGCTGATCGCTGTGTTGCGACTAGGCCTCCTCCACCCCCTTCAGTTTCTCGCCCTGCTGCCACACCTCGGCCGATGATTTCAACATTGCCGCCTTCAACGCCATCACCAGTCCCATAATTTCCGCCATTATCTCTGTCCTCATCACCTCTATGTGCTTAGCAAACTGCTTTTCAAATTCCACGGCCATTACCTCGGTCACTGTTTCTGTCTTGAGCAGTGTGCCCTACCCAGCGATCCAGCTTCCGCCATCTTTTCAGCTGCCAGGCTGCCCCTCTCACTCAACGGTGAATCTTCACTTGCCTCCTTCTTTACGGCAGCTTTCTTCGGATTTTTGGACATTCCCCCCCCCCTCTTCCTTATGTCTTCCTACATCGAAATCCCCAGGAAGGGAGGGTGACTCCGAGTCCAGGATTGGCAATATTTCGGGTATCAGAAGATCCGGGAGCCAAGCTGGGGCAGGAGGCCGATGTTCTGGCCTTCTCCTCCCTGATGGCCCGGAGATGGATTATGCTGGGATGGAGAGACTCCAAACCCCCCAAAGTCAGGAGTGTGCGTCAGCGACATGGCGGGGTTTCTCAGGCTGGAAAAGATTAAGTTCGCCTTGAGAGGATCAATTCGGGGGTTCGCCCGGAGGTGGCAGCCATTCATCGACTTCGTCAAGGAAAGTTGAACGCCAGCAGTAAGGGATGGAGGGGAAAAGGGGGGGAGGGGCAGGGGAGGAAAATGGGAGGCATGGTAGTGTAAGATGAGGACAGGGAACTTCATACGTGGGCAATTAGGAAATAGGGCGGGGGTAGTAGGGGGACATTGTTTTTAGGTCTTTTGCGTGGGTCAGCTCACACGGTTGTTGAAGGAGTGTTAAAGTGTTAAACTCTAAGCTGTGAAAATTACATATGCTTCAATAAAATATTTTCTAAAAAAAAAAATCCCAGGGACCAGGCATTAAGTTCCTAAAAATCAAGCCTTGACTAGGAGGCACCCAACGTGCGACTTCCTCCTACGTGCCACCCCCAGAGAGGTACAGACCCATCCTGATTAATCTTTCCTAATATGGCAGTCCCTTCATTCCTGGGATCATCCTCATAAGTACTTTTCACATTTGGAGCAACACATTATTTTAATACTCCAGCCCCTTTAAAATAAAAGCCAGCATTCCATTTGTGTTCCCTCGTACTTTCTGCACCAGTAGGCTGGCTTTCTGGGTTTCTTGAACAAGGATCCCCAAGTCCCTTTGTGCTGCAGCTATGTGTCCATTTAAATAATAATCCGCCTTCTCATTCTTTCTTCCAAAATGAGCAATCTCACATTTTCACCACATTTAATTCCATTGCCAATTTTCTGCCCACTCTCTTAACCTGTCACTATCTCTCTGTAAGCGAAATAAATAACTTAACACATATTCCAGTTCCATTAAGCAACTTGGGGTAGTCAGTCTAGGCAAAATGTAAATTTTGACCATTGTTGTTAGTTTTCTTCAGTCACTGTTTATCCTGCTTCACAATATTTTCTGTCTTCCTGTTAGACTGCGAGTCTCTAATTCTGTGCTTTCTGCCGATAATGCATATTGTGGGCTGTGAATAGTCACAATTTCTTGGGAAATGCCCAAGCTATCGAATATATCCTCTCAGCGAATTATTAGATGTGGAGCTATGCATAGCAGACAGTTTCTTGAACATTGGCTATGCACGGTTCTTTTCCGCAATTGCACCTCAATGTCATGTTTGAGTGCGCAAGGTTCATCCTGACATACTGTTGGAGAAAAAATAATGAGCACAGCAAAAATGCTGGATAAACTCAGCATGTTTGGCAGCATCAGTGGAGAGAGAAACAGAGTTAATGTTTTGAGTCTGTATGATTTCTCCAGAACTGAGAAATAATTTATTTAAATCCCTGCTGATGGATGAAGGCGTTTTAAGAATGTCTCAAAAATTAAATGAAAGTCTCATAGTGACATGACAAAAGTACTTCACGGTATTAATGGAACAATCATATACAGCTACCCATTCTTCCTTGAATAGTGTCATGGAATCTTTTACAGCCACTTAAACGGCCAGAAAGGGCTTCAGTTTAATATCACAACAAAAGGACTCGCCAACAATGCAGCAGAACCAAAGCATCAGGCTAGATTATATGCTTGTGTCCTGGATTGGGGCATAACCCTGCAACTTGCTGATTCAAGTGGAAACGCTCCAGTGAACCAATTTAATGAAGGGGTTAGACAAGCCAGCCCCAAAATAGATCCGATGAAAAAGTATTTCAAAATACAATTTCCCCCTTGTAGGATAAATGTTTTAATGTTTCTACGTTCTCGGCAGTTTTCAGGATTAAATTTATGAAATAACTATCATTCCTTTTCCTTCCTAGGTCCTGACATGCTACCAAAAGCAAACAAGCGTGCAAGGGAGAATTGTCACTTTTTGGCTATAGAGATATTAAAATGCATTAACATAAGCGAAGAACAGTGCCTCGACAGCTAATTAAATACGAAGCCTATTTGTTCCCTATTAAGGGAATAAAACATTTAGTGTGCAGATCAGCAAGTGCTTGTTTTTATTTGTCAAACTAAATTAAATTTGTTATCTTTCCATCACAGGTATAATAGCGAACAAAATGCTGAATGGATGTGCCGTCTTTGATCAGTTGTGTTGCATTAATTGATCATGCCACATTATCACTTTCCCCTCTAGATTATCTTGAAGGGTATAATTCAAGTGAATACCTTGGTCAGGGTGGAACGTATCTTCCTGAAGACTTCACATATTCTCCTGGCCTCCCTTGTCCAGAAAAACTACCTTCTATGAGTAAGTAATATAAGTAAACATGTAGTAAAACTTGCCATTCCAATTCTGTCTGTGATAAAAGGGAGAATGCATATAAATGTTTTTATTCCAGTTCCCCAACTATTTCTTTTACTACTCTCTGACAAGTTCTCTTTTAGTGAATGTGTGAGCAGCCCATTGGTCTTTAGGGATACTATAGATGCATCTGTATTCGTTGCTCTACACTTATTCATTTTTGCACTGTAGAAATAGTCATACATAGAATTGAAGTAGATTGAGCTAACAGAATATACTGCTACAATTCAGACTCTCCCAACACTTCAAACTACTCCCAACAGTTTTGTACTCGTATAGTGCCTTCAGTGTATTAAAATATCTCCAGATGCTTCACTGGAACATTCATCAAAAATAACACTACACAATATAAGGAGATATTGTCTTTTTAATTAAAAGTACCCAATTTTTTTTTCCAATTAAGGGGCAATTTAGCGTGGCCAATCCACCTACCTTGCACATCTTTGGGCTGTGTGGGTAAGACCCAAACAGACATTGGGAGAATGAGCAAACTCCACATGGACGGTACGATGTTGTGGGCATAACAGAGACGTGGCTGCAAGGGGATCAGGGCTGGGTTCTAAATATACAAGGATATGTGTCCTATCAAAAGAACAGGCAGATGGGCAAAGGGAGCGGGGTTGCATTGTTAGTAAGGAATGAAGTTAAATCGATAGCAAGGAGCGATTATAGGATCAGAAGGCACAGAATCTCTGAGTTGAGCAATCGCAAAGGTAAAAAGACCCTGATGGGAGTTATGTGCAGATCCCCTAGCAGTAGTCAGGATGTGTGGCAGAAAATAAATCAGGAGATAGAAAAGGCATGTAAAAAAAGGCAATATTACAATAATCATGGGGACTTCATATTCAGGTGGACTGGTAGTGGGAGCAGTGACCACAATATGATAGAATTTACCCTGCAGTTTGAGAGAGAGAAACTGGAATCAGATGTAATGGTATTACAATTAAATAAGGGTAACTACAAAGAGGGAAGAGCAGGCCAGAGTTGATTGGAAAAGGAGCCGAGCAGTGGAACAGCAATGGCAGGAGTTTTTGTGGGTTATTCGGGAGGCACAACAGAAATTCATCCCAAGGGGGAGGAAACATGCTAAGGGGAGGACAAGGCATCCATGGTTGACGAGGGGAGTCAAGGACAACATAAAAGCAAAAGAAAAGCACACAAAGTGGCAAGGATTAATGAGAAGCCAGAGGATTGGGGATCCTCAGAGGATTGGGAGAGAAGATCAAATATTATTGTAAACTTTCTAGTAATATAAAAGAAAATGGGAAGAGTTTATCTCAATATATAAAAGGTAAGATAGGCAAAAATAAACATTGGATCACTGGAAAACGTGGCTGGAGAAGTTATAATATGAAACAAAAAAATGGCAGACGAACTGAATAGTTACTTTGCATCAGTCTTCACGATGAAAGGCACCAGTGGGATTCCAGAGCTCCAGGAGAATCAGGGGACAGAGGTGAGTGCAGTTGCCATCACTAAGGAGAAGGTTCTGGGGAAACTGAAAGGTCTGAAGGTGGATGAGTCACCTGGACCGGATGGACTACACCCCAGAGTTCTGAAGGAGATAGCTGAGGAGATTGTGAAGGCATTGGTGGTGATTTTTCAGGAATCTCTGGAGGCAGGAAGGGTCCCAGAGGGCTGGAAGGTGGCTAATGTAACACCATTGTTTAAGAAGGGAGGGAGGCAGAAGACGAGAAATTACAGGCCAGTTAGCCTGACTTCGGTCATTGGTAAGGTTTTAGAGTCCGTTATTAAAGATTAGATCACGGAGCACTTGGAACCGCATGGTAAAATAGGAGTGAGTCAGCACGGCTTTGTCAAAGGGAGGTCATGTCTGACATCTGCTCGAGTTCTTTGAGGAGGTAACGAGGAAGTTAGACAAAGGAGAACCAGTGGATGTGATTTATTTTTATTTTCAGAAGGCCTTTGACAAGGTGCCACATAGGAGATTGTTAAATAAGTTAAGAGACCATGGTATTAAGGGTAAGATCCTGGCATGGATAGAGGATTGGCTGACTGGCAGAAGGCAGAGAGTGGGGATAAAGGGGTCTTTTTCAGGATGGCAGCCGGTGACTAGTGGTGTACTTCGGGTCGATGCTGGGACCACAACTTTTCACAATATACATTAATGATCTGGAAGAAGGTACTGAAGGCACTGTTGCTAAGTTTGCAGATGATACAAAGATCTGTAGGGGGACAGTTAGTATTGAGGAAGCAAGGAGGTTGCAGAAGGATTTGGACAAGCTCGGAGAGTGGGCAATAAAGTGGCAAATTGAATACAATGTAGAAAAGTGTGAGGTTATGCACTTTGGAAGGAGGACTATTTTCTAAATGTGGAAATGCTTAGGCAATCAGAAGTACAAATGAACTCTGGAGTCTTTGTTCACAATTCTCTGAAGGTTAACGTGTAGGTTCAGTCTGCAGTTAGGAAGGCAAATGCAATTTTAGCATTCATATCAAGGGGGCTAGAATACAAGAACAGGGATATACTTCAGAGGCTGTACAAGGCTCTGGTCAGACCCCATTTAGCATACCGTGAGCAGTTTTGGGCCCCATATCTAAGGAAGGATGTGCTGGCCTTGGAAAGGGTCCAGAGGAGGTTCACAAGAATGATCCCTGGAATGAACAGCTTGTCATATGAGGTTAGGGACTCTGGGTCTGTACTCGTTAAAGTTTAAAAGGATGAGGGGGGGATCTTATTGAAACTTACAGGATACAGGCAATGCCTGGATAGAGTGGGCATCCCTGCCTGGTGCCTCTGTGCAGCTGGAAGTATTCAGAGCTGGTGGTGTTGGTCCGAACGCTCGCCTTGGGGGTGTTGTACCGAGTTTCGCCCAGGGATGAACCCTATCCCTAGCCTGAACCACTCTAGTACCTCAATGAAGTACTTCAACTCTACTCTGTCAAAGTCCTTTTCTGCATCCAGGGAGATGATCACCTCTGGTGCTCTCTCCCCAGATGGGGTCAGCAGCCGTATAAAAATGAAAAAAAAGAAAAATCACTTATTGTCACAAGTCGGCTTCAAATATGAAGTTACTGTGAAAAGCCCATAGTCGCCACATTCCGGCGCCTGTTCGGGGAGGCTGGTACGGGAATTGAACCGTGCTGCTGGCCTGCCTTGGTCTGCTTTAAAAGCCAGCGATTTAGCCCGTATGATGTTCACAGCTGTGTACCCTTAAAGCCTGTCTGGTCCTCTGCAACCACCTTTGGTATGCAGATTTCCAGTCTTTGGCCAGGACTTTGGCGAGTATTTCCGTGACCACATTGAGCAGCGGAATGGGTCTGCATTCAATTGAGTCCTTGCCTTTTTTGGGTATCAGCGAAATGGTGGCCTGCGTTAGTGTTAGAGGCAGGGTGCTCCTCACTAGCGAGTCTGCGAACATTTGCCACAGGTGCGGGTGAGAGCTGAGGCAAATTGTTTGGTAGATGTCTGCCGGAAACCCATCTGGTCCCGGCGCGATCCCTTTTTGCATGGAGTTGATGCTCTCCATGACCTCCCAGATCTATTGGTGCTTCCAGCTCCCCCCATCTGTCATACGCCATGACTGGCATATCCAGTCCGTCAATGAACTGATTCATCCCTGAATCCCCGGAAGAAGGCCTCGAACGCTTCATTGACCTTTGTTGGTTTGGCTACTAGTCTGCCCCTGCTATCCTTCACCTGTGCTATTTCCCTCGTGGCTGCCTGTTTTTTCAGCTGGTGAGCCAGCTGGCGGCGAGCCTTCTCTCCGTGTTCTAAGAAGGTCCCCCGTGTTGTGATATCATGGTTGTGTTGTAATTCATTGACTGATCAATAGGAGTCTCATTAGTATATCAGTGAATGATAGAGTCAGGTGATGCCTCAGAATGGCTGGAGGAAGCTGGAGAGAGGTTGCTTGTGCATTCATAGTTCATAGCATTTACAGTGCAGAAGGAGGCCATTCGGCCCATCGAGTCTGCACCGGCTCTTGGAAAGAGCACCCTATCAAAGGTCAACACTGCCACCCTATCCCCATAACCCAACCCAACACTAAAGGCAATTTTGGACACGAAGGGCAATTTATCATGGCCAATCCACCTAACCTGCACATCTTTGGACTGTGGAAGGAAACCGGAGCACCCGGAGGAAACCCACGCACACACGGGGAGGATGTGCAGACTCCACACAGACAGTGACCCAAGCCTGAATTGAACCTGGGACCCTGGAGCTGTGAGGCAATTGTGCTATCCACAATGCTACCGTGCTGCCCATGATCATGCTGTTATTCATCTGTTGTTTTGTGTATAGTTTACCCACAGTTAATGTTAATAAATCGTTTGTGACTTTAGCGACAAGTGTTCTTGTAATATAAATCAGGCCATCCGACAAGAACATGGCGCACTGCCTTCCTGTTGGATAGCAGGTTAAAGTCCATTTGTAGCTTTTTCCTCTCCACCAGAAACTCTACGGTTTGAGTATCTTCTCTCGACTCCAGGATGGAATCGTTCAGCTGTTGCCTAGCTGCCCTCTTTCCTACCTCTTTCCTATCTCTTCGTGCCTTGTAAGCTATGATTTCTCCCCTAATCAACACCTTCAGTGCCTCCCAGAACGTGAAAGGTGAAACTTTCCCGTTCCGGTTGTTAGTGACGTACTCCTATGGCCTATGATGGTTTCTGACAGATGACCTGCTCAGCCGAGAGGGTTGTGTCCAACCTCCATATGGGGCGTTGGACATGGCCCGTCTCCAATCTCGCATCCGTGTAATGTGGTGCGTGATCGGAGATTACGATCATGGAGTATTCCGTCCTGACTATTTCTGGAAGAATCAATTTCCCCACTACAAAGAAGCTGATGTAGGTGTAGACCTTGTGTACTGGTGCGAAGAACGAGGATAAGTCAGTACGTATCTATGTTGGGTATTTCTGCCACGGTCTTTTTCATAAATTCCATGTCGTCCCAGTTGGGAGTGCACACGTTTACCAGGACTACTGGTGCTCTGTCTAGATCACCGCTGACCATGACGCACCATCCCTCTTGTTCCATGACCGTCTTTGTCACCGTGAGCACTGTCCTCTTGCTTATCAGAATAGCTACCCCCCTAGCCCTCGCCCCGGAGCAGGAATGATAGGTCTGTCCCTACCAGTCCTTCCTCACCTGCAGTTGATCCTCCTCCCTCAGGTGCATCTCTGGGAGGAAGACTGTATCGGCTTTCATACATTTCAGGTGGGTGAAGACTCTGGATCTTCTCACTGGGCCGTTCAAGTCCCCTAATGTTCCAGGTGATGATTGTGCTGGGGTATTTCTGAGCTCCCTCCCTACGGGATCAAACATACTTAGCCTGTGGATGTAACCCATGTACTCTGGGATTTCCCTTTGTTTAGGAGCCCTCCAAAGGGGTTGCTTATGGTGCCAACTTGTTCCATCATCCCGAACCTGACCTGCTGAAGCCAGTCTAGAGCCCTTCCCTTCCTTCTCATTATGTCGGCGTTGTGTCCCCCCACCTCTCCCGTGGTCCCGATTTACCCCTCTATCTCCCTTTCTACTCTCCCCTGCCCCTCCCTATTTTTCTCCCCCCCCCCCCCCCCCCCCCCCCTCAGTCTCCGCAGGGTGATATGCCGCGCCCACCTTCTCTATCATGCTTTCTAGTGCTAGCTTTCCCTGCTAGCATAGTGGCTTGCTGGCTGTTCTTGCCCTTTTCCACCATTTCTGACCTCCCTGCGGCCTCTTGAGCTCCTGTTTGCTGGCATACTACTCTTCTTTGCCTTTTTAGTTCAGGAGCTGAATGAGTCCGAATCTTTGGGCTAAATTCGGCCACAAGTGCCTATCTTGCTGTGTTCCTGAGGAAAGCAACCTGATGTGCGACTACTCAGCCGTCCCTGTCACCGGAAGTCACTGTCGTCCAAAGTGCGACGGCTGTCTACTCGGTGGGGCCGGAACCAGAGTTAACGTCACTGGATGCAGAAAAAGTGTTTTGATAGGGTTGAGTTGAGCTATCTTTTTGTGGTTCTGGAGAAGTTTGGGTTGTGTCATGGGTGCGGCTGTTGTACGAAGCTCCACCTGCCAGTGTGCATACTAACACGCGGTCGTTTTGGCTGCATACCAGAACAAGGCAAAGGTGTCCTATGTCTCCTCCCCTTTTGCATTGGTGATCGAGCTATTGGCTATTGCGCCGAGGGACTCGGCCAAGTGGAGAGGAATTCTGAGGGGTGGGGTATCCAGTTTATGGGGACAGCCAGTTATATTGAAGAGGTTCGGTTCCTTCTCGAGGTACAAGTTAGATTTTTGGGAAGAACGAGTATTTTGTGGTTAGCCCTTCGAGGGGAGCAGCTGGGTTGGGGAGTTGTCCATCAGTTTGGCTGGGACTAATTTCCGGTATCTGGAATTCCAGGTGGTGTGGGATTGGGCGCAGCTTCACAAATTGAATTACACCAGCTGGCAAGCAGGGTCAGGACGGATCTACAGAGGTGGGACAGCCTTCCAATGGATGGAGCGGGTTTTATATGAGCAGGGAGAACTCCCCTGATTCGGAGGGGGATCCTATCAGAGGGATAGATGGGGGGGGGGGGGAGAAGAAGAAGAGTGGAGGTAGTGAAAACAGAGTGAAAATGAAATGAAAATCGCTTATTGTCACGAGTAGGCTTCAAATGAAGTTACTGTGAAAAGCCCCTAGTCGCCACATTCCGGCGCCTGTCTGGGGAGGCTGGTATGGGAATTGAACCATGCTGCTGGCTTGCCTTGGTCTGCTTTCAAAGCCAGCGATTTAGCCCAGTGAGCTAAACAGCTCCTCATTTCATATAGGAGTTTGTTCGGCGAACATTCCCGACACTCCTGGTACCTCTGCTGCCTTCTTTATTGGAGAGGATTCTCTCCTGCGCGGGGTCAGAAGAGAGCAGCACATGTGGGATATATTGGGGGGGGGGGGTGCGAAATGAGAAAATCTCAGGATAAGAGGTGAAGGCAGCAGGGAGCCATATTGAAGGGGGGACCTATACCGTTGGGATGGTCTCCACCTGAACCGAGCTGGGACCAGTGTTCTGGCGAAAAGAGTAAATAGGGTGGTCAATAGGACTTTAAACTAGAGATTGGGGGGGAAGGGAAAGTCAGGGAACCAAGAGGTGAAGGAATCAGTGGGCAGCGTAGCTGCTTAGGATTACAAAAAATCACGAAAAGACAGAGCTCAGGAGAGGTTACGATAGTCCCCATCTCACAAAATATGACACAGTGTATGGAAAGGCTCAGTAAACCAAGGTCCACCACACTAAGAAAACAAAAAGGGACAGTCAATAGGGAATTAAAGGTGCTATATTTAAATGCCCGCAGTGTACGGAACAAGGTAGATGAGCTTGTGGCCCAGATTGTGACTGGCAGGTATGATGTGGTAGGCATCACAGAGACGTGGTTGCAGGGGGTTCAGGACTGGCAGTTAAACATCCAGGGATTTACAACCTATCGAAAAGACAGAGAGGTGGGTAGAGGGGGCGGGGTTGCCTTGTTAATTAGAAATGAAATTAAATCAATAGCACTAAACGACATAGGGTCAGACGATGTGGAGTCTGTGTGGGTAGAGTTGAGGAACCACAAAGGCAAAAAAAACCATAATGGGAGTTATGTACAGGCCTCCTGACAGTGGTCAGGACCAGGGGCACAAAATGCACCACGAAATAGAAAGGGCATGTCAGAAAGGCAAGGTCACAGTGATCATGGGGGACTTCAATATGCAGGTGGACTGGGTAAATAATGTTGCCAGTGGACCCAAAGAAAGGGAATTCATTGAATGTTTACAGGATGGCTTTTTGGAACAGCTTGTGATGGAGCCCACGAGGGAACAGGCTATTCTGGACTTAGTGTTATGTAATGAGCCAGAATTGATAAAAGACCTTAAAGTAAGGGAACACTTAGGAAGCAGTGATCATAATATGGTAGAATTCAGTCTGCAATTTGAAAGAAAGAAGGTAGAATCAGATGTAAAGGTTTTACAGTTAAATAAAGGTAATTACAGGCGCATGAGGGAGGAACTGACGAAAACCGACTGGAAGCAGAGCCTAGTGGGAAAGACAGTAGAACAGCAATGGCAGGAGTTTCTGGGAGTAATTGAGGACACAGTGCAGAGGTTCATCCCAAAGAAAAGAAAGGTTATCAGAGGGAGGATTAGGCAGCCATGGCTGACAAAGGAAGTCAGGGAATGCATCAAGGCAAAAGAGAGAGCCTATAATGTGGCAAAGAGTAGTGGGAAGTCAGAAGATTGGGAAGGCTACAAAAACAAACAGAGGATAACAAAGAGAGAAATAAGGAAGGAGAGGATCAAATATGAAGGTAGGCTAGCCAGTAACATTAGGAATGATAGTAAAAGTTTCTTTAAATACATTAAAAACAAACGGGAGGCAAAAGTAGACATTGGGCCGCTCCAAAATGACGCTGGTAATCTAGTGATGGGAGACAAGGAAATAGCTGAGGAACTTAATAAGTACTTTGCGTCAGTCTTCACAGTAGAAGACATGAGTAATATCCCAACAATTCAGGAAAGTCAGGGGGCAGAGTTGAATATGGTTGCCATCACAAAGGAGAAGGTGCTAGAGAAACTAAAAGGTCTGAAAATTGATAAATCTCCGGGCCCAGATGGGCTACATCCTAGAGTTCTAAAGGAGATAGCTGAAGAAATAGTGGAGGCGTTAGTTATGATCTTTCAAAAGTCACTGGAATCAGGGAAAGTCCCAGAGGATTGGAAAATCGCTGTTGTAACCCCCCTGTTCAAGAAGGGAACAAGAAAAAAGATGGAAAATTATAGGCCAATTAGCCTAACCTCGGTTGTTGGCAAAATTCTAGAATCCATCGTTAAGGATGAGATTTCTAAATTCTTGGAAGTGCAGGGTCGGATTAGGACAAGTCAGCATGGATTTAGTAAGGGGAGGTCGTGCCTGACAAACCTGTTAGAGTTCTTTGAAGAGATAACAAATAGGTTAGACCAAGGAGAGCCAATGGATGTTATCTATCTTGACTTCCAAAAGGCCTTTGACAAGGTGCCTCACGGGAGACTGCTGAGTAAAATAAGGGCCCATGGTATTCGAGGCAAGGTACTAACATGGATTGACGATTGGCTGTCAGACAGAAGGCAGAGAGTTGGGATAAAAGGTTCTTTTTCGGAATGGCAACCGGTGACAAGTGGTGTCCCGCAGGGTTCAGTGTTGGGGCCACAGCTGTTCTCTTTATATATTAACGATCTAGATGACGGGACTGGGGGCATTCTGGCCAAGTTTGCTGATGATACAAAGATAGGTGGAGGGGCAGGTAGTATTGAGGAGGTGGGGAGGCTTCAGAAAGATTTAGACAGTTTAGGAGAATGGTCCAAGAAGTGGCTGATGAAATTCAACGTGGGCAAGTGCGAGGTCTTGCACTTTGGAAAAAAGAATAGAGGCATGGACTATTTTCTAAACGGTGACAAAATTCATAATGCTAAAGTGCAAAGGGACTTGGGAGTCCTAGTCCAGGATTCTCTAAAGATAAACTTGCAGGTTGAGTCCGTAATTAAGAAAGCAAATGTAATGTTGTCATTTATCTCAAGAGGCTTGGAATATAAAAGCAGGGATGTACTTCTGAGGCTTTATAAAGCACTAGTTAGGCCCCATTTAGAATACTGTGAGCAATTTTGGGCCCCACACCTCAGGAAGGACATACTGGCACTGGAGCGGGTCCAGCGGAGATTCACACGGATGATCCCAGGAATGGTAGGCCTAACATACGATGAACGTCTGAGGATCGTGGGATTATATTCATTGGAGTTTAGGAGGTTGAGGGGAGATCTAATAGAAACTTACAAGATAATGAATGGCTTGGACAGGATGGACGTAGGGAAGTTGTTTCCATTAGCAGGGGAGACTAGGACGCGGGGGCACAGCCTTAGAATAAAAGGGAATCACTTTAGAACAGAGATGAGGAGAAATTTCTTCAGCCAGAGAGTGGTAGGTCTGTGGAATTCATTGCCACAGAGGGCAGTGGAGGCCGGGACATTGAGTGTCTTTAAGACAGAAATTGATAAATTCTTGATTTCTCGAGGAATTAAGGGCTATGGGGAGAGAGCGGGTAAATGGAGTTGAAATCAACCATGATTGAATGGTGGAGTGGACTCGATGGGCCGAATGGCCTTACTTCCACTCCTATGTCTTATGGTCTCTTATGAAGGAAGAGGTGTAGAGTGAGTCCCTCCACAGGATGAATGCCATGTCCTCCTATGCGAGGTTGAACTTTATCCAGCTCCAGTGTTTAAGGCGCATCTCACCAAGGCCAGAATGAGTTGTTTTTTTTTGGCGGGGTTGAAGATGTGTGCAAGAGCGGTGGTTCAGGGGGTCCACCACAGGCACATGTTCCTTTCTCAAATTGGGGAGTTTTTGGGTATCTTTCTTCAGCACCATGTCAGCAATCCTAAATGTTAATTTAAAGCGCTGAAACAACAACTAATAATGTGGGGTGCTGGACCAGCCGGAGCTGAGGACGGGGGCGGAGGCCCTGGTGTTCACCTCGTTGATTGCTCAGAGGCTAATTCTACTGAGCTGGAGACAGGGGACTCCATCTGGTGCCTCAGCATGGCTGGTTTCTGCACCTCAAAGATCAAGTTTACAATGAGGGGGTCGGTCGAAGGGTTCTACCGTAGATGGCAGCCTTTCACATTGCACTTTAAGCAATTGGACACTATTGGGGAATGGTATTGTTTGGGTTATATTTCTGTTACTGGGGTTACTGTTGTTTGTAATTTTTGATGCTTATGTTGGTTTGGATTTTGTTTTGTAAATTGTTGATATAAAATGTTAAAAGTTCAATAAAAATGTATTTTTCAAAAAGGTAAAAAATTCTCATATGCCATGTTTTTATTTTACCCAGAGGGGTTTATTGATGTAAACATGAGTGAAATCGGCATGGAAGAAATCCAACGTATATTTT
This sequence comes from Scyliorhinus canicula, assembly GCF_902713615.1. Lineage (NCBI taxonomy): Eukaryota > Metazoa > Chordata > Chondrichthyes > Carcharhiniformes > Scyliorhinidae > Scyliorhinus > Scyliorhinus canicula. Next base: position 9,752,583 of record NC_052155.1, on the reverse strand, counting down.
CACAAGATTTAGAAATCCAGTATGGAGGCCACTGGAAGCCAAAGGACTGTAAACCCCGCTGGAAGGTGAGCTTGTGAATGAAAACAACAGATCTTTATTTTGCTTTGTACTTTTGTAACCTTTTCTGAGAAAATTACTTGTCTTATTGCTCCCCATCAATTTGTTGCTACAAAAGCGAGTGAGAGCTCCTTTTATCCCTGTCCTCGTGTATAGCATTGTAGCTGTGATTACAAATCTAAGCAAAGTGGGGAGAAATTTCTTGGTATCATGGATTAAACAGTGACTTTCTTAAACTACGTTCAGCTTCTCACTGCTGAGTCATGACAGATTGCTTGAAGTAATTAAATGAAAATTATGCAGTGTATGCAATAGTTGCAATAAATCAGCTCCAGTTGATCCTATGGCCTTTGCATTTCTGAAAACTACTCCTAATTCAGATTAAAGTTGATAAGATTTATATTTTACAGGTGGCAATTCTTATTCCATTCCGCAACCGACATGAGCACCTCCCAATTTTATTTCGGCACTTGATTCCAATGCTTCAACGGCAACGTGTGCAGTTCGGATTCTATGTTATTGAGCAGGTAAAAACGTCTATAATGAAGGTTTGACAAAGAATCATCCCGGCGCGAAACGTTAGTTCCCTTCTCTCTCCACAGAGGCTGTCAGACCTGCTGAGGTTGTCCAGTATTGTCCTGTTTTTGTGTTCTGTAACGAAGGTAGTAGAAACCAACTGGACCCCAGGTAGCTTTTTATAGAAGGTTTGAATTTTTCTATTTGTGACACAATGGGCTGGATTTAATAGGGTGCCAGGGTTTTCACCCCTGACCCACCCTGTTCCAGATTGCCAATTGGCTGTTAATTGACCTGAAGGAAAACCTGTGCCCCTCAGAAACAGGAAGTCTCTCCTCGGAGAACTGCTGGCCAGTTAGACACCGGCAGCTCCACGGAGAACGATAACGTGTGGGTGGCGTGATAGCACAGTGGTTAGCACTGTTGCTTCAAACGCCAGGGTCCCAGGTTTGATTCCCGGCTTGGGTCACTGCCTGTGCGGATGTCTGCACGTTCTCCATGTCTGCGTGGGTTTCCTCCGGGTGCTCCGGTTTCCTCCCACAAGTCCCGAAAGACGTGCTTTTTAGATGACATTTTCACAGTAACTTCATTGCAGTGTTAATGTAAGCCTACTTGTGACAATAAAGATTATTATTATAACCGCAGCTGGTGTGAGAATGAGGCTTGCAAGAAGGCAGGCTGCAGGTGATAAGGGACTTGATCTAAGTCTGGGTGTCTCACAGGGGTCAGGTTGGCAGACCCTCACGAGGGGGGCATGAAATGGGTGGGAGAAGCTGGGGTCACTTATGGGCCTCAATTGGCCTCCAGATGGGTGCGTCATCCGATATAACCCCAAGCCACCCACCACGGCTGCCACTCAATTATAAATCCAGCTGAATGAGTGTGAAGTTGGAACATTTACAACAACTAAATCAGGGTAAGCAAGCAAAGTGAGTATGTTATGGATTAGTAACCAGAGGCCTGAACTATCAGGAGATAGGAGCTCGAAGCCCAGCACAGCAGCTGGGGAATTTAAATTAAATTAATTAAATGATACTGGTTAAAAAGTTAGTATCATTATGCTGCTGCAGTGCTTCAGGAAAGTGGCTCACTACCTACCACCTCCTCAAGGGCAACTGGGATGGGTGTTAAATACTGACCTTGTCAGAGGTATGTGCACACCCTGTGAATGATAAATTCCTGAATGAAGAAACAGCAGATGTGCTAGTGTTATATTGCGCCCTTGAACATTAAGAAAACGTGGAGCTAACTGGATTGTTCTTGGAATACTTTGAGACTTGGGAGTGCGTCAGCTGATTGCAGTACCATCGTGGAATTGTTTGTAAGCCTGGGAATTAATGAGAACAGCATTTCCTGAAGTCTGGATTACTTGAATAGTACAGATAGTACAGCATCCTATCGGGCTGCATCACAGCCTGGTATGGCACCTGCTCGGCCCAGGACTGCAAGAAACTTCAGAGGGTCGTGAATACCGCCCAGTCCATCACAAGAACCTGCCTCCCATCCATTGACTCCATCTACACCTCCCGCGCCTGGGGAAAGCGGGCAGCATAATCAAAGATCCCTCCCACCCGGCTTGCTTACTCACTCTTCCAACTTCTTCCATTGGGCAGGAGATACAGAAGTCTGAGAACACGCACGAACAGATTCAAAAACAGCTTCTTCCCCACTGTCACCAGACTCCTAAATGACCCTCTCATGGACTGACCTCATTAACACTACACCCTGTATGCTTCATCCGATGCCAGTGCTTATGTGGTTACATTGTATATCTTGTGTTGCCCTACTATGTATTTTCTTTTATTTCCTTTTCTTCCCATGTACTTAATGATCTGTTGCTGCTCGCAGAAAAATACTTTTCACTGTACCTCGGTACAAGATTATTATTAATATGCAAATTAAATAATGGATACACCTGGGCAACTTTCCACATTGTTTGGTAGATGCCGGTGTTGTAGCTGTTCTGAAACAGCTTGGCCAGGGACACAGCTATTTCTGGAGAACAAGCCTTCAGTATTACTGAAGGATGTTAGAGGCCATAGCCTTTCTGCTCTCTGATAAGAGTTCCCACTTTTGCATCATCATATCTGAGGTCCTTTGGATTCTTCTATACATTCACTCAGCTTATGTACAATCTTGTGAAGGGGAAATGATGGGGTAGTGAGAATGTGAGGACTAGTAAATCAGAGTTCCAGCCAAATGTTTTGGGAACATGTGTTCAAATCCCACCACAGCAGTTGATGGAATTTGAATTCAGTTAATAAATCTGGAAATTAGTCTCTGTAGTGGTGACCTTGAAATTATCATTGTCATTAAAAAAAATCTGTTTCACTAATGTTCCTTAGGGAAGAAAATCTGCCAGCTTTACCTGCTCTGACCTAAATCTTCAGTCGGAAGCATTGAATGGATGATCCATCTCAGCCTCTCCCCCGAGGTCCCCATCATTATGGATGGCAGTCTTTAGCCAATTTGATTCTCTCCCCAATTTAATCAAAAAATGGCTGAAGGCACAGGACTGTGGGTGGCACGGTAGCACAGTGGATAGCACTGTTGCTTCACAGCGCCAGGAACCCAGGATCGATTTCCGGCTTGGGTCACTGTCTGGGCAGAGTCTGCATGTTCCCACTGTGCGTGGGTTTCCTCCGGGTGAAATGAAATGAAATCGCTTATTGTCACAAGTAGGCTTCAATTAAGTTACTGTGAAAAGCCCCTAGTCGCCACATTCCGGTGCCTGTTCGGGGAGGCTTGAATGGGAGTTGAACCTGCGCTACTGGGCCTGTTCTGCATTACAGAATGATGGGGGAGCAAACAGCGCCGGCTCTAGGGTTGCTGGCGCCCCGGGCAAGCTGAACTTCGGCGCCCTTGGGGGGGCGGGGCCGGGGGCGGGGGGGCGCGGGGGGGGGGGGGCCGCGGGGGGGGGCGAGGGGGGGGGGCCGCGAGGGGGGGGGGGCGAGGGGGGGGGCGGGGGCGGACCCGAGGGCGGGGCGGGGGGGCGGACCCGAGGGGGGCGGAGCGGGGGGGGGCGGACCCGAGGGCGGGGCGGGGGGGCGGACCTGAGGGGGGCGGAGCGGGGGGGGCGGACCGAGCCGGGGGGCCGCCCTGGGGGCGGGCGGCCACCGCGCATGCGCTGGTTGGCACCGGCCCAACTGCGCATATGTTTCAAATATTGAGACTAACTGCGCAACTGTCACTGTTCCGTCACCCAGAGTATCTCAAACTTCTTTCAACCTACCCTCAATCCCACTTTTTCCAACCCTGCTGTTGAAGCTCACCTCTCTATACTCACCACCTCCTCCCTCAAGTTTCCCTCCCCGATTTGCTACCTAATCCTCATTCCTATTTTTCATTGTAGTTATATATATAGACAAAGTCAAAAATGCAAGATGATACTTTGAATGCGAGTCTTTGCAGGTAATTACGTCTTTACAGGTCCAGATGGAGCAGGTTAAATAGGTGTGAATTGTCTCAAGCCAGGACAGTTGATAAGATTTTGTAAGCCCAGGCCAGATGGTGGGGGATGAATGTAATGCGACATGAATCTAAGGACCCGGTTGAGGCTGCAAGTTTCTGCTCGGCGATTCTGCGTTGTTGCGCATCCTGAAGGCCGCCTTGGAGAACACTTACCCGAAGATCAGAGGCTGAACGCCCTTGACTGCTGAAGTGTTCCCCGACTGGGAGGGGACATTCCTGCCTGGTGATTGTCGCGCAATGTCCGTTCATCCTTTGTCGCAGCGTCTGCATGGTCTCGCCAAAGTACCACGCTTCGGGACATCCTTTCCTGCAGCACATGAGGTAAACAACGTTGGCCGAGTCGCACGAGTATGTACCGCGTACCTGGTGGGTGGTGTTCTCACATGTAATGGTGGTATCCATGTCGATGATCTGGCACGTCTTGCAGAGATTGCCATGGCAGGGTTGTGTGGTGTCATGGTTGCTATTCTGAAGGCTGGGTAGTTTGCTGCAAACAATGGTTTGTTTGAGGTTGTGCAATTGTTTGAAGACTAGTGGGGGTATGGGGATGACAGTGGCAAGATGTTTGTCTTCATCGATGACGTGTTGAAGCCTGCGAAGAAGATGTTGCAGTTTCTCCGCTCCGGGGATGTACTGGACGACGAAGGGTACTCTGTCGGTTGTGTCCCGTGTTTGTCTCCTGAATAGGTTGGAGCGGTTTTTTGCTGTGGCACGTTGGAACTGTTGTTGTCTGATGGGGCAAGCTGTAGAGCAATGCGGGAAAATTTCTTGTTTGCTCTGATGTATGTTCTCTTTCTCCATGTTGTGTTATGAATATAAAGCTAGTTTTCAGGAATTTGTATTTCTATTGGTAAACATTAGAAATAAAGTATAGTTTTAAGTTCGTTTAATTCAATGTTTCTGTGTCTGGAAGGATAAAACCTCTACTTAGATTCATGCTGGACAAAGGTGTTTGTATGTGTGGGGGTGGTTTCAGTTCCAACTATGATTCTATTGTGCTTAGAGAGCGCTATGGCTCAAAGAACCATCACTTTCTTTTATAAAACGTGGTGGAACAGAGTCACAGGACCGCTAATTAGTTTTAACAACAAGGAAAAAGCATGAAAAATTTGGATTCCAACACAGTACTCCTTTAACTCTCTTTCTCCCCCCCCCCCCCACTCCCTTTTCTGAACAAATACACAGCTGTAAATATTGTAGTAAGAAGTATTAGAACACCAGGTTAAAGTTTAACGGGTTTGTTTCAAATCACTAGCTTTCGGAGCACTGCTCCTTCCTCGGGTGAATGAAGAGATAGGTTCCAGAAACATTTATATAGACAAAGTCAAAGATGCAAGACAAAGCTTTGAATGCAAGCCTTTGCAGGTAATCAAGTCTCTACAGAGCCAGGTTAAAGAGGTGTGAATTGTCTCAAGCCAGGACAGTTGGTAGGATTTTGCAAGCCCAGGCAAGATGGTGGGGGGTGAATGTAATGCCACATGTGTGCGCAACTTGGTTATAAGTTTCTGCTCAGTGATTCTGCGTTGCCGTGCGTCCTGAAGGCCGCCTTGGAGAATGCTTACCCGAAGATCAGAGGCTGAATGCCCTGACTGCTGAAGTGTTCCACGACTGGAAGGGAACATTCCTGCCTGGCGATTGTCGTGCGATGTCCGTTCATCATTGTTGCAATGTCTGCATGGTCTCGCCTATGTACCACGCTTCGGGGCATCCTTTCCTGCAGCATATGAGGTAGACAATGTTGGCCGCGTCGCACAAGAATGTACCGCGTACCTGGTGGGTGGTGTTCTCACGTGTAATGGTGGTACCCATGTCGATGATCTGGCACGTCTTGCAGAGATTGCCATGGCAGGGTTGTGTGGTGTCGTGGTCGCTGTTCTGAAGGCTGGGTAGTTTGCTGCAAACAATGATTTGTTTGAGGTTGCACGGTTGTTTGAAGGCAATTAGTGGGGGTGTGGGGATGACCGTGGCAAGATGTTTGTCTTCATTGATGCCTGCGAAGATAATGTTGTAGTTTCTCCGCTCTGGGGACGTACTGGATGACGAAGGGTTCTGTCAGTTGTGTCTCGTATTTGTCTTCTGAGAAGGTTGGTGTGGTTTTTTGCTGTGGCGCGTTGGAACTGTCGATCGATGAGTCGAGCGCCATATCCCGTTCGTACGAGGGCATCTTTCAGCGTCTGTAGATTTCTGTTACGATCCTCCTCATCTGAGCAGATCCTGTGTATACGGACGGCTTGTTTAATGTGTTTAGGGTGGAAGCTGGAGAAGTGGAGCATCGTGAGGTAATCCGTGGGCTTGCGGTAAAGCAAAGTGCTGAGGTGACTGTCCTTGATGGAGATGAGTGTATCCAAGAATGCAACCGATTTTGGAGAGTAGTGCATGGTGAGTCTGATGGTGGGATGCAACTTATTGATGTCGTCATGTAGTTTTTTCAGTGATTCTTCTCCGTGGGCCAAAGGAAAAAAATGTCATCGATGTATCTGATGTATAACGTTGGTTGAAGGCCCAGTGCGGTGAGGAGGTCTTGTTCAAACTTGTGCATGAAGATGTTGGCCTATTAAGGTGCGAATTTGGTCTCCATGGCTGTTCCATGTGTCTGGTTGAAGAACTTGTTGTTGAGGGGTAAACGTTATGATCCAGAATGAAGCGGATGAGTTTCAGAATTACCTCACAATTGGCAGTTGTCGTTGTTTAGTACTGACACTGTTGCAGCAATGATGTCGTATTGGGGGATGCTGATGTAGAGTGCCGAGACGTCCATTCTGACGAGGAATGTTCCTGGTTCAACTGGTCCATGAGTGCTGAGTTTCTGTAAGACGTCCGTCGTATCGCGACAGAAACTGGGCATTCCTTGTACGATGGGTTTCAAGATGTCCTCGATGTAGCCAGAGAGGTTCTCACACACGGTCCCATTGCCTGATATGAAAGGACGGCCTGGTGTGTTCGGGAGGCAGTAGAGATCTCCAACGTGAGGAGTACGTGGGATGAGAGCACATAGAGTGCTCCGAAAGTCTGGATACAAGGTCTTGATCAGTCTGTTGAGTTGGTCCTTGGTCGGATCTGCGATCAAATGCACACTCTGCCCTGAAACCAAGTTAGTTTCTGTGGTTTTCTCCTCTGAATTCCCCCCCTCCCCCAAGTGATTGTCACATGAGTTTCCAAATTCCACTCCCAAAAACATGCTTTAAAATCTTCTCTCCTAATGATGCTTTCCCTTGGTGTTTTGCATTCCAAAACCTAATCCAGGTTTTATGACACATTCAAACAAAGCTTCCCCTCTACTTTTAACAGCAAATCAGTCCAGGAGTTCATACCAATCCCTTTAGGATTACTTGGTCTTGGACTGTGCAAACTACTCAATTGCTTTAACTCTTGATTCTTAGACGGTGTTAAAATTACGTCAAACATTTCATTCACCTCTGAAGTCTGCTGTCACAGTTTAAATTTAGGGTGCAACTCAACTAAAAGGGAACAAAATTCCATCGCGGGCGTGTTTAGCAGCCTGTTTCCTGGTGCTCACAGCGCCAAGAAACGCATGGCTGTACAGTGCATTCATGTTGAATAAGGGACCTCGGAAGAATGCACGACCTTGGCTGCGCAGAGCCCTGTTTTTTACACCGAGGAACTTGGCTTGCTGGTACTCCTCAGTATGGTGAGAGATCTGGTGTCCCAATCTCCGGGTCCCCATCCTCCCCAATACCTGTTCAGGACACCCCTGGCATGATCACCAGCACACAAAAGATGCCAGCTTGGCAGTGCCACCTGGTCAACTTGGTAGTGTCACCCAGATGGTGCTGGCGGTGCCCAGGTGGCACCAACAGTGCCAGGGTACCACCGTCCAAAGTTATTCACCTGGGGGCCTCCGATCCCCAGGGAAACCCACATGGGTGCCGTTCTGTCTGGTCCCTGTTTGTGGGGACCAGTGCAGAAGGCTCTCACTCAAGGTCTCTGAGGCGAAGGGGGAGATTCCAACACCTTGGAAATCTCAGGAATTTGCATATTAAAGTGAGACTTAATATGCAGATTTGCTTTATATTAAAAAAAAAATTTTCCCGCACACAAAGGGCTGGATTTACATCGCAACATATCGTGAGATTGCGTTGGATCTCATGAGGTGGTATGACCCAGGTAGATTCCAGGAGCAGGGTCTTTTACCGGTCATGTTGTGTCACGGTGAGCAGCTCTTCGGGTGCAGCATGGCCATTGGATCGTGCCCTTAATTACTGAGATTGTTTGTTTAACTGAGAACACTTTATTTACTCTTCCTTGAATTCTACTGAAAAATAACTGATGAGATGCTGGCATTGGACTGGGGTGAGTACAGTAAAAAATCTTACAACACCAGGTTAAAGTCCAACATGTTTGTTTCAAACACTAGTTTTCGGAGCACTGCTCCTTCTTCAGGTGAATGATAACTTGGTCCAGTTTACTTAACTCCAGACTTCTTGTTTATGGTTGTTTATTTTTCCTTTCTTAAAAAAATTTAGAATGCCCAATTATATTTTCCCAGTTAGCGGGCAATTTAACGTGGCCAATCCACTTACCCTGCACATCTTTGGGTTGTGGGGGTGAGATCCATGCAGACACTGGAGAATGTGCAAACTCTACACGGACAGTGACCCAGGGACAGGATCAAACCTGGATCCTCAGCGCCATGAGGCAGCAGTGCTAACCACTGCGCCACCGTGCCGCCCCTCAAACACACTTCTTGGACACTCTGTTCCAAAATCCTGGTTATCTGGACTGTAACTTGTACTTTAGGAAGCCTGCCTCTTTGCAGCTCCTATCCTGTCCAAACTTTCTTCTGGCAGAGTTGAGAGATGTTTCCTCCCCGAGATCCTGGCTTCTCTGACTCTCTGGCTTCCATTTAAAACTACTAACAAGTGAAGGTGGCCTCCTGTGGTTGAGCAATGCCCCTGCCAACTACTATTCATTCTTTATGCCACACTGCTCTCTCAGAACAATAGAAACACGGTTGGAACTTAACCAACCCCCACCATACAAACACCTTTGTCCAGCATGGATCTAACTATAGGGTTGATCCTTCCAGGCACAGACACATTAAATTAAACCCACTCAAAATGTTACCATATTTCTAATGTTTATCAATTCAAATATAACTCCCTTACACCTATCTTTATTTTCCTAACACTTTCCAAAGTCATCTTGTGTCCTGAAAAGGGACTTTGTGTGTTAATCGGACTATTGTATAATGTACTTTGTGTTAATCTTAAAATCTCCGTATCTGTTAAACTAAGGGGGGTGGGAAGAGCGAGTAGAGGGGGAGTAAGTGAGTATTGTATAATACTGTTCCATGTTTGATAAATTTACTTTCCTAATTAAGACGAATTAGCAGTCCTGTGACTCTTCCTCCACGTTTTATGAAAAAAAATAAAAGTTATGGTCTTTTGAACCATTCTGGGATCTTCCCCGTAGAGTTAGGACACCAACTGAGATCGTAACAGCTATGCTAGCTCTTGTTTCCACCATTATTTTTGACCAAGTTTTAAAAACAATTCTTAACTCATTTGGTGTTTGGCACCAGTGGGTCATTTTGGAATGTTTTCCTACATGACGGGCACTGTATAACTTCAGCTTGTTGCATGGGATCCAGTTTCTCCCCTTGGTTGTCCTTCAGCTTGTTGTATGGGATCCAGTTTCTCTTCTTGGTTGTCCTTCTTTCTGGTACAATTGGATTGGATTTGTTTATTGTCATGTGTACCGAGGTACAGTGAAAAGTATTTTTCTGCAAGCAGCTCAACAGATCATTCAGTACATGGAAGAAAAGGGAATTAAACAAAATTCAAGAAAATACACGAGAATACATAATGGGGCAACACAAATATACAATGTAACTACATAAGCATTGGCATTGGATGAAGCATACAGGGTGTAGTGTTAATGAGGTCAGTCAATAAGAGGGTCATTTAGGAGTCTGGTGACAGTGGGGAAGAAGCTGTTTTTGAGTCTGTTCGTGCGTGTTCTCAGACTTCTGTATCTCCTGCCCAATGGAAGAAGTTGGAAGAGTGAGTAAGCCAGGTGGGAGGGATCCTTGATTATGCTGCCCGCTTTCCCCAGGCAGCGGGAGGTGTAGATGGAGTCCATGGATGGGAGGCAGGTTAGTGTGATGGACTGGGAGGTATTCACGACTCTGAAGTTCCTTGCGGTCCTAAACGACCCTCTTATTGACTGACCTCATTAACACTACACCCTATATGCTTCAACCGATGCCAATGCTTATGTAGTTGCATTATATATCTTGTGTTGCCCTATTATGTATTCTCTTGTATTTTCTGTACCTATTTACCCATTGCCATGAAGCAATTCAGATATAAAGTTTTAAACCATTATACATTATTTTTGTATGTCATAGCTGCATGACTCAAACAGTTTGAGTGGAGTTCTCTTACTTGTAATAAAGTTTGCCCTCTTCATTTGCACAAAAATCTAGGCTGACACTTCAGTGCAGTATGGAGGGTGTGTTACGCTGTCAGAGGCACCGTCTTTCAGATGGTGCATTACACATGGCCCTATCTGCCCTCAGGGAGCAGGAGTAGGATAATTTGGCTTGTTTAGCCTGCTCTGCCATTCAAACAGATCATGACTGATTCCTGGGACGACAGGATTCTTGTTTGAGGCGAGATCGGGTTGACTCAGCCTGAAATCAAGAAGAATGAGGGAGCATCTCCTTAAAATGTATACAATTCTGACAGGACTGGACTAACCGAATGCCGAGATGTTGGTTCCGCTGGGTTAGGGCGTCTAGAACAAGGGGTCACAGTTTCAGGATGCAGGGTTGGCTACTTAGGACTGAGATGAGGAGAATCTTCTTCACTCAGAAGGTGGTCAACCTGTGGAATTCTCTGCCACAGAAGGCTGTGGAGACCAAATCACTGAATATATTTAAGAAGGAAATAGATTTCTAGACTCAAAATGTTAAAGGGTATGGGGAGAAGGCAGGAGAATGGGGTTGAGAAAAATATCAACCATGATTGGTGGAGCAGACTCGATGGGCCAAGTGGCCTAATTCTGCTCCTATGTCTAATGGTCTTCTGGGAGAGCGGGGGATTATGGCATTGAGTTAGAAGATGAGCTTGAGGTTGTGCTGTGATATTGAATGGCGGAGCAGACTCAAAAGGTTGAATGGTCCACTGCTCTTATTTTGTTTCATTGACCATCTACCTCTGCTATTTCTCCCCATTGTCCTCACATCCCTTGATGTAATTATCCAGTCTTAAACATGCTCAATGATTGAGCTTCCACAGCCCTCTGCGGTGCAGAATTTTAAAGATATAGCACCCTCTGAGCGAGAGATTTCCTCCTGATCTCGGTCTTGAATGGCCTGCCCCTTATCCCGAGACTGCGGTGAATGTAAAATATCCCAAGGCTCTATTTTGAAAAGTAGGGGGAGTTACCCCCAGTATCCTGAACCAATATTTATCCCTCAACCAACATGAAATGAAATGAAAATCGCTTATTGTCACGAGTAGGCTTCAATGAAGTTACTGTGAAAAGCCCCTAGTCGCCACATTCCGGCGCCTGTCCGGGGAGGCTGGTACGGGAATCGAACAGTGCTGTTGGTCTGCTTTAAAAAACAGCGATTTTATCATCACATCGTTGTTTGTGGGAACTTGCTGTGTGTAAATTAGTTGCCACACTTCCTACGTTAGAGAAGTAGAGCACTTTGGGACATCCTATGGTTATGAACGATGCTATATAAATGCAAGTCTTTCAAACTTTTTTCCCTCTTTTGTCTCTGCAGGCTGGTAACTATCCCTTTAATCGTGCAATGCTATTTAATGTTGGTTTCATGGAGGCTATGAAAGATCTGGATTGGGACTGTCTTGTTTTCCATGATGTTGATCACATCCCAGAAAGTGATCGTAACTACTATGGATGTGGGCAGATGCCACGGCATTTTGCATCAAAGCTGGATAAGTACATGTACCTGTAAGTATCTGCACCACCCATTTTGTACCTCTGCAATTTGGGCATCCTCCTCTAAAGTGTAAAATCTGAAATTATTTTTTGGTGGGGTGGGGCACAAGGAGACACAGTCATCCACAAAGTGTAAGCATTGGAATTGCAAAGTATATTTTGTTGCAATTGTTAAGTTCTATTTTTATTTCGTTCTTGAAAATAGTAGCGGCTAGTCTGTGTGGAGCTTGCACATTATCCCCGTGTCTGCGTAGGTTTCCTCCCACAGTCCAAAGATATGCAGGTCAGGTGGATTGACCATGCTAAATTTCCCTTAGTGCCCAAAGATATGCAGGTCAGGTGGATTGACCATGCTAAATTTCCCTTAGTGCCCAAAGATATGCAGGTCAGGTGGATTAGAACATTGAACATAGAACAGTACAGCACAGAACAGGCCCTTCGGCCCTCGATGTTGTGCCGAGCAATGATCACCCTACTCAAACCCACGTATCCACCCTATACCCGTAACCCAACAACCCCCCCTTAACCTTACTTTTTAGGACACTACGGGCAATTTCGCATGGCCAATCCACCTAACCCGCACATCTTTGGACTGTGGGAGGAAACCGGAGCACCCGGAGGAAACCCACGCACACACGGGGAGGACGTGCAGACTCCACACAGACAGTGACCCAGCCGGGAATCGAACCTGGGACCCTGGAGCTGTGAAGCATTTATGCTAACCACCATGCTACCATGCTAAATTTCCCTTAGTGCCCAAAGATGTGCAGGTTAGGTGAGGTTATGGGGTGGGTAGTGGGTCTTAAGTGGGGGGCTCTTTCGGTGCGCCTTACGGACTTAATGGGCCGAATGACCACCTCCTGCACTAGCTATTCTATATATTATGGATTCTATAGATTATATGGATTTTAGCCTTTGCTTACCCTTATTTGCATGACCTATTGAAATATTTCTCCGTTATCTGAGATTATTTATACTCCAGAATAGTTTGCTTCTGTTCAGAGTAAATGCATGCAATTACATAGAATTAACAGCAAAAAGCAGACCATTCGACCCAGTTGGTCTATGCCAATGTTTATTGTCCACTTGAGCCTCCTTCATCTTCATCTGGCAGTCTGTCCTTCTATTCCTTTCTCCATAATATCCCCTTAAATGAATCAAGTACATTGATTCATCAGTAACTTGGTAAATGCTTTCATCTTCAGGTAACATAAATTATATTTTAGAATCCTTTCCTGTTGCTATATTTTGTTAAGTGAATGGAATAACTTTCTTAATGTTTTGTGTTTTAAGTTGAACGCAGCTACTATGTTTTATTTCTTTTTAACAAGTTGCTGTTTCTTTGCCCTGTATATTTTATGTTCTGGTTAACTTATTAAATATCTTTCTTAATGCACTGACAAACTTATGGGGTGAGTTTTCTATTTCTATTTTCTTTTCGAGTCTTTTGGCTTAAAATTTCATACCATGCAGTCCTTGGGTGCTAACCTCATTTCTTTCCCCCCTCTCATTTGCTAGTCTACCATACAATGAGTTCTTCGGTGGAGTCAGTGGTCTAACAGTGGAGCAGTTCAGGAAAATCAATGGATTTCCCAATGCTTTCTGGGGATGGGGTGGTGAAGATGATGACCTGTGGCGCAGGTGAGAACCTTTCAGATGTATAACTTCAAGGCTGGAGGTGGTGACTCAAAGATGAGTTAGGGCTGAGCTTTTTCTGTTAAATAGTTTGCATTTTGATGCCTGTTTAAATCAAAGATGAAGGCTATCTGAATTGGAGATGGAATATTTTAAATGGTGTTCACATGCAACACTCAGTTAAGTGAGACTTGCGGTGGCGGCCATAGAGGGAGTGGTCGCACTCAGGGTGGCTCCTGCTTAAAGGTGTTGGTTCTGGCCCTTTTTAATAATAATCTTTATCTTTATTGTCACAAGGACGCTTACATTAACGCCGCAATTAAGTTACTGTGAAAGTCCCCTAGTCGCCACACTCCGGCGACTGTTCGGGTACACAGAGGATGAATTCAGAATGTTCAATTCACCTCACAGCATGTCTTTTGGGACTTGTGGGAGGAAACCGGAGCACCCGGAGAAAACTCGTGCAGACTCAGCACAGACAGTGACACAAGCTGGGAATTGAACCCAGGTCCCTGGCGCTGTGAAGCAACAGTGCTAACCACTGTGCTACCATGCTGCCCACAATTTTACCTGAGTTTTGGGTAGATTCGGTGGAAAAATGGAGCAGAGAGCGAAGGGGGAGAAGTCGTCCCCTGGATGGGCACGTTACTAGCTATCAGACCCGGCTGAAGGCAGAGGAAAGTCTGGTGAAAGAGTTGGAAGAGGCTCGTGGCGCAGTACCAACTACGAAAATGGTGGAGGGATAAGGGCCATCTTCAATAGGAAAGCTGTCGATGGAGTATTGATGGGCTTCATTAAAGGGGAGTTTCGGCAGCCAAGGAAGGAAATACAGAAATACTAGTCGGCGGTACATGAGGAGGAGGAGGAGGGGGGGGGGGTGGCAGTGACATCTCTATGTGGGACCCTGGAAGGGGTGGAAAACTACCTCGCGATGCAGGGGCAACAAACCAGGTGGCGGGGAAGGTGGCGTCCAACCAGTGTGACTGTATTATGTCACTGCAGGCGGAGATGGCGATCCTTGGTCACTGTGTTCGAGGATGGAGGACCAGGAAAACAGGTCCAGGCGGCAAAATCTGCGGATTGGCAGTCTGCCGGAGTGAGTAGAGGGAGCTCGTCCTATGAGCTATGTCACTAGTATGTTGGCCAGGTTGTTGGATGAGAAGTTGTTGGACAAGGCCCCAGAGGTGGACTGGGCCTCTAGGTCTCTGACGCAGAAGCCAAGAATGGGGCAGTGATTGTGCGGATGCACAAGTTCCAGGACAACGACAAGATCCTGAGGTGGACGAGGGCACAGCGGGGCTGTGAATGGGAGGGAAACCGAATCAGGATATTTCAGAAATCTGGAACGGAGCTGGCCAGGAGGCAGACAGGTTTCAACAAGGCTACAGAAGGATCTGATTCAGGGTGCTGGCCAGTCTTTGGGTAACCTTTTGAGGACAGGAATATTATTTTGGGATTCCAGAGGAGGCGATGACTTTATCGAGGGATATCAGCTGCGGGAGAGCTGAAGGGTGGCTGGGGGAGAGCTGAAGGGTGGCTGGGGGAGAGCTGAAGGGTGGCTGGGGGAGAGCTGAAGGGTGGCTGGGGGAGAGCTGAAGGGTGGCTGGGGGAGAGCTGAAGGGTGGCTGGGGGAGAGCTCCAGGCACACCCATACCCACAGTCACAGCTTCCAAAGTCAGACGGGTCCTGATGGGGTTCCTGATCGTGCACACGGAGGCTGCGCGGACCAGCTGGCAGATGTGTTTGCGAATATCTTCAACCACTCCCTTCTCCGTTCCCAGCTCCCCAACTGCTCAGGAAGACCACCATCATATCAGTGCCAAAGAAGAGCCAGCGCCTCAAACCACTATTGTCCGGCGGCCTTGACATTGATCGTAATGAAGTGCTTAGAGAGGTTGGTCATGCGGCACATCAACTCCACACTCCCAGAATGCCTAGATCCACTGCAATTTGCATACCGCCACAACTGATCCATAGCAGAGGCCATCTCTCTGGCCCTACACTCATCCTTGGAGCATCTCGACAACAAGGGCTCCTACGTCAGACTCCTATTTATTGACTAAAGCTCCACCTTCAACACCATAATCCCAACCAAGCTCAAAAGTTCCAAAACCTAGGACGTGGCTCCTTACTCTGCAACTGGATCCTCAACTTTCTGACCCATAGTCCTCGATCAGTAAGGATAAATGACATCTCCTCAATGATGGTCCTCAATACCAGGATCCCGCAAGACTGCGTACTTAGTCCTCTACTATAATTCTTATACGCAATCGACTGCGTGGCAAAATTTGGCTCCAACTCCGTCTACAAGTTTGCTGATGACACGATTGTAGTGGGTCAGATCATAGAATCATAGAATTTACAGTGCAGAAGGAGGCCATTCGGCTCATCGAGTCTGCACCGGCTCTTGGAAAGAGCACCCTATCCAAGTTCAACACCTCCACCCTATTTCAATAACCCAGTAACCCCACCCAACACTAAGGGCAATTTTGGACACTAAGAGCAATTTATCATGGCCAATCCACCTAACCTGCGCATCTTTGGACTGTGGGAGAAATCCGGAGCACCCGGAGGAAACCCACGCACACACGGGGAGGATGTGCAGACTCCGCACAGACAGTGACCCAAGCCGGAATCGAACCTGGGACCCTGGAGCTGTGAAGCCATTGTGCTATCCACAATGCTACCATGCTGCCCCGCACGTCAGATCTCAAACAACGATGAGTCAGAATACAGGAGGGAGATGGTGAACCTAGTGGAGTGGTGTAACGACAACAATCTCTCCCTCATTGTCAATAGAACTAAAGAGCTGGTCATTGACTTCAGGAAGTAAAATATCATACACACTCCTGTCTGCATCAATGGTGCCAAGGTGGAGATGGTTGATAGCTTCAAATTCCTAGATGTGCACATCAATAGTCTGTTCTGGTTCACCCACGTCGATGCTTCCACCAAGAAAGTACAACAGCACTTATGCTTTCTCAAGAAACTAAGGGAATTCGGCATGTCCACATTGACTCTTTCCAACCTTTACAGATGCACCATAGAAAGCGTACTATCTGGCTGACTGGGTGTGATTCGGGACCTGTACACTCTCCAGCACGGGGGGGGTGTGTGTGTGTGTGTGTGTGTGTGTGTGATGGAGCCGAGTTTGGATAGGTCAAGCCCTAAGTCGGCGGGGAGGTCGAGAATGGTGAGATAGCTGAGAGGGTTCATGGAAAGGATGGGGATGATCGATCTGTAGAAGTTCATGAACCCAAAAGAGAGGGCGTCTTCCTTCTTCTCGTATGTGTATAGGGTCTATGCCAGGATTCAGTTTTTTTAAAAAGTAGTGAGCCGGGAGGTGCTCATGGGAAAGATATTGAGATTCCTTAGAGAATTCGGTGCCTTCTCAGATTACAAACTCAACCTGGGGAAGAGCAAAATCTTCCCGGTAAACCCTCAGGGGAGGAGCAGAGCTGGCGGAACTGTCGTTTAAAATTACCCAAACCAAGTTCAGGTACCTGGGGATACAGATCGCTCTCAACTGGATTAGGCTCCACAGGTGGAACCTGTCCAGCCTGGTGGAGGACATGAAGAGGGACCTACAAAGATGGGACTCACTCCCATTAGTGGGAAGGTGCAGATGATCAAAATGCTGCCCAGGTTCCTCTTCATCTTCAGATCGCTCCAGGGTTGATAAGCTAATCATGGCCTTTGTCTGGGGGGAAAATCCCTAGGGTACGGAAAACCATCTTGCAGAGAGGGCGACACGTAGGAGGACCGGCCCTACCAAACCTTTTATTCTATCACTGGGTGGCAAACACTGAGAGGGTGAGGGGGTGGCTGAGGCAGACTGAGTCCAAATGGAGGAGGCCTCCTGTAAGGTGACATCTCTCCAGGCCCTGTACACCGTCTCATTCCAGCTCCTTCCCCATCTCTCCCGACGCGGACACACACTCGAGGAGCCCAGTGGTAGTGGCCACTTCAAACTGGGTGGTATGTCTGTAGAGACCTCCATCTGCAACAACCATACATTTGCACCGGCTAAGATAGACGCCACATTTAGGACATGGAAAGTGGGCAGTGAGATCTTGAGGGTGAAGGATATGTACGTGGACCGTAGATTAGCAACCCTGGTGGAACTGATGGAGAAGCTCCAACTCCGAAAACATGCAGCTGGGAAATTTTTCAACATAAAGGTCTTCTATTCCAGATTTTTAGTGAATGCAAATTTCACCCGCTGCCCTGGGTCTCTGGATTAATAGTCCAGTGACATTACCACTGCCTCACTACTTTTCCTTGGGGAAGGCAATCTGTGTTACCTGGTTGGTCATATATGTGTCTCCAGACCCACAGCAATGTGGTTGACACTTACTGTTCTCTGGAATTACATTGCAAGCCACTCAATTGTGTTAAACCACTACAAAATCGAAAAAAGGATGAAACTGGCAGACCCTCCAGGCACCAGAAATGACAGCGGCGCACTCAATCCTGCTTGCTAGAATCTGAGGCTTATGCCAAAATTGGGAGAGTGGCCCATAGACTCGTCAAGCAGCAGCTTGAAGTAGACATACTCATTGGATCATACCTTACAGTCAATGTCCCAGACACCACCATCACCATACCTGGGTATGTCTTGTCCCACTCGCAGGACAGACCTAGAAAATGTAATGGCACACTGGTGGACAGTTGATGGGAGTTGCCCTGGGAATTCTCAACATTGACTCCAGACCCCTTGAGATTTAGAGACACCAGGTCAAACATGACCAGGAAACGTCACCGCTACATTGCTGTAGCTATGCGAGTGGTATTTTTGTAAGTGAGATGCTGCTACCAGTCCTAAAAGGCATTCTGCCACTAAACAAATGAACGCCATGTCTGAATTTTGGTGCGGCTGCAATGCCAGTCGGCCCCATGTCCCAAATCTGCCAAACATCGGCTGATTGAATCAAATGGTCTTTTCCTTCAGTTGCTTGTAATAGGCAGAATGTACACCAGCCCATGCTTGCCAAACCGAACACAAAACATCTATTGTTGCTAATAGGTGTGATTCTATGATTTGGCTGCATTTACTGAACAATCCTGAGTGGGCTAATAGCTACATGAAGAACCAATTTAACATAATCAATTGAGTTTGTAACATGCCTCATTCACGTACACAAGAAACAACATGTATTCCTACACAGACACCTGGGGCAGAATTCTCCGCTCCCGCGATGAATCGGGAAGGCCGTCGTGAACTCGGCCGAGTTTCACGACGGCCTCGGAGGCCGCTCCTTGCACCTTATTCACCCCACCGGGGGGGCTAGTAGCGACACTCCGTTATTCTCGGCGGCCGGGCCTTGACACTTGCATCAAAGCGGCACGCCAAGAATGACGCGACGGCGGCGCCTAGGTGGTGTCAGCTGCGCATGCGCAGGTTGGCCGGCTCCAACCCGCGCATGGCCGTGGTGCTCACTCCCCTCTCCGCCCCCCACAAGCCACAAAGGAGCATTTAGCGCCCATGTTCACGACGGCAGCGATCAGGTGTGGTTGCCGCCGTCGTGAACCGGTCGGGAACGTCAGGCCGCTCGGACTATCCGGGCCGGAGAATTGCCGGTCGCCGTGAAAAACGGTGAGCGGCTATTCCTCCGAGTGGGGGGTGGGAGAATCGCGGGGGGTGCCAGGGCGGCGTGTCGTGAGTCGCCCGGCCCTCCCGCGATTCTCCCACCCGGTGTGGGGAGTGAGAATCGCGCCCCTGTTCTCTGCAAACAAAAGGAATATGTTCAAGCTTGCACTTCCCTGTTACTTTCTTCATGGCAATGCCTTGACCAATCAGAGTAGACTTGATGACCAGTCAGCACCTATTCCTCCTGTTTTACAAATTATTGCGATCGTTTGAAATTTGATTTTTTTTGTATTTGTCCTAATGAGTGCAAGACAAGCACGGTATCATAGTGGTTAGCACTGTTGCTTCACAGTCCCGGGTCCCAGGTTCGACTCCCCGCTGGGCCACTGTCTGTGCGGAGCCTGCACGTTCTCCCCGTGTCTGCATGGGTTTCCTCCGGGTGCTCCGGATTCCTCCCATAGTCCAAAGATGTGCGGGTTCGGTGGATTGGCCATGCTAAATTGCCCTTAGTGTGCAAAAAAGGTTAAGTGGGGTTAATGGGTTACGGGGATAGGGTGGAAGTGTAGGCCTGGGTAGGGTGCTCTTTCCAAGGGCCGGTGCAGACTCGATGGGCCGAATGGCCTCCGACACTGTAAATTCTATGACTCTTATGACAAAAAACGTTGGCAGCATGTTTCACTTTTCAGCAATATTCAAGTTGTGTACGACCAAGTGACTGTTTGAATTTAAATTCCCCAGTTGCCATTTTGGTATTGGACTATTATTAGTTCAAGATTCTGAATAACGAATCCAGTGACAGTAATGTCAAGATTGCTGTAGCTAATAGACTGAGTTCATTGTACACTCTTACTGAGTTCACAGCTTTTTTTTTTAAAAGAGTATCCAATTATTTTTTTTCCCAATTAAGGGGCAATTTAGCATGCCCTATCCACCTATCCTCCACATCTTTTGGGTTGTGTTGGTGAGACCCACTTAAACACGGGGAGATTGTGCAAACTCCACAAGGGCCGGGATCGAACCCGAGACCTTGACGCTGTGATGCGGCAGTGCTAACTACTGCGCCACCGTGCTGCCCTAAGTTCACAGCTTTTATCTTTCCAAGGCTGTGCATTCTGTTGGACACATCTTAACCAGCAAGCTTAATGTTGAAACGCTCTCTTCTGTTTCGCACCAGGGGCTGTTGAGTGTTAAGTTTGATTTGTAACTTCCTGTTTTGCCCAGATCCAACCTTTCATTACAAATCCAGTCGGAGCAAAGCTAAACTCCAAAAATATTTACCTGTTCATCAGGAAGGTGTGGAAATTGCCATTTGCTGAAACCAAACTTCAGCAACTTGTTATAAAACTCGCATTCGGTAAAATGTACGATGCATATTTACATCTTCTTTACATTTTTGTTTTTGTATGTGAAAGCTCAATCAATGTTCCTGTTTAATTCACCAGATATGCTGGTAGAATATGTTCCGTGATGTTTGAGACAAGTTAACTGACTAATTCTCTTTCTCCTGCA
Organism: Scyliorhinus canicula; assembly: GCF_902713615.1. Classification (NCBI taxonomy): domain Eukaryota; kingdom Metazoa; phylum Chordata; class Chondrichthyes; order Carcharhiniformes; family Scyliorhinidae; genus Scyliorhinus; species Scyliorhinus canicula. Next base: position 9,731,870 of record NC_052155.1, on the reverse strand, counting down.
CCTCGCAGAGTTTTCTTTGCAGGATACAATGTGACAAGGCCAGAAGGAGATTTGGGAAAATACAAATCTATCCCCCATCATCATCGAGGGGAAGTACAATTTCTAGGCAGGTATGGAGTCAATATTTTCAATGTGCTGGAGATTTATTAGAAAATCTCCCTCACCTCTTGGTTCTCAATGCGCTAAATAATTGATATGAAAGCTTGAGACTTTCAGTGTGCTTGAGGTCCTTCTGAAATTGCATTGCCCATACATGCATTTCCATTTGTAACTAGGAAAATGCTTGGAGACTTAAATGGTTCAATAGATTAGCATATTGTCTCTTCTCTCCTAGAATCTGGGGTTTAAATCCATTCTAGTGGGATCAGAATTGCTGACTAAAAGAATTCTAAGTGAAACAAATTTCAGAAGGCTCAAATAGAAACACAATATGCTGGAGTAACATTTTTTTTCTGTTCCTACAAGGGGTGTGGATGTCACTAGTCGAGCCGTGGGCAGCACGGGACCACAGTGGTTAGCACTGTGGCTTCACAGCACCAGGGTCCCAGGTTCGATTCCCCGCTGGGTCGCTGTCAGTGGGGAGTTTGCACGTTCTCCCCGTGTCTGCGTCGGTTTCCTCCGGGTGTTCCAGTTTCCTCCCACAGTCCAAAGACATGCAGGTTAGGTGGATTGGCCATGCTAAATTGCCCCTTAGTGACTAAAAAGGTTGGATGGGGTTATTGGGACATGGGGATAGGGTGGAACTGAGGGCTTAAGTGGGTCGGTACAGACTCGATGGGCTGAATGGCCTCCTTCTGCACTATGTGCTATGATCCAATTGGCCATTCTTAATTGCCTCAGACATTGAACTGAGTGGCTTGCTAAAATCAGCCACATTGCCGTGGGTCTGGAGTCACATGTAGGCCAGACCAGGTAAGGATGAAATGAAAAAAATGAAAATCGCTTATTGTCACGAGTAGGCTTCAATGAAGTTACTGTGAAAAGCCCCTAGTCGCCACATTCCGGCACCTGTCCAGGGAGGTTGGTACGGGAATGGCGGCTTTCCTTCCCTAAAGGACATTAGCGAACCAGATGGACTTTTACGACAATTGACAATGGTTCATAGTTATAGCCAGATTTTTAATATAATCTTCATTGTCACAAGTAGGCTTATATTAACACTGCAATGAAGTTACTGTGAAAATTCCCTCGTCGCCACACTCCGGCGCCGGTTCGGGTACATAGAGGGAGAACTCGGAATGTCCAATTCACCTAACAACACGTCATTTGGGGCTTGTGGGAGAAACCGGAGCCCAGGAGGAAACCCACATGTGCCCTTGCAAATGGAAAGTTGCTGCAAGTGGTATTCCACAGAGCTCGTTGCGTTATATATTAACGATTTAGCATGATTGGGAAATTTGCAGCCAAAACCAAGATTGCCCTGGTAGTGGATAGTGTACAGGATAGAACATAGAACAGTACAGGCCCTTCGGCCCACGATGTTGTGCCGACCATTCATCCTAATCTAAGATCAACCTAACCTACACCCCTTCAATTTACTGCTGTCCATGTATCTGTCCAAGAGTCGCTTAAATGTCCCTAATGACAGCCATTTCTGCCCTGGGGAAAAGTCTCTGCCTCTCATCATCTTGTACACCTCTATCAAGTCACCTCTCTTCCTTCTTCCCTCCAGTGAGAAAAGCCCTAGCTCCCTCAACTTCTCTTCATAAGACATGCCCTCCAGTCCAGGCAGTGTCCTGGTAAATCTCCTCTGCACCCTCTCCAAAGCATCCACATCCTTCCTATAATGAGGCGACCAGAACTGGACACAATATTTGTGCATTTTTTGACATTCTATAAACCCAAGATACTGTGAATACTCTGTCATTGAATATATTCAGGACTGAAAATGATATTTTGGGTAACTAAGGCAATTGAGGAATATGGAGATAATGCAGGGCAGTGAAGTTGCGAATGGGGGGGGCATTTGATCGAGAAGCAAGGGAGAAATATTTTCAACTGATAGGAAGACCAGTAAGTAAATGGAAGAAAAATGGCAAAAGAAACCAAGGGAAGGTGAGTGAATTGATATAATCTGGAAGGCACTAATCAAAAGAGGTATTGGAAAGTCAGTAGTAAGTTCAAAAGGGAATTGGATACACACTTAAAAAAGAGAAGTTTGCAAAGCTTACAGGGAAAGAGTACGATTAATTTGATAGATCTTTGGAAGGGCAGTAAGAAGCACGATGGGTCGAGCAGCCTCTTTCTATGGCGTATGATTCTATGAACTTTATTCCAATACTACTTGGCTTATATTGGTTGACTTCACTGCTCGTTTAATTATTCCCTTGTTTTTTTCAGATATAAATTGTTGAGGTATTCAAAAGAACGTCAGCCCCTGGATGGGTTGAACAACTTGAAGTATACTCCAAATATAACTCTGCACTTTTTGTACAAAAACATAACCGTGAACCTCACCCCAGAGTTGGCTCCTGTGATTGAAGACTAAAAAGGACGGGACCAGCTTAAATTTGAACAGCTTCCCTGGAACATTACAGATTTCCGAGTATTTTGTTCTTGTGGCAGTTCAGTGAAGGGCTTTAAGGGTCTTGAGGAACGGCCAAACGATGTCAGCTGTGGATAATTGAATGAAGGCGTGAGTCCTGAAATTTGAGCAGCTGATTGTATCTGCATGTGTGCGCGCACTCGCTTTTGCTAATGAATTCACCCTGCATTTTGAAAGACAACACGCCATTGTTCTGGAATCAAAGATGTTCACGGGAGGGCTACCCTCACTACTCAGCCCTGGCATTATTGTCTTAGCTTTCTTGTCATGATCAGCCGTTCCTGTACAAAGGTGTTAAAGCCAATAGAATTTCGACTTGTAGGTATTGCACAACATATTGTATTTTTAGCTAAAATGAAGGCTTGAAATAATGCTATGGATTTGTAAATATATTGTAAAATTGTGCACTTTGCCACTCTTTTTTTTTATACTATTGAACTGATGCATTTGTGTGATGTTCCTTTTACAAAGGAGGTATATATACATATATATATATGTATGTAACTTGGCATGTAAGAACAAAATGTAAATAGTCTTTAAGACACATCATTTACTTTCCATACTGAATAATGGGAAGGATTACAATATATTGTCTGGTTGCTGTTAGCTAACACCATACCGTGTTGCAGTAGGATTGTACACTCCCAAGTCACTTCACCTTCTCGTTATGATTTGGAGAGGACTTTTTTGTTTTTCTAAGTAAAATGAGTTTAGTTTGGGATTATCTTGTGTGACATAGTGCTATCTGAATTTTGCAAGTGGGGAAACCAAGATGGGGGGAGCGGTGGGGGTGGGGGTGGGGGGGGGGGGGGGGGGGGGGGGAGATATTTGTTCTTAAACAAAAAGAATTGAAGATAAGCTGCAAGCTGAACAGAAATTTCTTCCCGTCGGGTTTAGGGTGATGCTGACTTTGCCTCTGAACAGCTGACACAAGCCTATTGACTGTCTCATTGCAGAACCACATTTTCTGCCACTCTGTTTTGACTAGCTGACCATCCGTTATCATTTCCCTACGGACATCCTGCATGCATTGAGATTTGGCATTGATCAACTTGCCGTATTTGGAAAGTGAAACCTTGTTTTCTATAATCTGTTCACAGAGAAGTGAAAGCAAGCATTCTAAATTGCATAAGCTAATAATAATAAAAATAAGCATGCGGTAATTGGATACAAGTTTAAAAACAAAATTCCAGTGGAACGCTGTACATATGCCAGTTCGATTGAAATAATGGAATGATTCTGTGCAAATAGCTGCTTTTCAGATAATGTCCCATGCCTTTGATTTTTAAGATGGGATTTGTTGACTTACGGCTTTGTGAACCTATCTTTACTTTGATTTAACCTGATGAGAATTGATATAACTGCTGGCCTCTACCAATTGCGTGGGGGGGGGGGGGGGGGGGGGGGGGGAGAGGAGAAGGGCAATTGCACATACCCCTTCAAAGTCTTAAATAATCTATCTGTTTTCTCATTTTGTCTGTTCAAAATCTGCTCGTTCATTGAAGAGCCTAAGGAATGTTTTCTTGACTCATTTGTGAATGGCTGCAGCATCTCTTCAGCCGAGGATGAGCCTGGTATTGTTTGTTTTCATTGTTGTATAGTTGCAAATCTTTTCCTATGTAACTTTTCATAATTGCCATTAACCACACTTAACCGTTTGCTATTTTTGATCCAGGGTTTATACTTGGTCAGCTGTACACTTGGAAAATGGAGACCACACAAACTGGGCCCAAAAGGTTTAATAACTAATAACAAGGAGTCAATGCGTATTAAATTCGATTGAACAAGTGTTAGTTGAAAGATGCTGGTGTTTCTTAACCACTTGAGGGGGAAACTCCTGGCTCAGATGCTTCAAGAAAAATGAGAGCAAATTTCCTTTGAGCAAGGCTGGATGATTTACCTTAGAAAGCACTTTCCACCCATGGTTCTGAGTCACTGCAACCCCCTTTGTTCCTCACACCCGCCTTCATTTCAGTTGTTGCTGCACTTTCACTAGGCTTTTCTTTGGACCTTTGTGACTGAAGGTTGACGTTTCAAACTTGGGGCACATGAGCTGAGGAGCAGCTGAATTTAGTATTAATAGGATGTTACAGAAGATAATGGGCGGGATTTACTGGCTGTTCATGCCGGCAGGAAATTCCGGTCCCGATGACAAAGGGTGCTGTCACTGGGAAATCCCGTTGACAAGCAGCAGGGTCGCCGATAAACACGGCGGGGTGGTCGGTAAATCCCGCCCAATGTTTGTTTGTCCTACTAATTTTAGCGTGCTGTTCTAGAATACATTTTGCAATAGATGGCTTTAGTATCTTCTTAATTTGCATTGAGGCTCTTTGAACACTGTCAGCTAATGGGTTTTCACACACTTTACACAGGCCTTTGCCTCCAAATTCAATATTGAATTCCAAAAAGTTACAAATCAATAAAATTAATTTTCCCCAAAATAGATCTCTCACTTTCCAGTGATAATTCCACGTATCAATTTGTTTTTGTCCGCCAGAGTTTTGCCACGGTTGCTGTTCAATGTGTAACAAGTTGTAAATCTCCAAGTTTTGGGGAGTGGGGGGGGCGGGCGCAGTGAATAGCACTGGAATTTGAGAGCTTCTCCATAAAAAAGGGAAGTAACTGGGAGAATGTAATTCCAGACTCTGGTATTCCTTTTGTAGAGGAAGCTGGACAACGGGTGAGACACACATTCCACTCTTATCATCACAACCAGTGAGTGGTATGAAGGTACCTGAAGAGGTATTTTGAGGGTGGGGGGGAATGTGTATAATTGATTCACTGCTGTGAGTAGAAACATTAAGTTACCTGAGAAGAACTATAAAGATTATAAAATTGAGGCTGAAAATTAAATGTTCAGGAACTGCCTGCAACCGTGAACCACAATACAATTTAACAAAAATCATTAATTCTGAAGCCACCAATCATTTAATAATTATTAAACATTAGATATGTAAAATGCAGCACCCTCCCTCTCTTTTCCTCCCCCTCCCCCACGCCCATTTGAACTGTTCCGCTGTTTAGCTTCTAAATAACATTTATCATCTAGCTATGCATTTTGTTAATTCTCTGTAGGGCAGATTATTTTCTTACAAAGAAGAATACATTCAAGTCTAGTTGAGTCAATTTCAAATTTTGAGCAAATGTGTTGTATACTTTATTTTGTATTCTTTTTTTCTTCAGATTTTCTAGCAATATCTCTCCATCAAACAACAAGGCGGCGGCCATTTTATATATATTTTGGGTGGGGCATTATGGCCCTGCCATTGGCCGACATCATTGCGGGCAGGACGGGAGCGTTTGGCGAGCCATTGACTTTTGACGCTTCTACAAATGTTCCCGAGCTGCCCGTGACGTCAGCTAGTTGTCAGAGGCCGCAAATCCCTTCCTGACCTTCTTTCTGAATTTTGGATGCTTTTAGTTTGCAGTGTTAACTGAAAAGATTGTGCACTTTAACGTTTCTCTATACACATATTTATATATATATATATATATATATATATATAATATATATCTATTTATAATATATATTAAATGTGTATATATATATATATTGGATCTTAAATTCAAAGGAAAATAAACCGCATTTGCAGTTAGTGAAAACAGGTGATTGTGGCAGCAGTAATTACGTTTTTAGCTCAAATTCCAGTGATTTGCCAATCATATCCATTTATGTAACTCAAAGCATAATGACATGAATTGTACACCGTCAAAATCCAGTATGAGGTCCGCTCATAGGCAAAAGTAATATATTTGTAGCATGCTGCAGGAGGAATTATATGGCATGCTAAACAACATCACCATTAACGGTGATGAATTATTTCTAAGGATCTCTGTCTTGTGGTGTGTTTGTGATAATATTTGTATATTTTGTATCATTCTTTTATGAAAATAAACAATACCAGCACTCCAAAGCTTTTGTTTTAGATTTTACCACACACATCTCAGTGCAATTTATGGAGTTAGGTAACACAGTTTAATGATTCAGAGACAGGAGTTCAAATGCCGCCACAATGGAATTTCGAGCAGGAATTCCAGAGTTTGGGTCCAAGGCACGGCTCCAATGGTGGTGCAATGTAAATTGGGAATGTGCAAGAGGCCATAATTGGAGACAAACCCCCTTCTGCAGTATTGCAAGGGTTGATGTGGATGGATAAAGCAATTATAATTATCCAACTTCCCTTTCCCCTCAAATCCTTGAAGTTATCTCCCAAATCTGGGGCCATTTTTCCTGGAACATATTGAATCATTTCGGGTTTCAGCCCTGACATAATGCCAAAGTAGTTCTCAACAAAGGTGAATTATTCTTCCTCGTCTGCAGTTCTTGGGACACAGTTGGCTACACCGTCCTCCCAACTCCTCTCCCTTGTCATCCAGTTGGCTGGGCAGCACACGTCTGCCTCCATTCTTACCTAATCATAGGCAGGCTAGCATCCACAGTGGCTTCTCTCCCCCTCCCACACTACGATTTCTGGTGTCCTCCAAGAATTTATCCTGGCCCTACGTTATTGAGAATATCTCTCCACATTCCGTTCTTTGGTAACAAGATAGAACATTACAGCGCAGTACGGGCCCTTCGGCCCTTGATGTTGCGCCGACCCGTGAAACCATCTGAAGCCTATCTGATCTACACACTTCCATTTTCATCCATATGTCTATCCAGTGACCACTTAAATGCCGTTAAAGTTGGCGAGTCTACTACTGTTGCAGGCAGGGCGTTCCACACCCCTACTACTCTCTGAGTAAGGAAACTGCCTCTGACATCTGTCCTATATCTACCACCCCTCAATTTAAAGCTATGTCCCCTTGTGTTGGTCATCACCATCCGAGGAAAAAGACTCACTGTCCACCCTATCTAACCCTCTGACTATCTTATATGTCTCTATTAAGTCACCTCTCGGCCTTCTCCTCTCTAACGAAAACAACCTCAAGTCCCTGAGCCTTTCCTCGTAAGACCTTCCCTCCATACCAGGCAACATCCTAGTAAATCTCCTCTGAACCCTTTCCAAAGCTTCCACATCCTTCCTATAATGTGGTGACCAGAACTGCACACAGTACTCCAGGTGCGGCCGCACCAGAGTTTTGTACAGCTGCAGCATGACCTTGTGGCTCCGAAACTCAATCCCCCTACTGATAAAGGCTAGCACACCATAAGCCTTCTTAACAGCCCTATTAACCTGGGTGGCAACTTTCAGGGATTTATGTACCTGGATGCCGAGATCTCTCTGTTCATCTACACTACCAAGAATCTTGCCATTAGCCCAGTACTCTGCATTGCTGTTACTCCTTCCAAAGTGAGCCACCTCACACTTTTCTGCATTAAACTCCATCTGCCACCTCTCAGCCCAGCTCTGCAGCTTATCTGTGTCTCTCTCTAACCTATAACATCCTTCTCAGGGCAGCACGGTGGCCTAGTGGTTAGCACAACCGCCTCACGGCGCTGAGGTCCCAGGTTCGATCCCGGCTCTGGGTCACTGTCCGTGTGGAGTTTGCACATTCTCCCTGTGTCTGCGTGGGTTTTGCCCCCACAACCGAAAAATGTGCAGAGTAGGTGGATTGGCCACGCTAAATTGCCCCTTAATTGGAAAAAATAACTGGGTAATCTAAATTTAAAAAAAAAAAACATCCTTCAGCACTATCCACAACTCCACCGACCTTCGTGTCATCTGCAAATTTACTAACCCATCCTTCTACACCCTCTTCCAGGTCATTTATAAAAATGACAAACAGCAGTGGCCCCAAAACAGATCCTTGCAGTACACCACTGGTAACTGAACTCCAGGATGAACATTTGCCATCAACCACCACCCTCTGTCTTCTTTCAGCTAGCCAATTACTGATCCAAACCGCTAAATCACCTTCAATCCCATATTTCCGTATTTTCTGCAATAGCCTACCATGGGAAACCTTATCAAACGTCTTACTGAAATCCATATACACCACATCAACTGCTTTACCCTCATCCACCTGTTTGGTCACCTTCTCAAAAAACTCAATAAGGTTTGTGAGGCATGACGTACCCTTCACAAAACCGTGTTGAGTATCGCTAATCAACTTGTTCTTTTCAAGATGATTATAAACCCTATCTCTTATAACCTTTTCCAACATTTTACCCACAACCGAAGTAAGGCTCACAGGTCTATAATTACCAGGGTTGTCTCTACTCCCCTTCTTGAACAAGGGGACAACATTTGCTATCCTCCAGTCTTCCGGCACTATTCCTGTCGACAAAGACGCCATAAAGATAAAGGACAAAGGCTCTGCAATCTCCTCCCTGGCTTCCCAGAGAATCCTAGGATAAATCCCATCTGGCCCAGGGGACTTATCTATTTTTACACTTTCCAAAATTGCTAACACCTCCTTGTGAACCTCAATTCCATCTAGCCTGGTCGACTGTACCTGAGTATTCTCCTCGACAACATTGTCTTTCTCCAGTGTAAACACCTTGACGAAAAATATCTATTTAACGCTTCCCCATCTCCTCTGATTCCACACACAACTTTCCACTACTATCCTTGATTGGCCCTTCTAGTCATTCTTTTGTTCCTGATATACCTATAGAAAGCCTTAGGGTTTTCCTTGATCCTATCCGCCAATGACTTTTCGTGTCCTCTCCTCACTCCTCTTAACTCTCCCTTTAGGTCCTTCCTGGCTAACTTGTAACTCTCAAGTGCCCTAACTGAGCCTTCATGTCTCATCCTAACATAAGCCTTCTTCTTTCTCTTGACAAGTGCTTCAACTTCCTTAGTAAACCACGGTTCCCTTGCTCGACAACTTCCTCCCTACCTGACCGGTACATACTTATCAAGGACATGCAGTAGCTGTTCCTTGAAAAAGCTCCACATTTCGATTGTACCCATCCCCTGCAGTTTCCTTCCCCATCCTATACATCCTAAATCTTGCAGAATAGCATCATAATTGCCTTTTCCCCAGCTATAATTCTTGCCTTGCGGTATATACCTATCTCTGCCCATCGCTAAAGTAAACAACCGAATTGTGATCACTATCACCAAAGTGCTCACCTACATCTAAATCTAACACCTGGCCGGGTTCATTACCCAGTACCAAATCCAATGTGGCATCGCCCCTTGTTGGCCTGTCTACATACTGTGTCAGAAAACCCTCCTGCACAAAAACTGACCCATCTATAGTACTCGAACTATAGTATTTCCAGTCAATATTTGGAAAGTTAAAGTCCCCCATAACAACTACCCTATTACTCTCGTTCCTGTCGAGAATCATCTGAAAGATCTGAAAACAGTTTTCATGTACAGGCTGGACCACATCTCTTAATTCTTCCACTGTGTCTATTGACAACCTGCTTAGGAAACCGCATTTAGGAATGCATGAGCAGAAATTTTCTCCAGTTTAACACTATCCGTCTCCCCGGCAACTGTCTGTTATTGAACCAGATCAGACTGCTTTCATAGAACATAGAACATAGAACAGTACAGCACAGAACAGGCCCTTCGGCCCTCAATGTTGGGCCGAGCAATGATCACCCTACTCAAACCCACGCATCCACCCCATACCCATAACCCAACAACCCCCCCCCCCCCTTAACCTTACTTTTATTAGGACACTACGGGCAATTTAGCATGGCCAATCCACCTAACCCGCACATCTTTGGACTGTGGGAGGAAACCGGAGCACCCGGAGGAAACCCACGCACAAAGGAGTCCTTTGACTCCCAGGAGAGGTCCCGACGACATATCGATTCCACCACCAAGACCATCTATTTTCACCAACATCGCCAGATTTTACATCTATTCTGCTGCTGAAACTCTCATGTTTGCTGCTGGTTAGCTCTAGATTTAACAATTCCAATGCAGCCCCCTGTATTTTATGTTCCTTAAACTTGAAGACATCCAAAACTTTGCCCACGTCCTTATTGCCCAAGTTCCATTCACCCACCATTGTCCTGTGCTCACTGACCAACATTGTCTCATGGTCAAGCAGCACCTTAATTTTAAAATTACCATCCTCGTTTATAAATCCCTCATTGTCTTGCATACCTCAACCTCATCCAACGCTACGACGCTCCAAAAAAAAAGGGTTTTCCTGAGTTGAGACGTAGGCATATCTTAATTAATTCAAGGGGCGTGGGGCATTTATTGCCCATCCTTAATTACCTTGAGAAAGTGGTGGTGAGCTGCTGCAGTCTGTGGTGTAGGTGCATCCACAGTGCTATTAGGAAGGGTGTTCCAGGATTTTGACCCAGCGACAGTGAAGGAACGGTGATATATTTCCATGTCAGGATAGCGAGTGGCTTGGAAGGGAAGTTACCGGTGGGGGTCTTTCCAGGTATCTGCTGCCCTTGTCCTAGCTGGTTGTGTTTGTGGATTTGGAAGGTGCTGACTTAGGAGTTTTGGTGAGTTGCTGCGGTGCATCTCGTTGACGGTACACACAGGCTGCCACTGGACGCCAGTGATGGAGGGAGTGAATGTTGGTGGATGGGGTGCAAATGAAGTGGGCTGCTTTGTCCTGATGGTGTCGATCATTTTGAGTGTTGTTCGAGCTAAACTCATCCAGGCAAGTGGAGAATATTCCATCACACTCTTGACACAGGCCTTGTATATGGTGGACAGGGATTGGAGGGCCCGGAGGTGAGTTACTCGTCACAACATTCCTAACCTCTGACCTGTTCATGTAACCATTGTATTTATATGGTAAGTTCAGTTTCTGGTCATTTGTGTTGTGGAGCAGATTATTATATGAAATAATCTCAGGTTCAGAACGATTATTTATTTGGCCAATGTGTTGGGAGAGCATGGGCTGGATCCTCCGCACCCCAACCCCAAAATTGCGTTCAGCGATGGGGCTCCGCGATTCTCTGTCCCCTGAATAGCGGTGTACTCTGGGACTACGCCGCACTGAGGCCATTGCCTGAAGTCGTCCCACGACTCTCCGCCCCCAACCAGCCAAATTCCTGACGGTATGTTTCTAATATCCTGCCAATCAGGAAACTCGCAAGTAGCTGCGGACTCAGTCGGCGGCCGCCACAGTCGGGGTCGGGCTGATCGGGGGGGGATGCCTCATTCGGGACTGGGGGCTGTGTGTGTGGGCGGTCCAGGTCGGGCAAGGAGGCCGATCGGGCATTATATCGACGGTCCAGGTCTGCGGGCTGAGTCCGCCATGGAGCACGGTGCGGCTGCTGGAGGCCGCCGCCGTGCGCATGTGCGGCCTCTAATCCGGAAGTGGGGAGTCGTATTGGCAGCTGGAGCTGGGAGCTCCATGACAGCTGCCTGCTAACCCCTTGCAAGGCTGTGAATCTGTGACCTTTTGAAGCCAGTTTTCCTGACACAAAAGATCACCGTTTTCACGACAGCGTGGGGACATTGTCCCAAAAATGGAGAATCCAGCCCCATGTCTTTGAAGCAGGACCCTACCCAACTGAAAAACCATGGGATATTTCTACATTGAGAGCCACAAAACATCAAAGAACAAAGAAAAGTACAACACAGGAATAGGCCCTTCGGCCCTCCCAGCCTGCACCAACCATGCTGCCCGTCTAACCTAAAACCTTCTACTCTTCTGGGGTCCGCATCCCTCCATCCTATTCATGTATTTATCAAGATGCCCCTTAAACATCACTATCGTAGCTGCTTCCACCACCTCCTCCGGCAGCGAGTTCCAGGCACCTACTACCCTCTGTGTAAAGAAACGTTCCTCGCACATGTCTAAACTTAGCTCCTCGCACTTTAAACCTATGGCCCCTAGTAATGAACTCTTCCACCTGAGGAAAAAGCTTTTGACTATCCGCCCTGTCCCTGCCACTCATAATCTTGTAGACTTATCAGGTTGCCCCTCAACCTTCGTCATCCCAGTGAGAACAGACCGAGTTTATCTAATCACAGCTAACCAGTACATTGCTTAAATTCCAACCCGGCCTGGTTTAGGTTTACATTAAACAATTAGCAGATTTTCGCAAGCATTACTTATCTTCTCAATCTCTCAGGCTCCTCCTAACCACTCCCTGGTGCCTGTTGCTACCAGGCTCGGTCTTGCGCTGCTAGCTTTGTCTGCTAAGTCAGGTCTGTGAGGTAATATATAGGGGGCACCAGGCATTCAAGCTACTGATAGGGGCTTGAAGATGTCTGAGGTTCACTGATAGCTGGTTGTTTAACCATGTAAGTATACAGCTTGTGGTGCATGTGTATCTTTGCCACGTTTGCTTTGTAGCTGGTTGGCGTCTTTACCCTGAATGTGCAATTTTACTTAACTTTTCCAAACATAATTATATGGTTTCAAATCCCTCTAAAACTCCTTTAAGTACATTGCATAGAATCCCTACAGTGCAAAAGGAGGCCATTTGGCCCATTGAGTCTGCACCAACTCTCTGAAAGAGCACCCTACCGAGGCCCACTCCCCTGCCCTATCCCTATAGACCCACACGTTGATCATAGCCCATCCACCTAACCTGAGCATCTTTTGGACTGTACGGAGAAACCTACGCAGACACGGGGACAATGTGCAACCTCCACAGTCCCCAGGCCCAAAATATCAGAACAACCCACCAACCCGATAAACAACGGCAACCCTCCAAACCTGACACGAACACCCTGCCTACGCCTTGCCTTCCCCATTTTGACCCCTCAATTCTCCTTTAAGAAATAGATTAATGGTTTCCACCTCCGAGCGAACCCCTCTACCAACCCCCCCCCCCCCCCCCCCCCCCCTCCACCCCCCCGAGAGAACTTGACATTTCTCAGTCCCAGGAGGTCCACCAGGTCACTGACCCACACCCCAGCTTTCGGCGGCTCCGAGTGCCTCCAGCCCAACAAAATCGGTATCCGGGAGGCAAAGGCCAAATCATCGGCCTCTCTTCCCCTGCCTCCAGCACTCACAGGCCTTCTGACACACCACATATCGCCACCTCCGCACTCGGGGGCCACCCCCGCACCCAGCACCAGGGACATCACGTCCATGAATCCCTGCCACAACCCCCTCAGTCTTGGACGTGCCCAGGAAATGTAGACGTGGTTCACGAGCCCCCCCCCCCCCCCCCCCGCCCATCGTCCACACCTCTGTTCCACCCCCACAAAGAACCGGCTCATCCTCACCACCGTCACGTGGGCCCGATGTACCACTTTAAACTAGGTGAGGCTCAACCTTGCACATGACGAGGCTGCATTCACCGCCTGCAAGGCTTCCACCCACGTCCCAGCCCGTACCTCCCCTCCCACTTCGGCTTAATATCCTCCACCGGGGCACCCTCCCTCTCCATCAAATCCTTGTAAATATCTGGCACCCTCACCCATCTCATCCTCCGGCAACAGCCTGGCCTACAACAATGGGGCAGCAGCCCCGGGAAGGACATCACCTCTCTCCTCACGAAATCCTAGGTACCTAAACCCATTCCCCTTGGGCAACTCGTATGCTTCCTCCTACCCCTCCATCCCCACGAATTTGCCCCGATAAACAATCCCTGAAATACCCAAATCCCCACCTGCTGCCACTCCCGAAACCTCGTCCAGCAAGGTCAGAGCAAAGCTATGTTTGTCGCAGATTGGACCCACCATGATGATAGGTGCTCCTAACCCTTAGTCCATACCAGCTGGAAGTCTGCAGACTCAGGATCGAACGAGAGGCCAATTGTTCCCCTGACCTAGTGGGTCCCTTTTCCAAAGCTAAGTATTGGCCTGTTGGTGTTAGAAATAGCCTAGTGAGTAGTATTTTATGCATGAGTAGCGATTGACATGTGTATATAATAAATGTGTTTTGATTTGAACCTTACTAACTGGTGTATTGAGTTATTGATCAGCACTTGAACTTGAACCTCGTGGTGGTATCATAAAGATACCTGGTGACTCTAGAGCAAGGTGATTAAACAGAGCCAATTTAGTATCAAGCACACTTAGCAACATTTAGCAACACCCGTCCCCAGACCGATCTTCATAGCCACTTCCTCACCGTCGCAATATTCACCGCCCAATAATAATTGATCAAATTCGGCAACGGCAGCCCCCTCCTTTGCCCCCGTTCTGGGCCTGGTTCAGCACAGTGGGCTAAACAGCTGGCTAGTAATGCAGAACAAGGTCAGCGGCGTGGGTTCAATTCCCGTACCAGCCTCCCCGAACAGGCGCTAGAATGTGGCGACTAGGGGCTTTTCACAGGAACTTCATTCAAGCCTACTTGTGACAATAAGTGATTATTATTCCAAAAGCATCCGCCGCACCCGTGTCGCTTTCCCCGCCCATTGATTTCCCTAAAGAATGAAGGGGGGGGGGGGAGGGGGGGTGGCACCACCCACGTGTCAATAACAGGTACAGTGAAGGGTCCTGTAACAACGACAGGAGGGGACGGATGGGAAGAGGGATGACACAAAGGGAATTGATATGTACATTGTAATCGGCACATTTACCCTTGCTGCTCGTGTAGTGTATAATATGGAAACCTTCAATAAAATCATTTAAAAATATATACACTGTCCCCCGGGCCCTCTGCACCCCCATCGCCTTCCCTGTAGACAGTAACCCTCTCTAATAAAATCCATCCTTTCTGCAATGAGGTGATCAGAACTACATGCTGTGGCCTAACTAACATAATGTTAGGGAGTGTGGTGTTCCTTGTGGTTCTAATTCGAGGACGGCTGGCATAGTGTTCACAAAGACCACAACTAGCTTTTGTATTGAACAAAGCTAAAGATTTATTTACACTACTTAATTGGAGTCGATACTTACTCCTATATGATAAACAGGGCAGCACGGTAGCACAGTGGGTAGCACTGTTGCTTCACAGCGCCCCAGGTCCCAGGTCCGATTCCCGGCTTGGGTCACTGTCTGTGCGGAGTCTGCACGTTCTCCCCGTGTCTACATGGGTTTCACACTCTTTCCTCCAGTCT
Organism: Scyliorhinus canicula; assembly: GCF_902713615.1. Classification (NCBI taxonomy): domain Eukaryota; kingdom Metazoa; phylum Chordata; class Chondrichthyes; order Carcharhiniformes; family Scyliorhinidae; genus Scyliorhinus; species Scyliorhinus canicula. The sequence goes on along the minus strand of NC_052155.1, from coordinate 9,716,481 downwards.
GTCTTCCAGCCTTCTCCTCAACCTGTCACCCAGAAGGCTTAACATCGATGCCTCATCTAATTTGGCATCTAGCTCCCTCTAGGGGTTGATTTGGACATAACATTCACCTTTACAGATCTGTACGTTTCTCATAATGTCCCACAAAGGAGATTGACGAGGATGTCGGCAGGATTAGAAAATTTCAGCTATCAGGATTGAATAGGCTGGGGTTGTTCTCCTTGGAACAGAGGAGGTTGAGGGGAGTTTTATTGGGTGTACAGAACTCTTGAGGGCCCTGGATAGTGTGGATGGTGAGGGCCTGTTTACCATAGCGGAGAGGTCTGTTTACCAGGTGTCTGGATAAGCACCTCGTAATCTGCCGGGTTACAGAGCAAATGGGGTTAGACTGGCGCTGGACAGCTTGTTTTCTTTGGAAGACACAAACGAGATGGCCTCTTTCTGTGCAGTAAACCTTCGATGATTTGACAGCTGCGTGCACCTAATTCTGCTTTCCTTTTCCACCCCCGGTTTTTGTTCATTGCCCTACCATTTGGTGGCTGTGTGACGGAGCTCTGAGCTCTGAAATGCCCCTACACCCCTCTTTTCCTTTAAGATGCTACCTCTCTGACCGTGCTTTTTAGTCATCCATCCTCGTATTCCTTTATGTGACCCACTGTCACCCATTTTGCTTCATTTTTTAAATCTAAATTTAAAGCACCCAATTCTTTTTTTTTTTCACAATTAAAGGGCAATTTATCATGGCCAATCCACATCTTTGGGCTGTGGGGGTGAGACCCACGCACACCCGGGGAGGATGTGCAAACTCCATGTGGTGAATGTAATATAGATGTACCGTATATACTCTCGTATCCTTCGATCTCGCGTATTATGCGACCCCTAAATCTTCGTCCCCAAAACATGATTTTATGGTATACCTCATGTATCATGCGAATCACTTTTTTGGAAATTAATTTTGGAAACTTAACTTCCAAATGGTATAATTGTGTGTGGTTTCTGCAGAGTGGATTCTGCTGTGAAAGCTGTTGGCGATTCGAACAGCTTTCCAGCTGGCTTTACTAGCGTCGTTCAGCCACTTGCCGTTTCCATTCATAAAAACATGAATGGAAACGTCAAGTGGCTGAACATCTTCCCATCAGAATGCTGTGGTCAAAATCTGAAGAGTAGTATTCTGATGGGAAGATGTTCAGCCACTTGACGTTTCCATTCATGTTTTTATGAGTGGAAATGGCAAGTGGCTGAACGACGCTAGTAAAGCCAGCTGGATGCTATGTGACTTATCTTGGTCAGCATTTCACACCCGCGATTTTTGTACCTCGCGTATCATGCGACCCCCGAAGTTTAGGCTTCAAATAAGGTGCTCAAAAGTCGCATGTTACGCGATTATATACGGTATATATGTTAATTCACACTGTCTTTGTAAGCGCAGTAGCGCTATCCTACCACTAAGGGGAGTAGCCCTGGGAGCACTCAGGAACTTGTACTGGGCTCCACCCTTGGCTCCGCCCACGACGACTCCCCCTAGTGCAGCTGTATAAATACCCTTGTCCGGAGTCAGCCTGAGTTCACTACGAGTTCATCGACAGGTAACAGGCTGGCTCTGAAGTAATTCGATAAAAGCCTAGATTCACGTCGGAAACATGTGTCTGGTGAATTGATGGTTCCATCACTCCATACGGACAGTGACCCAGAGCCAGGATCGAACCCGGGTGATCAGCGCCACAAGGCACCAGTGCTAACCCCTGTGCCGCCCTACACATTTTGCTTTGTCATCTCAATGTGGACCATCTTGGGGCACGTGGTTCTGTTAAAGATATTTTCCATTTACAAGTTGTAGGAGGTTGTGTGTTTGGAAAGTACAATTCTCCCATCCGCTATCACACATCTCATTTCGAGCTGTGCACAGTTCAGCAATCAGTTTGTTTACAGGAGAGTTAAACCACCAGAATAAATAAGTGGGCAATCGACCTGACTTTTGTTGACAATAGGTCAGCTCGAAGGTTGCATGTGGTTTTCTTTTTTAGATTAGATACAAAGATAAATAAACCACGAGGGAATAGTTGCCAAATATTTCTTTTAATTTTGATTCACAAGCAATATGTTGACCACTTGTTAAATAGGTTTGTAAATGTTTTCCATGTGGCTGGCGCTCGGTGCCGAAGCGGTGGGTGAACAGGGGTTGCTGCTGTTGGTTGGGTTTAGTGCGCGTCTCTGATCACTCCTGTGGTGGAGTAGGAGTAAGGGCTCAGAAGAAGGGCGAGAGTATAGTGCTGATGAGCAGAGGCGTCCACTCGGAAAATCACCTGGAACAGAAAAGGCCGATTACAAAATCTGATCAAAACCATTGATCTGAAATGTTAACCCTGTTTCTCCCTCGCTCTCTCGCCACAGATGCTGCTCGTCTCTGTTTTAAGTGAACTTCAGATATGGTGCACCTGCAGTATTTCACTCAAAAGACCATAATGAGTGGGAGCAGGAGTTGGCCATTCGGCCCATCGGGTCTGTTTCACTATTCAATAAGATCCGATATAATCCTCACTTTCCCGCTTTATCCCCATAACCCTTGATTCCCTCGTTGATTAACAATCTGTCTCTCTTAGCCTTGAACAAGGGCACTGAACAAGGTTAGCATTGACGCCTCACGCGGCGAGGTCCCAGGTTCGATCCCGGCCCTGGGTCACTGTCCGTGTGGAGTTTGCACATTCTCCCCGTGTTTACATAGGTTTCGCCCCCACAACCCAAAAAGATGTGCAGGGTAGGTGGATTGGCCATGCTAAATTGTCCCTTAACTGGAAAAAATGAATTGGGTACTCTAAATTTATTTTAAAAAAATAAACATTTAAAAAAAAAAGTATGTTTATTTTTTAAAAATAAATTTAGAGTACCCAATTCATTTTTTCCAGTTAAGGGTCAATTTAGCATGGCCAATCTACCTACCCTGCACATCTTTGGGTTGTGGGGGCGAAGCCCACGCAGACACGGGGAGAATGTGCAAACGCCACACGGACAGTGACCTAGGGCCGGAATCGAACCCTGGTCCTCAGTGCCATAGTCCCAGTGCTAACCACTGTGCCACCTTGCTGCCCAGGCTTGAAGATACTTTTTTTTTAAATAAACATTTTATTGAGGTAATTTTGGTATTGTAACAACAACAAAATAAACAATGTACATGAAACTATAAACATGGTGCAAAAGCCGTCTCCCTTCCTTACAGGTCCCACCTTTATTAACCCCCTACTCTAAGCTAAACTAACCCCCCCCCCACCCCACCCCCGCCTTCTGCTGACGATTAATTTTCCGCGAAGTTGCCGCCAAACAGTTGCCACCTCTGGGCGAACTCTAACATTGACCCTCTCAAGGTGAACTGGATTCTCTCCAAACAGAGAAAGCTAGCCATGTCCGATAGCCAGGTCTCCGACTTCGGGGGCTTTGAGTCCCTCCAAACTAATAGTATCCGTCTCCGGGATACCAGGGAAGCAAAGGCCAGAACGTCTGCCTCTTTCTCCTCCTGGATTCCTGAGTCTTCCGACACCCCGAAAATCGCCACCTCTGGGCTCGGTGCCACCCTTGTTTTTAACACCGTGGACATGACATCTGCAAACCCCTGCCAAAATCCCCTAAGCTTCGGACATGCCCAGAACATGTGGACATGGTTCGCTGGCCCTCCCGCACATTTTGCGCACCTGTCTTCCACCCTAAAGAATCTGCTCATCCGGGCCACTGTCATGTGAGCCCGGTGAACAACCTTGAATTGTATCAGGCTGAGCCTGGCACATGTTGTGGATGCGTTGACTCTACTCAATGCGTCCGCCCATAGACTATCCTCGATCTCGCCTCCCAGCTCCTCCTCCCACTTGTGCTTCAGCTCCTCGGTCTGCATCTCCTCTGACCCCATAAGTTCCTTGTAAATGTCCGAGACGCTCCCCTCTCCTACCCATCCTCTGGAAACTACCCTGCCCTGAATCCCCCTTAGCGGTAGGAGCGGGAAGGTTGACACCTGTCTACGTTGGAAGTCCCGCACCTGCAGATACGGGCAGCACGGTAGCACTGTGGATAGCACAATTGCTTCACAGCTCCAGGGTCCCAGGTTCGATTCCGGCTTGGGTCACTGTCTGTGCGGAGTCTGCACATCCTCCCCGTGTGTGCGTGGGTTTCCTCCGGGTGCTCTGGTTTCCTCCCACAGTCCAAAGATGTGCAAGTTAGGTGGATTGGCCATGCTAAATTGCCCTTAGTGTTGGGTGGGGTTACTGGGTTATGGGGATAGGGTGGAGGTGTGGACCTTGGGTAGGGTGCTCTTTCCAGGAGCTGGTGTAGACTCGATGGGCTGAATGGCCTACTTCAGCACTGTAAATTCTATGATCTAAGATACCTGAATTCGTTCTCCCTCGCCAACCCAAACGTCTCCAGCGCCCTCCTACTTGGAAAGCTCCCTCTATAAACATATCCCCCATCCTCTCAATCCCTTGTCTCTGCCATATCTGGAACCCCCCATCCATACTTCCCGGGGCAAACCAGTGATTATTACAGATTGGGGACCAGACCAATGCTCCCTCTGCTCCCACATGTCTCCTCCATTGCCCCCAGGCTCTCAGGGCTGCCACCACCATGGGGCTGGTGGAGTACTGTGCCGGCGGGAACGGCAGAGGCACAGTTACCAATGCCCCCAAACTGGTGCCCTGGCATGAAGCCGCCTCCATACGCTCCCTTGCCGACCCCTCCCCCACCACCCACTTCCTGATCATGGCTATATTCGCCGCCCAGTAATAGATGCTAAAATTTGGTAGCGCCAGCCCGCCCTCTCCCCGACTCCGCTCAAGCATTACCTTCCTTACCCGCAGGATTTTGCCCGCCCAGACAAAGCCAGTGATCACTTTGTTGACCCGTTTAAAAAAGGACCGCGGAATAAAAATGGGGAGACATTGAAACACGAACAGGAATCTCGGGAGGACCGTCATCTTCACCGTCTGCACCCTCCCAGCCAGAGACAACGGAAGCGCGTCCCATCTTCGGAAATCGTCCTTCATTTGGTCCACTAGTCGGGCCAGAATTAATTTATGCAGCCAGTCCCATTCCCGCACCACTTGAATGCCTAGATACCTAAAACTTCCTCCTACTAATCTAAACAGCAGCTCCCCCAATCGCCTCTCCTGTCCCCTCGCCTGGATCGCAAACATCTCACTTTTCCCCGTATTTAGCTTATACCCTGAAAACCGGCCAAATTCCCCCAGAATCCTCATAATTTCTTCCATCCCCTCTATTGGGTCCGACACAAACTGAAGCAGGTCGTCTGCACAGAGGCTTGAACAGAATTAACGGCCCAGCCTCTACGGCTCTCTGCGGTAAAGAATTCCACAGATTCACTACCCCCTGGGAGAAGAAATTCCTCCTCATCTCTGTCTGAAATGGGCGACCCCCTCACTCTGAGATGATGCCCTCTGGTCCTAGACTCTCCCACAAGAGGAAACATCCTCTCAGCATCGACCCTGTCAATCCCCCTGAGAATCCGATACGTCTCAATAAGGTCACCTTTCATTCTTCTAAACCCCAATGAGTACAGGCCCAACCTAATCGACCTCTCCTCATGAGACAATCCCTCCCTACCCGGGATCAAGCTAGTGAACCTTCTCTGGACTGCCTCCAATGCCAGTATGTTACGGATCGGTTGTGCTCCCTACATTTAAGTCCTCACTTGAAGTTGTAGTTACATTCGTGAAATCTCAAGAATGACCTGAAAGAACCATCGATTTCCAGTGGTAACAATGTAAAAGCCAGAATTGGATTCCTTTGTTTGAAATACTGTACCACGCATGGCAACGCTGTGAATGCCTAGCTGAAATAACTTGTAAAAACAAGATGCGCCACTAAATGTAAGAGAAATAAAATATATAAATTCAATTATTTGTAAAGAAATTACAGGACCAGTTCCCACCTTGGCACACATCACTTTTAGATTGACCAGGTCCATCTAGTGGCTGATGTCGGTTTCTGCAGTTAGCATCGACCTGCATTGACGGACATCTGCCACCAGATGGCAGCCCAGGACTTCAGTGTGAGTTCAGGAGCGGAGGTAGAATTGGGAGCCACTCCAGGGCAGACCCTAAGGACCCGCGTACGGCCAGAGGCTTGGAGGAAAGGGGGGGGGGGGGGGGGGGATTCAGCAAGGGGTGTGGAATAGGGGTGATGGGTGTGGGGGGGGGGGGGGTGAGATACCCTCAATCACGACACAGGAGAGAAGATAGATGATTCAAAGGCTTTAATCGTCTGAGAACTGTACAGCAGCCGAGAAGTGTGCTCATCACATGTTGCCTGAGTGAGCCATGTCTTATGTACCGTTTCCTGGGGGCGGAGCCAGAGGCGGAGTCCCTCAGGGTTCCAAGCCCGGTCTTAAAGGGCCAATGCATTAAAGGTAAGGTACCATTATATCAGCTACTGATAACATTCAACACATTGGGCAAACTGGGAGGGGGCGGAAGAGGGGCCAAGGGCAGAAGCACTGTGGGAAAAGTCACGTGAGCAGGGAAGCCACAGAAGGGAAAGTCTGTGGCGAGTGTCATGAGAGCGAAACTGGCACCATTAAAACAGATGTACCGACACTACTTTATTAATGATGTAAAAGTGAAACAAAGGTCAGCACGGTGGCGCAGTGGGTTAGCCCTGTTGTCTCACGCCGCTGAGGTCCCAGGTTCGATCACAGGTTCGATCCCGGCTCTGGGTCACTGTCCGTGTAAAGTTTGCACATTCTCCCCGTGTATGCGTGGTAGGCGGATTGGCTACACTAAAATTGCCCCTTAATTGGAAAAAATGAATTCAACAAAGAACAAAGAAAAGTACAGCACAGGAACAGGCCCTTCGGCCCTCCAAGCCTGCGCCGACCATGCTACCCGACTAACTAAAATCTTCTACACTTCCTGGGTCCGGATCCCTCTATTCCCATCCTATTCATGTATTTGTCAAGATGCCCCTTAAATGTCACTATCGTCCCTGCTTCCACCACCTCCTCCGGCCCTCCATACCAGGCAACATCCTGGTAAATCTCTTCTGCACCTTCTCTGAAGCCTCCACGTCCTTCTGGTAGTGTGGCGACCAGAATTGGGTACTCTAAATTTTTTTTAATTTAAAAATTGAAACAACATTAAGCGAATCAGTATGAAGCAAGGACCGACTGCACATGGCAATAATATTGGGGAAAAGCTGATTGTTTTGGGACGTCCACCTTCCCCAGAAGCTGTGGATTTGTTTAGTTGGCGGCCCTGGAAGTTTGGAATAAACGCCGCAATTCTGGACGAGCATCCTGTATCTCAACGATCTGATATTTTCTGTATGTAAACAAAGCCTAACCAGAAGAATGAAGCGCTGAGTAAAATCTAAGGGCCAGGGATTGCAACGTAATGACAGCATGTTTTCACACAATGGCATCGGCTGACAGGAGATTGCTCATTTGGAATCTAAAAAAATAGATTGAAACTGAAAGAAAAGTTTTGATTTTCCACCTGGGACTTCATTTGCTTCTCTGTACCCCTGGCTGAGAAAGTGTCTATTTTTCTTGGCGGTCTGTCGATTGCATTTTGTACCATTTGTCTTTGAGTTTAATATTTGGCTCAAGCTTTTCCCCTTACCTGGACCAAGTGAAATAATGTGTAATTGATCGGGGATGCAATAAGCCAGCATCAATTAGAGACCCAGCAGGGTTTATTAATAAGAAGAATTATACAGCAGCCACGCGGCTGCCCCTAGCTCCTTACATGACCCCTGCCTCAGACAGGACTCCACCCCCTGGGGTGATAACCCACTCTGACCCCCAATTGATCCCCCCCCCCCCCCCCCCAGGTTGGGCGACCCTCAAAGGGCCAATCACCATGGACCAGCATAATCGGCTTTTCTGTTTGAAAACCATCACGGTTCTGTGGTGATTGTGTATCAGTGTAGATGCAGTACAACTGAGCAAGCACTAGAGGGAGCACGGGAGAGCTATAAATACACAGGGACAGGAAGTGAGGAGACACTTCACAGAAGGCAGAACTGGTAGCAGGACACAGACAGACAGCATTTGAGGTAGCCGTAAGTTAAGCTCTGAAGACAGAACGAATTCACAATAAAGCATCTTCTCCACTTCTCCACCTTTGAGACTACGAGCTTTATTAAGACACGAGGAACAACACAGGTTCGAAGCCTTTTGACTCTTCACTCTGCAAATGAATGATTATTACTCACGTTAACACACTCATGAAAGGGGACGTAGCCAAGCGCCCTCCAGTAATCAGCAGTGTTGAAATGGATCTTGTACAATCCTGGAACAAAGTCAGCCTCGGTGGCAAGGTCGTGGACTTCCCCATTCACTCCAGTAACTCTACAACAGAAATAACATAGTGACGCTAATGATAACAAGTGGCGATAATGACGGAGTGACAGACTTGGAGTTACAGGAGAAGCAAAGTTTTTAAAGTGTCCAGCAGGGGAAAATGGTGGGGTTAAACTGTTTGTGCTTCATTGCAAGGAGCATTACAAACAAGGTAGACGGGCTAAGGGCACAGGTAGACACATGGCAGCAGGATGTCATTGCTGTAACGGAAACCTGGCTAAAGGAGGGGCAACATTGGCAGCTCAATATCCCTGGAGACAGAGTCTTCAAACACAATAGAGGGGGAGATCAAAAAGGAGGGGGAGAAGCACTATTGGTCAATTCCAGTTGTAAGAAAGGATCAACAAACGGGTCAACAAATGAGGCTTTATGGATTGAGCTTAGAAATAAAAAAGGGACAGTCACACTCCTGGGAGTGTACTACACAAAGCCAAATAGTAAGAGGGAAATAGAAGGACAAATATGTAGGCAAATTTCTACCTGTAAGAACAAGAGAGTAATAATAGTCGGAGACTTTAACTATCCCAATATCAACTGGGATTCAAACAATATAAGGGGAACTGAGGAGGACAAATTCAGGCAGTGTGCCCAGGAAAATATTTTCACCCAATTAGTGACAAGCCCAACAAGAGGAGATACAATTCTAGACGGAATCTTGGGCAACGAAGAAGGGCAAGTGGGTGAAGTGACAGTTAGCGACCACATTGGGGATAGTGATCACAATTCAGTTTGATTCGTGGTGGCGCAGTGGTTATCATTTCTGCCTCATGGCGCCGTGGACCCGGGTTTGATCCTGCCCCCGGGTCACTGTCCATGTGGAGGGTTGCACGTTCTCCCATGTCTGCGTGGGTCTCACCCCCACAACCCAAGGTGAATTGACCACACTAAATTGGTCTTTAATTGGGGAAAAAAGAATTGGGTACTTTAAATTTTTTTTAAAATCAGTTAGATTCAGTATTACCGCGGAAAAAGGACAGAGATAAAACAGGAGTAAAAATTTTGAACTGGGGGAAAGCACATATTGCAGAAATGAGAAAGGACTTGGCTGAGGTGGACTGGCCAACATTGCTAAAGGATGAATCTGTGGAAAACCCGGGACCTGGGTTCAATTCTGCACTCAGGAATGTCTGTGCGAAATTTGCACATTCCCCCCGTGTCTGCGGGAGTTTCCTCCGGGTCCTCCAGTTTCCTCCCACAGTCCAAAGATGTGTGGGTTAGGTGGATTGGCCATGATAAATTGCCCTTTTGTGTCCAATGATTAGGTGGGGTTACGGGGATAGGGTAGGAGAGTGGGCCTAGGTAGGGTGCCCTTTCTGAGGGTCGGTGAAGAAACGATGGGCCGAATGGCCTCCTTCTACACTAGGGATTCTACAACCGAGGCATTCAAGAGGGCCTTTGACGGCGGGGTTCGTTAGCTGGAGCGGCGTGGGTCGCTCCAGTGCCGTGCAGGCCCCCTATAGGGGTCGGAATCGTTGCTCCTGAGGCCGTGTTGACGCCGTGGAGGAACGCAACGGCATTTACGACGCCATTAACAGTTAGCCTCAGGATCAGAGAATCCCGCCCTATATTTCTATGAAAGGCATGGACTAGTCAGGGATAGTCAGCATGAATTTGTTAAAGGAAGGTCATGCCTCACAAATTCGATTGAATTATTTGAGTAAGTGACAAGAAGGGTTGATGGTGGCAGTGCAGTGGACGTGGTTTTAGGGCAGCACGGCGACGCAGTGGTTAGCACTGCTGCCTCAAGGCACCGAGGACCTGGGTTCGATCCCGGCCCTGCATCACTGTCCATGTGGAGTTTGCACATTCTCCCCGTGTCTGTGTGGGTCATGCCCCCACAACCCAAAGATGTGCAGGGTAGGTGGATTGGCCACGCTAAATTGCCCCTTAATTGGAAAATTTAAATAAAATGTTAAAAGAAAGTGGAAGCCCATGGGATACAGGGCAATGTGGTCAACTGTATAAAAAGTTGGCTTAGTAACAGGAAACAAAGGGTAATGGTCGATGGCTGCCCTGGCAATTGGAAAGTTGTTGCAAGTGGTGTTCCACGGGGCTCGGTGTTGGGACCCTTACTGTTTGTGTTAAATATTAACCATTTGGACGTGAACGTGGGGGGGCACGATTGGGAAATTTGCAGATGACACAAAGATTGGCCGAGTGTCGGACAGTGTAGAGGATAGCAATAATCTTTAAAACAATATAGATGGATTGGTGGAGTGCGCGATAAAGTGACAGATGGAATTTAACACACAGAAGTGTGAGGTCATGCGTTTAAGGAGGTCAAACATGTTATAAGGAGCACACAATAAATGAGAATATACTAAGCGGGGGAGGTGAAGTGAGAGATCTTGGCGTACAGGTACACAGGTCCCTAAAGACAGCAGTTCAAGTAGACAAGATTGTTAATAAAGCATATGGAGGGGAGGAGGGTATGAATCAATTCCTGGAGAGGCTGGAAGGTAGATGAGGAGCTGATGGAAGTCCTGGGGGGCTCAATTTGGCTGGGGGAGGTGATAGATGGATTGGAGACAATGAAATTGGGTAAGGCCCCAGGACCAGACGGATTCCCAGTGGAATTTTATAAAACGTTTTCTGGGTTACTGGGGCCGCTTCTGGTCAAGGCTTTTAATGAGTCCAAGGAGTTGGGAGTGCTTCCCCCAACACTATCACAGGCATCAATCTCTCTCATCCTGAAGTGAGACAAGGACCCAGAGAGATCATACAGACCATTTTCCCTTTTGAATGTAGATGCTAGATTGCTGGCAAAAATCTTGGCCACTCGAATAGAGGATTGCGTCCCGGAGGTAATCGGGGAGGATCAGACAGGATTTCTGAAGGGCAGGCACCTGACGTCCAATATTAGACGGCTTCTTAATGTTATAATGATGCCAGCGGAGGGACGTGAGGTTGAGGTGGTAGTAGCCATGGACGCGGAGTAGGCTTTCAACCGGGTGGAGTGGAAGTACCTATGGGATATTTTAGGCAGGTTTGGGTTTGGGCAGGGATTTGTGGATTGTGTCCGGCTGTTATATCAGCTCCGGTGGCAAATGTAAGAACCAACGGAGTCCGGTCAGGATACTTTGGTCCCTGTAGGGGGACAAGGCAGGGATGCCCGCAATGTCCATTACTGTTTGCCATGGCCGTAGAGCCCTTAGCGATGGCCCTTAGATCATCGAATACATGGCTGGGGATAGTGAGGGGGGGTTGAGCACAGGGTCTCTCTCTATGCGGATGATTTACTGCTTTATATCACAGTCCCACTGGGGGGGGTGGCCGAAATCTTGGAGGTACTAGGAGAATTTGGGCGATTTTCAGGCTACAAGTTAAATATGGGAAAGAGCAAGATGTTCGTGATCCAGGCACGGGGGCAGGAAAGGAGACTGGAGTTACTTTTTAAAGTGGCTGAGAGGAGTTTTAGATATCTGGGGAATCAAGTGGCTAAGGATTGGGGGCAGCTTCACAAGTTAAATCTGGGCAAAATGGTCAATAAAATGAAAAGGGACTTCCGTAGATGGGACATGCTCCCGCTGACCTTGGCGGGGAGGGTCCAGACAGTGAAGATGAGGGTCCTTCTGAGGCTGCTCTTCTTTTTTCAATGTCTTCCGGCAAACCATGTGCAGATGTTCTGGGCATGTCCGAAATTGAGGGGATTCTGGCATGGGATTTGCGGACGTTATGTCAGAAGTCCTGGAAGGTAGGCTAACTCCGAGTTCAGAATTGGCAATATTTGGGGTATCGGAAGAGCCGGGGGCCAATGGTGGGGGGGGAGGCGGATGTCCTGTCCTTCTCCTCCCTGGTGGCCCAGAGGCGGGTTTTGCTGGGATAGAGGGACTCGGAGCCCCCGAAGTCAGGAGTGTGGATCAGCGATATGGTCGGGTTTCTCAGTCTGGAGAAAATCTAGCTCGCCTTGGGAGGATCAATACAGGGATTCGCCCGGAGATGGCAGCCGTTCATCAATTTCTTCAAAATTGAATATCAGGAGTAAGGGGGGTGGGAGGGGAAAAGGGGGGGAGGAAAACAGGAGGCATGGCAATGTTAGATAAGGACGGGGAACTTAGTATACGGGTAATTAGGGGATAGGGTGGGGGTAATAGGGGACGCTGTTTACTGTTTTTTGTTTTTTAGGTGTTTTGCGGGTGTTGGCCACGCGGTTGTTTACAAAATATTGCAATGCGTAAATTACAAATGCTTCAATGAAATATTTTCTAAAAGAAAAAGAAAGCGTATGGAATGCTCTCCTTCATTGGCAGAGGTACAGAATATAAAAGTAAGGATATAATGTTGGAATTGTATAAAACACTGGTGAGGCCACAACTGGAGTATTGTGTGCAGTTCTGGTCACCACATTACAGGAAGGGCGTAATCGCTCTGGAGAGAGTTCAGAGGAGGTTTACAAGAATGTTGCCAAGGCTGGAAAAGTGTAGCTACGAGGAGAGATTGGATAGGTTGGGGTGATTTTCCTTGGAACATAGAAGGCAGAGGGGTGGTTAATTGAGGTGGACAAAATTACCAGGGGTAGAGATAGCGGACAGGATAAAGGTGTTTCCATTGGTGGAGAATTCTAGACCCAGGGGACAGAGATTCAAGATAAGTGGCAGAAGGTGTTAGAGGTGACACGAGGAGGAACTGTTTTACACAGAGTAGTGGGAGTCTGGAATTTGCGGGGGCACGGTAGCACAATGGTTAGCACTGTTGCTTTATAGTGCCAGGGTCCCAGGATCGATTCCTGGCTGGGTCACTGTCTGTGCGGAGTCTACACGTTCTCCCCCTGTCTGCGTGCGTTTCCTCCGGGTGCTCCGGCTTCCTCCCACAAGTCCCGAAAGACGTGCTTGTTAGGTGAATTGGACATTCTGAATTCTCCCTCTGTACCCAAACAGGTGCCGGAATGTGGCGACTAGGGGCTTTTCACAGTAACTTCATTGCAGTGTTAATGTAAACCTACTTGTGACACTAAAAAAGATTATCATTGTCATTAAAAAGTACCTGGATCTGCACCTTAAGTGCTGTAAGCTATAGAGCTTTGGACTGGGTGCAGGAAGGAGGGGTTAGAAAGGACACCTGGGAGTCCTTGGGCTGGCATGGACAAGGTGGGCCAAATGGCCTCCTTCCGAGCTGTAACCTTTCTATGATTCTATGATTCGAAGTGAAGTGCGGTGCACACTGAGTCGCCAGCTATTTGTGTTCAATGCTGAGGGCAAAGCAAAGCAAACGTTTGCCTTCCTAATCTGAAATTGAAATTGAGTAGCTGGAGTTGAGAAACAGATCAGACATAATCTAACTGGGCGGTGGAACAGGTTTGAGGGGCTGAATGGCCTCCTCCTTGTTCCGATAACAGCCCAGTTCATTCCTGGCCAGGAATTCTGTAACATAGTCACAGAGGATGCCTAAATTGGCAAATCGAATCCCAATAAAGTACTTAACCTGACTTTTTATCTGCCGATTGTATTTTTTTAACCACACGCAGTGCATTCCACACATTAAGGGGGGGCAATGGGTGTGATTTCACGGAAATGCGACAGAGTCCCGCGTCGGCCGCGTTTAGCCCCGTGCACTGGCAGCGCAGAGAATGATCCCGCTATCGAACGGGATCTGCTTCATTCCAGGGCCTCGGCGGGGAACGTCCCACTGAGGCCGGACTAAGTCTCATTTCCCACACCGAGGAACTCCCTTCGCCTGTGCAGGGAAACGGCACCCTGATCTCAACCCCCCCCCCCCCCCCCCCCTTTCCCCTCCCCACTGTGGCCTCCAGAGCTCCCCATTTACCCCAACTCACCTATAAAGGTTCATTGCACCTCACCCCACAAGGGCTGCACACCTCAGGCCCGATCCCCAGTGCAGGCAAAGTACCGGCCCGGCACCTTGGCACTGTTAGCCTGGCACCCAGGCAGTGCCCCTGCCAGCACCACCTGGGTACCTTGGCAGTGCCGCCCCGGTGGCATTGCTGGGGTGCCCAGCTGTCACCAGCAGCGACGCCCACATCCCAAGACTGAGTTTTGAAAATCAATGGGCCCCAGAGTTACAATGACGGGCTGTGTGAGGGTGTACCTCTTCATCAACTTCACTGAGGATGTCCTGGATAAATCGCACTCATTTACAGACCAAAATAAAGTGCTTGGATATCTCTATCAGTGGCTGTCACACATTTACACCCAGTCCTCTGAGCTGCAATGAGAATTACGGTCCAATAGCGTTTTCCCAGCCTGTACAATATTCAAAAGATTTGACTAATTCATTCATTTTTGGATGATTCCTCAGCAACAAGAAGACAGGGCCATTGAGTTCCACCACATTGCTTCTCATTGTTCTCAAGGCGATGCTTCTACTGCTTTGTTCGATTTAGGTGGCCCAAACGCTACACTCCCAAGATCCAATATGGCTGCTTGATGTTATAGAGAAATACAGCACAGAACAGGCCCTTCGGCCCACGATGTTGCGCCGAACCTTTGTCCTAGGTTAATCATAGAATTTTGGACAATTTGTCATGGCCAATCCACCCAACCTGCACATCTTTGGACTGTGGGAGGAAACCGGAGTACCCGGAGGAAACCCACGCAGTCACGGGGAGGATGTGCAGACTCCACACAGACAGTGACCCAAGTCGAAATCGAACTTGGGACCCTGGAGCTGTGAAGCAATTGTGCTATCCACAATGCTACCGTGCTGCCCTTAAGAAGTTAACCTACACTCCCTTATTCTACCCTAATCCAAGTACCTATCCAATAGCCGCTTGAAGGTCCATAAATTTTCCGACTCAACTACTACCACAGGCAGTGCATTCCATGCCCCCACTACTCTCTGGGTAAAGAACCTAGGTTCTCGCTAAATTCTCACCCCTGGTTTAGCTCAGTGGGCTAGACAGCTGGTTTGTCATGCAGAACAAGGCCAGCAGCGCAGGTTCAATAGGGGCTTTTCATCCTTTCGTTTTTATTGGCTGTGTTTGATGTTGCTTTTTTGTTGCTCTGCTTCTTTGTGTTTTGGGGCTGTTATTTATTTATTGGGGTGCTTTTTAGTTTTTTCACTGGTGGAGGGTTGGGGAGCTGTTCGCGGTCCCGCTGGGTCAGGTGCCCGTCTTTTTCCCGCGTGTTGGGCTGGGGGGGCGGGGTTCGGGATGGAAGCGCGGGCTTTCTTCCCGCGCTGGAGGAGTTGGGGGCGGGGCCGGCACTGGGAGGGGGGATCGATGGTTGCGTTGCATTGGGGGGGGGGGTCGTCGGTATGGCGGGGGTAGCCGGGGCCAGCAGGAATCGGCTGACTTACGGAAGTACAAAGTTAGGGGTTACGCAGCTAGGGGGGGGGGGGGGGCCCTAGCTCGGGGGGGGGGGGGGGGGGAGAAGTAGGGGGGGATACCGGGTTGCTGCTGCAGGGGCCGTAGGGAAATGGCCGGTGATGGGGGGGGGGGGGGCTGGGAGGGGGGTCTGCCACCGTGGGGAACCACACCCACATGTTCTGGGCATGTCCGGCGTTGGAGGGGTTTTGGAAGGGGGTGGCAGGGACTTTATCCAAGGTGGTCGGTTCCAGGGTGGAGCCGGGCTGGGGGCTCGCGATCTTTGGGGTAGCATCGGAGCCGGGAGTGCAGGAGGCGAGAGAGGCCGGTACCCTGGCCTTTGCGTCTCTAGTAGCCCGGTGTAGGATTCTCTTACAGTGGAGGGACGCGAAGCCCCCGAGCCCAGAGGCCTGGATTAATACATGGCCGGGTTCATCAGGCTGGAAAAGGTTAAGTTTGCCCTGAGGGGGTCGGTACAAGGGTTCTTCCGGCGGTGGCAGCCTTTTCTCGATTTCCTGGCGGAGAGGTAGAGGGTGGTCAGTCTCAGCAGCAACCCGGGGGGGGGGGGGGGGGGGGGGGGGGGGGGGGGTGGGGGGGGGCCTGGAGGGTGAGGGTGAGGGGGTGAGGGATTTGTTAAGGGGGTTTGTTTTTGCGACGGTGTGTTTGCTATTTTTTCTCTCTTTCTTGTATTGTTATTAGTTATTAATTTATTACTTTGTATTGGGAGGGATTTCTGTTTCTGTTTAGTTTTACACCTTGTTTACTTTAACTGTTGGGAGAAAATGTGTTGTTGAAAAATTTGAATAAAAAGTACTAAAAAAAAATAGGGGCTTTTCACAGTAACGTCATTGCAGTGTCAATGTGATGTTAACTTGTGACAATAAGGATTATTATTATTATTATTCAGAGACAAAACAGGAAACTGCCTGATTGTGCGCAGTTCCAACAAAATCAAACTTGACATCGTCCAGGACAAAGCTGCCCGCTTCACCTTCATCCCACCCACCATCTTATACATTCAGACCCTCCCAACAACGGACACGCAGTGGTCACAGTGTGTGTCTGTAATCACTGTAAATACACAAGGGGTTAATGTAAATACACTAC
The DNA here is from genome assembly GCF_902713615.1 of Scyliorhinus canicula. Classification (NCBI taxonomy): domain Eukaryota; kingdom Metazoa; phylum Chordata; class Chondrichthyes; order Carcharhiniformes; family Scyliorhinidae; genus Scyliorhinus; species Scyliorhinus canicula. The sequence goes on along the minus strand of NC_052155.1, from coordinate 9,699,757 downwards.
GACTAAGTAAACACTAGAGGGGGCACCGGAGACGTCGTGACACACAGACATACAGCTAATGAACACATAGAATAGGACACGACCAATGGGCAGTCAAGACACCCAGAGGTGACACTACCACAAGGGGGCATTACACAACCCATATAAAAGGACAGGGCAAACATGCTCTGTCTCGTTCCAGGATTAGCAGGAGAGTCGAACGCAAGTAGGAGAATTGTTAACTGTTCAATAAATGGGTCAAACCTTTCTCCAAGTCTGAACCTTCCTTTGTCAGAGCATACATCAAGGAAACAGCTTATGCTGCATGGAGAAGCAGAACAGAACAGTGTGTACCGTCTTGGCATCTCGCCAAGCCTCTTTCGACCGCACCTTTCAAACCCACGACCGCCACCATCGGGAAGGACAAGGGCAGACAGATGGATGGGACCGGCACCACCTGGCCTTGGAAATGTATCGGCCGATCCTTCACCGTCACTGGGTCAAAACCCTGGAACTCCTTCCCTAACAGCGCTGTGGGTGTACCTACACCCCGGGGACTGCAGCGGTTCAGGAAGGCAGCTCACCCACCACCTTCTTGAGGGCACCAAATGCCGTCAATGCCCTCATCCCAATGAGTGAATGGATGCAAAACACAAACTCAGAAGGGGTTGGTCCGGGTGTGAAGGAGTCTGACAGCCCCCCCCCCCCGCCCCCGCCCCCCGCCTGCTTTTGCACTCACCCAGTGTTGAACTGCTGCCAGCTGAGGTCCTCGTTCCTACGGTATATTTGCATATTAAGGTTTGCAGCTGACGTCCCATTGACTGCATTCAGGACTTTGATAATAACTGGGCAGTGAGTATCACTGGCACCATGATCCTGAAATGGACAGACACAAACCAGAGGTGATAAGCTGGATGATGTACCATCAATTGAACGCGAGACGAGTTGCTGTACAAAAGTAAGGCTTTAATAAGCTAGATGTTAGCCCTGCGGTCGACTACAGTAAATGGACGACCGTCGGGCGTACTGGGTATTTATACCTCGCCCTGGAGGCGGGGTTGACTCAGCCTCTCGACCAATCGGGGAGCCGTCACATGACTGGTCTCAACCAATCGGTCGAGAGGCACATGACCGACCAGGGCCAATGGTAAGCCGGTGTTCTGCACCAATGGCAGGCAGCTATGTTAATCATACCACCACACTGGACAGATCAGTAGAGAAGGATTATCATTTAACGTTTCATAAAATATAAGATCGATGCGTATATGGGGTCTTTAAAAATGTTTGGCTTTACTCAGGGTGGAATAAAGGCAGAAGAAAAGTTTAATAATGGTGAGGATATTGCAGCTATTTCACTGTATTCAGTTTGCTTTACAGTGAGTGCTTTTTATATGTAGAAAATATGGGATATTGTGGGAACAGCAATGGCCCTTCAGGCCTTTTCTGCATCATTCAAATAGATCATGGCCAATCTGCATCTTATCTCCACCTGCCCTCCTTGCTTCAATGTCCCTTGATGCGTTTTATTCATCCGTGGCTGCAGGGCGTCACTGGCTAGACACACATTTATTGCCCCTCCCTAATTGCCCCTTGAGAAGCTGGTGGTGAGCCGCCTCACTAAATACAAGCTAGTCCCATTTGCCCGCATTTGGCCCATATCCCTCTATGCCCACCCTGCCCATGTAACTATCTAACTGGGTTTTAAAGGGAAAGGAAAACTTTTCCGGATGTGGAAGGGGAGGGCAGGATCGGAGACGTATACAGGTGGCTGGGTGAGCAGGGAGGTGAAGATTAAGGAGATTAAGGGGCAGCACGGTAGCATTGTGGATAGCACAATGGCTTCACAGTTCCAGGGTCCCAGGTTCGATTCCGGCTTGGGTCACTGTCTGTGCGGAGTCTGCACATCCTCCCCGTGTGTGCGTGGGTTTCCTCCGGGTGCTCCGGTTTCCTCCCACAGTCCAAAGATGTGCAGGTTAGGTGGATTGGCCATGATAAATTGCCCTTAGTGTCCAAAATTGCCCTTAGTGTTGGGTGGGGTTACTGGATTATTGGGATAGGGGGAGGTGTTGACCTTGGGTAAGGTGCTCTTTCCAAGAGCCGGTGCAGACTCGATGGGCCAAATGGCCTCCTTCTGCACTGTAAATTCTATGATAAGTGGGAAGGGGAGCTGGGAGCGGAAATAAACTGGGCTGTATAGAGCGAGGCCCTGCGAAGGGTAAACGCGACCTCCCCGTGCGCAAGGCTGAGCCTGATACAGTTCGAGGTGGTAACACAGGGTAACACATGACTGGGGCAAGAATGAGTGGGTTCATCCAGGGGTTGGCGGACGAGTGTGAGAGGTGTGGGGCGGGGACCAGCCAATCATGTTCATGTGTTCTGGGGCTGCGAAAAGTTGGGGAGATTATGGGTGGGAGCGTTCACGGCGCTGGCAAGGACAGCGGGGGTGGAGGTTGAATCGGACTCTTTGGTGGCGATTTCTGGGGTATCCGAGAGGCCGGAGCTGATGGAGGGGGGGTGAAAAAGGGGAAAATTTGTACAAACTGTACAGTTGTGTGTTGGGGAGTTTGTCCCCGAATTGTTTATGTTTTGTAACCTTTTATAGATATACGTTTGGAATAAAATACATTGGAATTTGAACGCAGGTCCCTAAAAAGCATTCATCCTGGGTCTCTGAGATACTAGTCCTGTTATAATACCACTGCGCCATCACCTGCCCAAGGGCCATGATTACGATTAGGAGCTCTCCCGACTTCGCTCTCTACTCATTTCACCCCATGCATGTCACAGGAAACGCCCCCGTCATGGGAAACACTTACCACTGCTGTTCCTCTGTGAAAGGACGTCAGGGCAACGATAAGGAAGAATGTGAGGCGCTGCATCCTGCCGTCTCCTCTGCAAGCCAGCGTCAGAAGGAGTCCTGGATCTGGTGTTTTATAGTTCAGCCTTGGCCAGGTCACCTGGTTTCTAACCTACAAACTGCTGCCTCAGGTTGTTGGCTCAGTCAACAGTGAGCGAATGAGTAACTCGCATTGGAAATTCGATCAAATACCCTGAATACGGTTTCTGAGTTTCAAAAAGGCATTGATCCGTCAAAGAGATATTTTTGCCAAAATCCACAGCTTTTGCGCGGTTCGTTGATGCGAGATTTTGAAAACCGCTTCCTACAGATTTGAGATTTTCTTTTTCAACGAAGTTGGCGGTTATTGTTTTAAAATTTCAGATTGCCTACAATCTCCCAAAGCCCTGACCGGTACCAGGAGGTCAAGAGCAGCAGAAGCATGGGATCACGATCCGCTGCAGTCCGTGTGGCGTAGGTACACCCACTGTGCTGTTAGGGAGGGGGTTTTGACCCAGCGACAGTGAAGGAACGGTCGATATATTTCCCAGTCAGGATGCTGAGTGACTTGGAGGGGAACCTCCAGGTGGTGGGGTTCCCAGGTATCTGCTGCCCTTGTCCTTCTAGATCAGGGGTGGGCAAACTTTTCCGTGCAAGGGCCACATTCAGAAATTCACAATTTTAAAGGGCCGCACAGTATATTAAGTAAAATAATTACTTCACCCGGTTATGATTCTGGGCGCCTCATATAGAACATAGAACAGTACAGCACAGAACAGGCCCTTCGGCCCTCGATGTTGTGCCGAGCAATGATCACTCTACTTAAGTCAACGTAGCCACCCTATACCAGTAACCCAACAGCCCCCTCCCATGAACCTTAAAAAAAAATGTAAAATTAAAAAAAAAAAATTTTTTTTTAAAAAAATGTTTTTTTTTAAAATGACTTGGTGGGCCACATAAAGACCTTTGGCGGGCCGCATGCGGCCCGCGGGCCGTAGTTTTCCCACCCCTGTTCTAGATGGTGGTGGTCGTGGGTTTGGAAGGTGCTGCCTAAGGAGCCTTGGTGAGTTCCTGCAGGGCATCTTGTAGATGGTGCACACGGCTGATGTAGATGGTACACACGGCTGTCGGTGATGGAGACGACACGAGAGACATTGAGAAGGTGATTAAGGTGCTGGAGTACACCATCAAAGCTGTTACTTCATAGGGCTAAATTGAGATTATTTACGTGGAAAATATATAGGACGGGATTCTCTGACCCCCCCGCTGGGTCGTAGAATCGTGGGGGGGGGGGGGGGGGGGTGGCGTGAATCCCGCACCCGCCGGCTGCCGAATTCTCCGGCGCTGGGGATTTGGCAGAGGCGGGAATCGTGCCGCGCCAGTCGCCGGCTGCTAGCAGCGGCCCCCCCGCCGATTCTCCAGCCCGCGATGGGCCGAGTGGCCGCCCGTTTTCAGCCAGTCCCTCCGGCGTATATTACACCAGGTATTTGCCGGCGGGACCTGGCGGCGCGGGCGGCCTCTGGGGTCCTGGGGGGGGGGGGGGGGGCGGGGGGGGGGGGGGGGGTCTGGCCCCGGGAGGTGTCCCCACGGTGGCCTGGCCCGTGATCAGGGCCCACCGATCTGCGGGCGGGTTTGTGCCGTGGGAACACTCTATTCTTCCACGTCGGCCGCTGTGGTTCTCCGCAATGGCCGACGTGGAGATGAACACCCCCTGCGCATGCGCTGGGATGATGCTGACGCTCCCGGGCATGCGCCAACTTGCACCGGTTGGCGGAGGCACTTTGGAGCCGGTTGGCGTGACGCCAAGCCCCTTCCCCACTGGCCAGCGCGGCGCAAACCACTCCGGCGCTGGCCTAGCCCCTGAAGGAGGATTCCGTACCTTTGGGGCGGCCTGACGCCGGAGTGGGTCACGCCACTCCTTCGTGCCGGAGTTGCCGGTTCCTGCAGAGTCCTGCCCATAGTTCCCCATCAAATACCGCAGTACTCTTAATACCGTGTTGTTTCAAAGAGTTTATACAGAGCTCTCTGTTCCAGCCGAGGCCTAAGCACAGTTTTGTGAAAATTTAGCAAAGCTTCCTGGATTTTGTACTCCGTTCATCCATCGATTAAGCCAAGGATCCAATCAAGCTTTTGTAACAGCCTACCCCATTTTAACACTTTTTGTATGCGAATGTCTGTGTCTCTCTATAGCTGCATGCCATTCAAATTATAGCATTTGTCGGATTGGGTCGGATTGGATTTGTTAATTGTCACGTGTACCGAGGTACAGTGAAAAGTATTTTTCTGCAAGCAGCTCAACAGATCATTAAGTACATGGGAAGAAAAGGGAATAAAAGAAAATACATAAGAGGGCAACACAGATATACACTGTAACTACATCAGCATTGGCATCGGATGAAGCATACAGGGTGTAGTGTTAATAAGGTCAGTCAATAAGAGGGTCATTTAGGAGTCTGGTGACAGTGGGGAAGAAGCTGTTTTTGAGTCTGTTCGTGCGTGTTCTCGGACTTCTGTATCTACTGCCCAAAGTGAGTAAGCTGGGTGTGAGGGATCCTTGATTATGCTGCCCGCTTTCCCCAGGCAGCGGGAGATGTAGATGGAGTCAATGGATGGGAGGCAGGTTCGTGTGATGGACTGGGCGGTGTTCACGACTCTCTGAAGTTTCTTGCGGTCCTGGGCCGAGCAGTTGCCATACATACCAGGCTGTGATGCAGCCAGATAGGATGCTCTCTATGGTGCATCTATAAAAGTTGGTAAGGGTTAATGTGGACATGCTGAATTTTCTTAGTTTCCTGAGGAAGTGTAGACGTTCTTGGTGGTAGCATCGACGTGGGTGTACCAGGACAGACTTTTGGAGATGTGCACCCCTAGGAATTTGAAACTGCTAACCATCTCCACCTCGGCCCCGTTGATGCTGACAGGGGAGTGTACAGTACTTTGCTTCCTGAAGTCAATGACCAGCTCTTTAGTTTTGCTGGCATTGAGGGAGAGACTGTTGTCGTTACACCACTCCACTAGGTTCTCTATCTCCCTCCTGTATTCTGACTCGTTGTTATTCGAGATCCGGCCCACTATGGTCGTATCGTCAGCAAACTTGTAGAAGGAGTTGGAACCAAGTTTTGCCACACAGTCGTGTGTGTACAGGGAGTAGAGTAGGGGGCTAAGTACGCAGCCTTGCGGGGCCCCGGTATTGAGGACTATTGTGGAGGAGGTGTTCCAGAGAGAGATAGTGCCATAGCGGTAATGTCACTGGACTAGTCGGCCAAAGGCCCAGGTTAATGCTCGGGGTGGGTGGAGGGGCGTGGGAGAGCGGGAGTAAATGCAAAGTTAAATGAAATAAATAAATCAACAATTGAAAGTAACGGTGACCATGAAACAATCATCGATTTTGGTAAAAAGCCGTGTGGGTCACTAATGACCTTTAGGGCAGGAAATCTGCCGTCCTTATCTGATCTGGCCTACATGTGACTCCAGGCCCACAGCAATGTGATTGACTCTTAAATGCCTTCTAGCCACTCATTGAATCATGGAATTTACAGTGCAGAAGGAGGCCATTTGGCCCATCAAGTCTACACTGGCCCCTTAAGGAGCATCCTACCTAAGCCCACATCTCCAACCTATCCCCGCAACCCAGCAACCCCGTCTAATTTTTTTGCACCATTTATCACGGCCAATTCACCTAACCTGCACATCTTTGGGCTGTGGGAGGAATCCGGAGCACCCGGAGGAAACCCACGCCTACACGGGGAGAACGTGCAGACTCCACACACAGACAGCGACCCAAGCCGGGAATCGAACCTGGGACCCTGGCGCTGTGAAGCAACAGTGCTAACCACTGTGCTGCCGTGCGGCACTCAGCTTGGATGTAATTAGGGATGGATGACAATCGCTGGCCTTGTCGATGTCCACATACCGTGAAATAACTCATTGATTGCGTTGTCGTACTTCAAAAAACAGCAGGAGAGTTATCTCGATATCCTGCACAGTGTTTATCTCTCAGCCAATATCTCTGTGATAGGGGGGGGGGAGGAAGGATTATCTATTGTTTATTTCACTGCTGTTTGTGAGGCCTTGCTCAGTGAAGATTATTTTGTCCTGTTTGCCGACGTTACACAATGATAACATTGCGAAAATGCGTCTTTGGCAGTTTTTCAGAGTCTTGTGAGGACATGCACGAGGTTACATAACTAGATGTTCCGTCCAATATAAAAGTAATTAGAATGGGCGTGGGTGGGTAACATCTGCGGCTGTGTCACCTCTGGCCTCCCTCTGGGCACGTCGGGTGTTGTGGGTTCAGCGCAGACGGTCCTCGAAGCAATACTGGACCAAATCTCAACGCCTGCCTCCAGGTGAGTTAGAACATAGAACATAGAACATAGAACGATACAGCGCAGTACAGGCCCTTCGGCCCTCGATGTTGCACCGACATGGAGAAAAAAAAAAAAACTAAAGGCCATCTAACCTACACTATGCCCTTATCCCGCTTTCATTCAAGCAGCGCTTCTGAGGAGTGCCAACACCTGCCGGGCCCCTGATTGAGCTTGGCCCTCGATGGGGTATGAGGATGTTCAGAGGGACGGCCGGGATGGGCTCCCAGATGACCAGAGGCCGTCTGAGAGTTCATTTTTTAAAAATATATTTTTTCTCGTTTTTTTGTTTTCCATTTATTTGCAGTAACGTTCGCCAAGGCCATCGCACAACACTCAAGAGGGATCTTCAAAAATGGGTAAGGAGAAAGGAAAAAATATACGACAAACAAACAGGTGACATGGAAGAGTAAAACTGGAGGTGCCGTGGGGGCACTTTATTTCTGTGCCCCCGGCCACAACTGTCCTGTTATAATTATGTACATGCTGCCTCCTGGTACTGGAACCTATTGGGGGCTTGTTTTGCACCACCCTGGCGTGCCTCAGTGTTATGATCACGCCCATGCGTGTCCCCGCTACTTGGCCCTTCTGGCTCACTGCTTGTCCTGTGTTTTGCTTGATTTCCGCCCTCCACTACCCTCCTGTAATCCCCTTTCTCTCCTCTGCCACCCCTCCCCTCTTTCTTATCTACTTCCGGGACAGGATTCTCCATTTGGGAGACTAAGGGAGGGATCCCCCCCCCCCCCCCCCCCCCCCCCCGGCCGGGGTGGGAAATCGGCGGGGGGGGGGGGGGGGGGGGGGGGGGTGGCATGAATCCCGCCCCCGCCGGCTGCCGGATTCTCCGGCGCCGGGGATTTGGCGGGTGTGGGAATCGCGTTGCGCCGGTCGGCGGCCGCTGGCAGGCCCCCCCCCCCCCCCCCCCCACCCCAGCGATTCACCGGCCCACAATGGGCCGAGTGGCTGCCATTTTTTGCCAGCGTAAATTAGAGTAGGTCCTTACCAGCAGGACCTGGCAGCGCGGGCGGCCTCCGGGATCCTCGTGGGGGAGCGGGGGGATCTGGCCCCGGGTGGGTGTCCCCACCGTGGCCTGGCCTGCGATCGGGGCCCACCGATCCGCGGGTGGGCCTGTGCTGTGGGGGCACTTTATTCCTCCGCCTCAGCCGCTGTGGTCCACCGCCATGGACGATGCGGAGTCGAACCCTCCCCGGCTTGCGCTGGGATGATGCCAGCACATGCTGGCGTTCCCGCGCATGCGCCAATCCGGCACCAGGTCAGCGCAACATCGAGGGCCGAAGGGCCTGTACTGCGCTGTAATGTTCTATGTCCTAACTCACGCCGGCCGGCGCGGCACAAACCACTCCGGGGTTGGCCTAGCCCCTGAAGGTGCGGAGGATTCTGCACCCTTGTGGTGGCCCGACGCCGGAGTGGTTCACGCCACTCCGTCCCGCCGGAGTTTCCCGCCCTGACGATTACGGCAGAATTCTGCCCGTTAATGTTGTCGATGGGACTGAATTGTGTGCTGTTCCCATTCCCGTTGGGGGCGCTGTTTGATAAGCGAGTCAGGACTTACAAACGCCCCAGCGCTGCCGGCGTGAAGTCAGAGTAATTCCCGGCCCAGTGGGCCTTCTACCCGCTGGGGCCAGAGTTAGCGCTAAACAGCCTGGCAGCTGGAGCAGTTTTTAAGCGCTCCACTTACCACACACTCTCCGCAGAGAAGATCTGACCCCCCCCCCCCCCTCCTCCCCCCCGCCGGGTCTGGACCACAGCTCAGTGCCAGGGAGGAGCGGAGGGACACCCTCTTCCCCAGCGTGGGCCGCCGACTCAAGCCTGCCCTCCTGAACACTGCCTGGGTGGCACTGCCAGCCTCGCCAGGAGGAGGCAGCTGTCGATCCGGAGCGGTGGGGGTCACTAGTGAGACCTCTGGCCTGAGAGGGGCAGAGAACCAGGGAGGGTTCCACAGGCCAAGGTGCCGGTTCCTTCAGCTCTGCCGTTTCCCGGCTTCCTCTGCAGTGGGGCAGCGCTTCTGAGGAGTGCCAACACCTGCCGGGCCCCTGATTGAGCTTGGCCCTCGATGGGGTATGAGGATGTCCAAAGGGACGGCCGGGATGGGCTCCCAGATGACCAGAGGCCGTCTGAGAATTCAAAGGACCCAGGCAGCTCTCAGCAGTGTGAGCAGCTCGGAGCCTGTAAGTAGCAGCAGAGAGGTGGCAGCAATGGCGGTCTGAGCCAGGCTACTCTGCTCCCGAGTGGGACACCCCAAGCCCGGGCAGCCACCAAGTCACTACCCGCTACTGCCCCCAGCCCGGGCAGCCACCCCCCCCCCCCCCCCCCCCCCAGCAAGCCCGGCAGTTTTCAATGGTTTCCAGTGTCTTGCAGCCTCCCACTCTCCCTCCACAGCCACGATGCTCGGGTCCAAGTTGGTAAAACATTGTAGCAAACCCTAACCTCCGTCAGAGAGGGGTGGAGCTTCACGGAAGGGCGGAGCACACTGTTTCCAACCCGTTAATCACATTTAAATGCATACAAATGCAAGTTTTGGATGCCTCCCCCCCCCCCCCCCCCCCCCCCCGGCACGAGGCGCATACCCTTGTTTTCGTCGCCAGGGAGGGACCAGACCATGGCGCCCGAATCAGCACCAGGTCCAAACCTTGATTTTTGGAGGACGCCCAATTTTCTGCCCGGTCGCGATTAACGTTTCTGGAGGCGGAGAATCCAGCCCTTTGAGGCAGGGTTCCCTTCTGGTACCTCCCCATTCAGTTATAACATCAACTGGGATGGTAACAGACAACAGATTTCAAAAATAAGGGCCGGGATTCTCCCCTACCCGGGGCCGGAGTGTTTGGTGCTCCACCGGCTGGCGTAGAAGGCCTTTGGCGCCACGCCAGCTGGGGCCGAAGGGACTTCGCCGGCCAGCGGAAGTCCGCGCTTGCGCCGGAGCATCAGCGGCTGCTGATGTCATCCCCGTGCATACGTAGGGGAAGGGGCCACTTCCGCTTCCGCCATAGTGAAGACTATGGCAAAGGCGGAAGGAAAAGAGTGGCCCCACGGCACAGGCCAGCCCGCCAATCAATGGGCCCCAATCATGGGCCAGGCCACCGTGGGGGCACCCCCCCGGGGCCAGATTGCCCCGCGCCCCACCCCAGGACCCCGGAGCCCGTCCGCGCCGTCTTGTCCCGCCGGTAAGGTAGGTGGTTTAATCCACGCTGGCGGGAGAGGCATGACAGCGGCGGGACTTCGGCCCATTGCGGACCGGAGAATTGCCAGGGGGGGGGGAGGGGCCGCTGACCGGCGTGGAGCGATTCCCGCCCCCGCCGAATCTCGGGTGGCGGAGAATTCGGGATACGGTGGGGGCGGGATTGACCCTGGCCCCGGGCGATTTTCCGACCCAGCGGTGGGTTGGAGAATCCCGCCCAAGATCTTTATCTGCTGATTGGCTTGTCTGCAGAATCTCCATGTTGCTTCCATGTTCCTCCTCGCTGTTCAACGTTTTGGCCGGCTCCCAATTACAACGTGTTGTTCATTCATTCATTTGGCCGGGATTCTCCAACCCTCCGGGCCGGAATTGCGGCTGGCGGGGGGGGGGGGGGGGGGGGGGGGGGGGGGGGGGGGGGCCGGGATTCTCCAACCCTCCGGGCCGGAATTGGGGCGGGGGGGGGGGGGGGTCTGGGATTCTCCAACCCTCCGGGGGAATTGCGGCTGGCGTGGGGGCGGGATTCTCCAACCCGATCGGTGGGGCATTGCGATCTGGGAGGGACCTACCTTCCTCCGTGTGGGCCCGACTTTCCTGGAGAAAGTCCAGAGTGATGCTCCGTTTTGCTGGGGGCTAGCAGGGCCCCGGAGTGCTCCTCACAGCTCCGGCTGCTGATACGGAGTCCTGCACTTCCGGCCGCGGGTCCACGCATGCACGCGGCGGCCCCCTGTAGCGGCGGCCCCCTGTAGCGGCGGCCCCCTGCAGCGACGGCCCCCTGTAGCGGCGGCCCCCTGTAGCGGCGGCCCCCTGTAGCGGTGGCCCCCTGTAGCGGTGGCCCCCTGTAGCGGCGGCCCCCTGTAGCGGTGGCCCCCTGTAGCGGTGGCCCCCTGTAGCGGTGGCCCCCTGTAGTGGCGGCCCCCTGTAGCGGCGGCCCCCTGCAGCGGCGGCCCCCTGTAGCGGCGGCCCCCTGCAGCGGCGGCCCCCTGTAGCGGCGGCCCCCTGTAGCGGCGGCCCCCTGTAGCGGCGGCCCCCTGTAGCGGCGGCCCCCTGTAGCGGCGGCCCCCTGTAGCGGCGGCCCCCTGTAGCGGCGGCCCCCTGTAGCGGCGGCCCCGCAAAACATGGCGGACCCATACCGTGGGCTGGCCCCGACAATATAGGCCCCTCCGAGATCGCGTCCACCGATCGGTGGCCCCCGATCCCAAGCCTGGCTGTCCTGGAGGCCCCCCCCCCCGGGTGATGGATCCCCCCCCCCCCCCGGGGTGATGGATCCCCCCCCCTCCCCATCAAGGCGGCCGCTGGCTGAGTCCGCAGCCGCTACTCTGAGCTCCTGCCAGGTGGAACCATAAGTGAACATAGGGCCTCACGGTAGCATGGTGGTTAGCATCAATGCTTCACAGCTCCAGGGTCCCAGGTTCGATTCCCGGCTGGGTCACTGTCTGTGTGGAGTCTGCATGTCCTCCCCGTGTGTGCGTGGGTTTCCTCCGGGTGCTCCGGTTTCCTCCCACAGTCCAAAGATGTGCGGGTTAGGTGGATTGGCCATGCTAAATTGCCCGTAGTGTAAGGTTAATGGGGGGATTGTTGGGTTACGGGGTTACGTGGGTTTAAGTGGGGTGATCATGGCTCGGCACAACATTGAGGGCCGAAGGGCCTGTTCTGTGCTGTACTGTTCTATGTTCTATGTTCTATGAACCATGCCGGCGGGAATTCGGCCAGCTGTCAGCAGAGAAACACCGTGGGGGCGCCTTTCAATGGCCCCCGACCGGCGGCGTGTCGATCGACCGTGCGCGCACCATTCGCAGTTATTCTCCGGAATCGCTAGAGCGGCGTCGGACCTGATCGCGGGTCTGTTGCCCATTCTCCGCCCCCGTGCCGAATAGCTCACTCTGGAGAGGCGCAGTCCTCCATGTGGAATAGCCCTATCCGCTCAGCGGAGGCCTCAAACCGCAATGCATGAGCCCTGAGTAAATTTCCTGTGCTGACTTCAAGGCCTCACTTTGATACAGAAGCTGCACGTCACGGAGGACATGCAATCTGAACGCTTCCATTGTGCTCACCAAGTTTGGCGAACCTCCAGCTTGCCACATTTACTCCCTCAGCCGCCGTACAACGCAATGCGACCTGGCACAATAATTGCCAACCCCAGCCAAAGCTGACCTTTGGTCAGTGATCGCTTGCGTGTACCTGGTATTGTCCTGAAACACCATTGTTTTCCTGCTGTCCCTTCCAGTTCCGCGATTCCCTCGTTAAACTGTCATCAATTTCCTGTTTAACAAATTCAACGGCCTTTGAAAATATTCGCCAGCGGTGTAAAGGTGTCGGGTTTCCGCGCCGACAAATTCTCCTGGTGTTTCTACCACTCCCCCAGCCCGTGATCACTCCGACTACAAACTTTCCTGCCCGGGTCTCACAGTGGATTTTGGCCACAACCTGGCTCCCAGCCCTAAACCTGCAGCAACTCCCTCAGAACTTTCCTCAACAAAGTTCAACAAAGTTCAAACATTTTTGCTCATTTTAAAAGTTAATTCCACATAGGAATGTTTTAAAGATTTTGAAACTTTAACCTTTGTGCTGTTAAAATCTTGACAATTGCAATGAAATTAACCACTTTGCTTTAAAAATGGACTGGGCAAAAACAGATTGTGCAGAGAGTGTCAGTGAGATGTGGGTTAAGAAGAGAACTGTGCTGTTTGATTATGGTGGAATTCAGAGAGTTTGTCCAATAGATAAGGCGCACTGGACTTTAACCCGGTTAAGTGTCTCATGCAGTGGAAAAGCAAGCAGGACTGACTGTGATACAAACAAGGCGACGTCAACTCATTGAAATGAAAAATGAAAATCGCTTATTGTCACGAGTAGACTTCAATGAAGTTACTGTGAAAAGCCCCTAGTCGCCACATTCCGGCGCCTGTCCGGGGAGGCTGGTACGGGAATCGAACCGTGCTGCTGGCCTGCTTTAAAAGCTAGCGATTTAGCCCAGTGAGCTAAACCAGCCCCTACTGGACTGAAGGCATTGGAGGCTCAGCGAGGTTCCTCCGACAGCACCTTCCAAACTCGCAACCTCTACCATCCAGAAGGGCACAGGCAGCAGATACCTGGGAACCCCACCACCCGGAGGTTCCCCTTCAAGTCGCTCACCACCTCGACGTGGAAATATACCGGCCGTTCCTTCACTGTCGCTGGGTCAAAATCCTGGAACTCCCTCCCTAACAGCACTGTGGGTGTACCTACACCACATGGACTGTGGTGGTTCAAGAAGACAGTTCACCACCACCTTCTCGAGGGGCAATAAATACTTTCTGGTCATTGTGGCTGACATTTTGTGAAAAGGATGTGTGGCCCGATTCAGCTGGCCTGACCCAAGCCCTAATCTGCCCTCCCACGCCTGCTCTAAGCAGGAACCCTCTCTCTCTCTCTCTCTCTCTCTCTCGAGGTGCGTGGGACCAGCCAGGAATTTTCCCGGTTTCCACCACCCAACGCGGTGATGAAACTTCAGGCCAAATAGTTCATCGAGTTCATTGTGTCATTCTGCCTGTGACGTCATCATAAGCATCCCACAATGGATCGGATTTGGCGTTTCCGTTTCCAAACCCTTCCCTCCGCAACAAATCCTCTCCCTCTCCATCCATTGAATTGGATATTCTGCCTTTTTGAGTTTCGGATCAGTTTGTGCATCGATAGCATCCCACGATTTGATGACGGAGCCACACAAAATATTAAGTGGGGCAGTTTGCATGTTTGTACTGCTAGGATTGCAGAATAGACCCCCAAACAATTTTTTTAATTTGTAAAACTGTGAGGAAAGAATACTTCACCCCAGGAGTAACAACTCTAACCAACTTTTATGTTAAAACAAACTTTCATTTAAACACTGAGTTAACCACAGTAACATCAAAGAAATAGCTACAATTCCAATTAAGCAACCCAAACCGTTCAAATGCCACTTATGAATAAAGTTAACAAACAGATTACTTGCTCAGTTGTGTAGAGACTTTTGGAGAGAGAACCCTTTCTCAGTACACGTCTGTTCAACCTACCAGCGTTTGGGAAACTGCTGTTCTACTTAAAATCCTTCTGTCTTGTCAGATTCAAATCCGATGGGAAACTGCAAAATTACAGACAGACTCAGCTCCTCCCGTTAATTACATAATTGGTATCCCCCTAAGATGTCACATGACCTGCTTAGTGAGGACTAAACACCATCCCCCATAAATTATCTACTCTCCAGGGAATCTCCAGCAATTGTAACAATATTGCATTCGATATGTAAATAAGTAGAATCAATCATGACCTCACATTTTACAACTTCTTAATTATAGCTTTAGCAGACACACAGTTTGGGTAACTTAATCTAGGTTCTCTAATAATATTCCTGTAACAAATATATGGCCTTATACCAGGTTTTTAATAACATTACTACCACAATTATAAAGTACAGTATAAATACAATGGGCTGGATTCACCGCTTTTGACACCAGTGGAGGAACTGTGGCATTTTACGATGAAAATAAATCGGCGCCGATCCTGCGATCGGGATTAGCAGCCGTGCTGGGTAAACCCCCCCCCCCCGGCTCCCATGCCTGGATTACGGCCAGACAACGGCCGCGCATGCGCATGGCGATGACGTGCTGTAAAACATGGCGACAGCCGTGTGCGGATACAACCTGCCAGATAATGACCCCCCCCCCCCCCATGGCCACCCCTTGACCACCCCCCACCAGTCCCCCCAGCCCTCGTGGAAGCCCCCCCCCCTCGGCCCGCAGCATGGCTGCCCGACTGTGGCAGCGCCCGGTCGGGAACCCGGACCATCGGGGCTGGGTCACCGGCGGTGGGCCTTCAGGTGATGCACCAACGCCTTCCGACTTTGATGACGCCATCTCGGAGGGGGCGGAGGATAGACAACTGGCGTCAAACCTCCAATTTGGACGTCAGAGGGGATTTTCTGGAAGATCGCCGATTACGAAATCATCATTCTACTCTTTGTGAGGTTTTTTTCTTCTCAGTCAATCATCCAACTATTCTGGCTGGCGCACACACAATCCTTGGACGGCTTGTTGAAGCCTGCCCAAAGGTTGAACTATGGATATTAAACTCCCCGACACGACTGCAATGTGGGTGTCATTCCTTCACAGGCGCTTCTTAATCTCATCAGTCATGTGGGATCTGAACAGATCCCATGTTAATAATTTGCATTCCTCATGTAGTCCTCTTCTGCACATTATTGATCCATAACTTCATTCCACCTCCATCCATCCAACCGTTCCAGAGACATGCGCAGGATCATAAAAACATGGCGGCAGGAGTAGACCATTCGGCCCATCGAGCCTGCTCCACCATTCCATACGACCATGGCTGATCATCCATTGCAATACCGTTTCCTCGCATTGCCATCGGCGTTTAGAAATCTGTGAATCTCAGTGGGATAGAGAATTCCAAAGATTCACAACCCTCTGTGCAAAGAGATTTCTCCGCATCTGGGTCCTCAGTGGCATCTATTGTGAAATTGTGCCCCCTGGTTCTAGACTCCCCGACCAGGGGAAACACCTTACCTGTGTCTATCCCTGTCTAGTCCTTTAAATATTTTGCAGGGGTATTTTCTATCGGCACGAAAACCCTTGCCGGGGACTTGACTCTCCGCGTTTCCTGTTAAGTCTCAAAATTGCCCTGGGCGTTAAGTCCGTTCTGTAGGCTAGCACCACCTTGTCTGTTGTTTTCACCAGGGCTGTCTTCAAACCTTTCCGCTCCATGGTTCACCTTGGGCAAATCGGAATTGGGGAGTTTTCATCCTCATTGCCGACGTGATCTGACAGATCCTCGTGTTCATGCTGCTCCCTGGTGATGCATCGCCGGAATCTAGTCAATTTGGCTGTGGTGAATGTAATATATATATGTATATATGTTAATTCACACAGTCTTTGTAAGCGCAGTAGCACTATCCTACCACTAGGGGGAGTAGCGCTGGGAGTACTCAGGAACATGTACCGGGCTCCACCCTTGGCTCCGCCCACGACTCCTCCCCCTACTGCAGCTGTATAAATACCCTTGTCCAGAGTCAGCCTGAGTTCACTAAGAGTTCATCAACAGGTAACAGGCTGGCTCTGAAGTAAGTCGATTAAAGCCTAGATTCTTATCGGAAACACGTGTCTGGTGAATTGATGGTTCCATCATTGGCATTGAGGTCTCGTAGCCTCTGAGTGATCTTGGTCTTCAGACACAACTCTAGACAGTCTCATCCGTTAAAGCAGCAACACCGACTAGCTGTTGGTCTGCAATGTTTGTTGGACTTGTGGCTTGATTGGGCTCAGGTAAGTGCGTCGAATATGCATAGCCTTTCTGGTGACCAGGTAACTATCCTGGCGATTTTCAAGGACCCGTTCCGATACATGTTCCTCAGAATCAGGCCAGCGGTGGGTTCCAGTTCTCTCGGCCCATCGGGCATCGTCTTTAGGGCGAATTCCTTTGTCTTTCATTCTCCCACCAGGTTTCCCTCAGCTCTGGACCTCCCGCTGCAGCTGGGTTATTTGACGTGTGAGCAAATGTTGTGACTTTAGCTCGAAAGCAGCTTCGCACTTCATTTTTATCCCAGGACCCATCCCTGCTGGCTGTCCAACACGCGTGGTCAGCCCTGTTGTGGGCGTGACCTAAACTTTCATACATCGCCTTGGCAACATGGCCCCTGTATCACCAGCCTGGCCCCATACACTGACCTATGAGGTCTCAGGTGCCAAGTTGAGGCAGACCCCGAATGTGAGAACTCCATTGGACTCAAAACGTTAACTCTGCCTCTCTCTCCCTTGGGGAGGATGGTGTTGGCCACTCGTAGGCTTGAGGCCTTCCATGACTGGGCGGCATGGTGGCACGGTGGTGAGCACTGCTGCCTCACAGCGTTAGGGTCCCAGCTTCAATTCCGGCCTTGGGTGATTGTCTGTGCGGAGTTTGCACGCTCTCCCTGCTTCTGGGTCGGGTTCCTCCGGGTGCTCCGGTTTCCTCCCACAGTCCAAAGACGTGCAGGTTAGGTTCTAGAGTGGAAATAATGTGGAACTAGCTACCACAGGCATCAGGTGAGGCAAATACATTTAAGGGCAAACTGGATAGACATTGAGGGGGAAGGTCTGTTCCTGTGGGGTGAGGTGAAGGGGGTGGGAGGGGGCTAGCCTGGAATGCAAACACCAGTCTTGATCATTTGGGCTGAATGATTGTGTAATACGTGAAAGTCGGATGGAGCAAAATCCTTGGTTAAGCAATGAGCAGTTTGACCCTGTGGGAACGGCCACTGCTTCCGGCGGTGGAAGGGGAGGGTAGGATTGGGGACATATATGGATGGCTGAGAGAGCGGGGGGGGGGGGGGGGGGGGGGGGGTACTCAAGCGGTGGGGATCAAGGAGAAATGGGAGGAGGAGCTGCGAGGGGGGGGGGGATAGGACAGGGAGTGTGGAATGAGGCAGTGCGTAGGGTGAATTTGACCTCCTCGTGTGCGAGGATGAGTTTGATACAGTTTAAGGTCGCACACAGGGTGCCCCTGATTCGGGCGAGGATGAGTGGGTTCTTCCAGAGGGCGGCAGACGAGTGTGAGGAGTGTGGGCGAGGACCAGCAAACCACACGCGCATGTGCTGGGGGGTGTGAGAAGTTAGAGAGATACTGGGCGGGAGTGTTTGGGACACAGGCGGAGACTGTGGGGGGTGGAGACTGGGCCGGACCCGGTGGTGGCCATTGTTGGGATACCAGAAAAGCTGGAGCTGGGTAGAGGGGAGGAAGGCCGACATTGTGGTCTTCGCCTCTGTGGTTGCTGCGGAGGATTTTGATGCAATGGCGGCCGCCAATGCCGCTGGGGTTGGGGGCCGGGCTAGGGGGCCGGGCTAGGGGGCCGCCAACGCCGCTGGGGTTGGGGGCCGGGCTTGGGGACCGGGCTAGGGGGCCGGGCTAGGGGGCCGGGCTAGGGGACCGGGCTAGGGGGCCGGGCTAGGGGACCGGGCTAGGGGGTCGGGCTTGGGGACCGGGCTAGGGGGTCGGGCTAGGGGGCCGGGCTAGGGGGCCGGGCTAGGGGGCCGGGCTTGGGGACCGGGCTAGGGGGCCGGGCTAGGGGGTCGGGCTAGGGGGCCGGGCTAGGGGGCCGGGCTAGGGGGCCGGGCTAGGGGGCCGGGCTTGGGGACCGGAAGGGGCCGGGCTAGGGGAATGCCAACGCCGCTGGGGTTGGGGGCCGGGCTAGGGGGCCGGGCTAGGGGACCGGGCTAGGGGGCCGGGCTAGGGGGCCGGGCTAGGGGGCCGGGCTTGGGGACCGGGCTAGGGGGCCGGGCTAGGGGAATGCCAACGCCGCTGGGCTTGGGGGCCGGGCTAGGGGACCGGGCTAGGGGGCCGGGCTAGGGGGCCGGGCTAGGGGACCGGGCTAGGGGGCCGGGCTTGGGGACCGGGCTAGGGGGCCGGGCTAGGGGGCCGGGCTTGGGGACCGGGCTAGGGGGCCGGGCTAGGGGGCCGGGCTAGGGGGCCGGGCTAGGGGGCCGGGCTTGGGGACCGGGCTCGGGGGCCGGGCTAGGGGACCGCCAACGCCGCTGGGGTTGGGGGCCGGGCGAGGGGACCGGGCTAGGGGGGCGGGCTAGGGGGCCGGGCTAGGGGGTCGGCTAGGGGGTCGGGCTTGGGGACCGGGCTAGGGGGTCGGGCTAGGGGGCCGGGCTAGGGGGCCGGGCTAGGGGGTCGGGCTAGGGGGCCGGGCTAGGGGGCCGGGCTAGGGGGCCGGGCTAGGGGCCGGGCTAGGGGGGCCGGGCTAGGGGGTCGGGCTAGGGGGTCGGGCTAGGGAGCCGGGCTTGGGGACCGGGCTAGGGGGCCGGGCTAGGGGAATGCCAACGACGCTGGGGTTGGGGGCCTGGCTAGGGGGCCGGGCTTGGGGGCCGGGCTAGGGGGCCGGGCTAGGGGGTCGGGCTAGGGGGTCGGGCTAGGGAGCCGGGCTTGGGGGCCGGGCTAGGGGACCGGGCTAGGGGGCCGTGCTAGGGGGCCGGGCTAGGGGGTCGGGCTAGGGGGTCGGGCTAGGGGGCCGGGCTTGGGGACCGGGCTAGGGGGTCGGGCTAGGGGGCCGGGCTAGGGGGCCGGGCTAGGGGGCCGGGCTAGGGGGCCGGGCTAGGGGGCCGGGCTAGGGGGCCGCCAACGCCGCTGGGGTTGGGGGCCGGGCTAGGGGGTCGGGCTAGGGGAATGCCAACGCCGCTGGGGTTGGGGGCCGGGCTAGGGGGCCGGGCTAGGGGAATGCCAACGCCGCTGGGGTTGGGGGCCGGGCTAGGGGGCCGGGCTAGGGGAATGCCAACGACGCTGGGGTTGGGGGCCGGGCTAGGGGGCCTGGCTTGGGGGCCGGGCTAGGGGACCGGGCTAGGGGGCCGGGCTAGGGGGCTGGGCTAGGGGGTCGGGCTAGGGGGTCGGGCTAGGGGGCCGGGCTTGGGAACCGGGCTAGGGGGCCGGGCTAGGGGGTCGGGCTAGGGGGTCGGGCTAGGGGGCCGGGCTAGGGGGCCGGGCTAGGGGGCCGGGCTAGGGGGCCGGGCTAGGGGGCCGGGCTTGGGGACCGGGCTAGGGGGCCGGGCTAGGGGACCGCCAACGCCGCTGGGGTTGGGGGCCGGGCGAGGGGACCGGGCTAGGGGGTCGGGCTAGGGGGCCGGGCTAGGGGGTCGGGCTAGGGGGTCGGGCTTGGGGACCGGGCTAGGGGGTCGGGCTAGGGGGCCGGGCTAGGGGGCCGGGCTAGGGGGCCGGGCTAGGGGGCCGGGCTAGGGGGCCGGGCTAGGGGGCCGGGCTAGGGGTCCGGGCTAGGGGGTCGGGCTAGGGGGTCGGGCTAGGGAGCCGGGCTTGGGGACCGGGCTAGGGGGCCGGGCTAGGGGAATGCCAACGCCGCTGGGGTTGGGGGCCGGGCTAGGGGGCCGGGCTAGGGGAATGCCAACGACGCTGGGGTTGGGGGCCCGGCTAGGGGGCCGGGCTTGGGGGCCGGGCTAGGGGGCCGGGCTAGGGGGTCGGGCTAGGGGGTCGGGCTAGGGAGCCGGGCTTGGGGGCCGGGCGAGGGGACCGGGCTAGGGGGTCGGGCTAGGGGGCCGGGCTAGGGGGTCGGGCTAGGGGGTCGGGCTAGGGGGCCGGGCTTGGGGACCGGGCTAGGGGGTCGGGCTAGGGGGCGGGCTAGGGGGTCGGGCTAGGGGGCCGGGCTAGGGGGCCGGGCTAGGGGGCCGGGCTAGGGGGCCGCCAACGCCGCTGGGGTTGGGGGCCGGGCTAGGGGGTCGGGCTAGGGGAATGCCAACGCCGCTGGGGTTGGGGGCCGGGCTAGGGGGCCGGGCTAGCGGAATGCCAACGCCGCTGGGGTTGGGGGCCGGGCTAGGGGGCCGGGCTAGGGGGTCGGGCTAGGGGGTCGGGCTTGGGGACCGGGCTAGGGGGTCGGGCTAGGGGGCCGGGCTTGGGGACCGGGCTAGGGGAATGCCAACGCCGCTGGGGTTGGGGGCCGGGCTAGGGGGCCGGGCTAGGGGGCCGGGCTAGGGGGCCGGGCTAGGGGGCCACCAAAGCCGCTGGGGTTGGGGGCCGGGCTAGGGACCGGGCTTGGGGGCCGGGCTAGGGGGCCGGGCTAGGGGGCCGGGCTAGGGGGCCGCCAACGCCGCTGGGGTTGGGGGCCAGGCTCGGGGACCTGTACAACTAACTTCCTCCGGTTGGAGAAATTTAAGTTTGAAGTGGGGGGGGGGAGGGTTTTTGAGGCACGGTGGGGATTGTTCGTGACCATGTTTGAGGAGTTGTTCGTCGCGGTGGGTGGGGACGGGGTGAAAAGGGAAAAAACGTGGAAAGAGTGTAACATTATGAGTTAGGGAGAGTATTCCCCAGATTATTGATGTTTTTGTATTGTTTGAATAAGTTTGGAATAAAATACATTAAAAAACCCAATGAGCGGCTTGTCAGAAAGTCAGATAATTTTCGGGGTTATTGTAGCAATCTTTGTTTAATTAAACTCCAGCGCGTTGGGTGGCTGCTTACTTATTGTTGTCTCTGATGGACCATAAACTGATTGTGATTGTGGGATAAGAATAAAAGTGCATTCACATTGGATTTGCCCGGCCTTCAATGCTACCCCAGAGTCTGCAGGATTTAATGATTATTCTCCTGAATGCAGCTGCGTACCACACCAAGGAAAAGAATTGTACAGGCATAAAAACTAAATTACCCATTTTTGACACTTTCCTTCATCAGCTGTAAGAATATTGGAGATCACAGAATTGTTACGGTGCAGAAGGAGGCCATTCGGCCCATAGTGTCCGCACTGGCTCGCACATGGCTCAGCACCATGCCCCTGCCTTTTCCCCGTACCCCTGCACACTGCTTCTGTTCAAATAATCATCTAATCCCCTCTTGAATGCCTCGGTTGTAGAATCCCCGCAGTGTAGAAGGAGGCCATTCGGCCCATCGAGTCTGCACCGACCCTCGGCCCACTCCACCACCCTATCCCCGTAACCCCACCTCATCATTGGACACTAAGGGGCAATTTACCATGGCCAATCCACCCAATCTGCACATCTTTGGACTGTAGGTGGAAACCGGAGCATCCGGAGGAAACCCACGCAGACACGGGGAGAACGTGCAGACTTCACAAGGTCTCAATCGAACGCAGGTCCCTGGTGCCTTGAGGCAGCAGCGCTAACCACTGTGTCGCCACACTTCCAGGCCGTGCATTCCACACCCCAACCAATCGCTGTGTGAAAATGTTTTTTTCTCACATCGCGTTGGCTTCCTTTTGGGAATCACTTTAAATCTGTTTCCTCTTGTTCTTGATCCTTTTAAGAGAGGGAAGTTTCTCCCTGTCTACTCTGTCCAGCCGCCCTCATGATTTTGAACATCTCTATCAAATCTCCCCTCAGCCTTCTCTCCAAGGAGAACAATCCCAACCTCTCCGATCTATCCTCATCACTGACGTTTCTCATCCCCAGAACCATTCTTGTAAACCTCTTCTGCGCTCTCTCCAATGCATCCTTCCTATCCTCTCCAATGCATCCTTTCTATACTCTCCAATGCATCCTTCCTATACACTCCAATGCATCCTTCCTATCCTCAACAATGCATCCTTCCTATCCTCTCCAATGCATCCTTCCTATACGCTCCAATGCATCCTTTCTATACTCTCCAATGCATCCTTCCTATACTCTCCAATGCATCCTTCCTATCCTCTCCAATGCATCCTTCCTATCCTCTCCAATGCATCCTTCCTATCCTCTCCAATGCATCCTTCCTATACTCTCCAATGCATCCTTCCTATCCTCTCCAATGCATCCTTCCTATCCTCTCCAATGCATCCTTCCTATACTCTCCAATGCATCCTTCCTATACGCTCCAATGCATCCTTCCTATCCTCTCCAATGCATCCTTCCTATCCTCTCCAATGCATCCTTCCTATACTCTCCAATGCATCCTTCCTATCCTCTCCAATGCATCCTTCCTATCCTCTCCAATGCATCCTTCCTATCCTCTCCAATGCATCCTTCCTATACTCTCCAATGCATCCTTCCTATACTCTCCAATGCATCCTTCCTATACTCTCCAATGCATCCTTCCTATCCTCTCCAATGCATCCTTCCTATACTCTCCAATGCATCCTTCCTAAACTCTCCAATGCATCCTTCCTATCATCTCCAATGCATCCTTCCTATCCTCTCCAATGCATCCTTCCTATACTCTCCAATGCATCCTTCCTATACTCTCCAATGCATCCTTCCTATCCTCTCCAATGCATCCTTCCTATACTCTCCAATGCATCCTTCCTATACTCTCCAATGCATCCTTCCTATCCTCTCCAATGCATCCTTCCTATCCTCTCCAATGCATCCTTCCTATCCTCTCCAATGCATCCTTCCTATACTCTCCAATGCATCCTTCCTATACACTCCAATGCATCCTTCCTATACTCTCCAATGCATCCTTCCTATACTCTCCAATGCATCCTTCCTAACCTCTCCAATGCATCATTCCTATACTCTCCAATGCATCCTTCCTATACTCTCCAATGCATCCTTCCTATACTCTCCAATGCATCCTTCCTATACTCTCCAATGCATCCTTCCTATACTCTCTAATGCATCCTTCCTAACCTCTCCAATGCATCATTCCTATACTCTCCAATGCATCCTTCCTATACTCTCCAATGCATCCTTCCTATACTCTCCAATGCATCCTTCCTATACTCTCCAATGCATCCTTCCTATACTCTCCAATGCATCCTTCCTATACTCTCCAATGCATCCTTCCTATATTCTCCAATGCATCCTTCCTATACTCTCCAATGCATCCTTCCTATGCACTCCAATGCATCCTTCCTATACTCTCCAATGCATCCTTCCTATACTCTCCAATGCATCCTTCCTATCCTCTCCAATGCATCCTTCCTATACTCTCCAATGCATCCTTCCTATACACTCCAATGCATCCTTCCTATACTCTCCAATGCATCCTTCCTATACACTCCAGTGCATCCTTCCTATACTCTCCAATGCATCCTTCCTATACTCTCCAATGCATCCTTCCTATACTCTCCAATGCATCCTTCCTATACCCTCCAATGCATCCTTCCTATACTCTCCAATGCATCCTTCCTATAATCTCCAATGCATCCTTCCTATACTCTCCAATGCATCCTTCCTATATTCTCAAATGCATCCTTCCTATACTCTCCAATGCATCCTTCCTATGCTCTCCAATGCATCCTACCTATACACTCCAATGCATCCTTCCTATACTCTCTAATGCATCCTTCTTATACTCTCCAATGCATCCTTCCTATCCTCTCCAATGCATCCTTCCTATCCTCTCCAATGCATCCTTCCTATCCTCTCCAATGCATCCTTCCTATACTCTCCAATGCATCCTTCCTATACACTCCAATGCATCCTTCCTATACTCTCCAATGCATCCTTCCTATACTCTCCAATGCATCCTTCCTAACCTCTCCAATGCATCATTCCTATACTCTCCAATGCATCCTTCCTATACTCTCCAATGCATCCTTCCTATACTCTCCAATGCATCCTTCCTATACTCTCCAATGCATCCTTCCTATAATCTCCAATGCATCCTTCCTATACTCTCCAATGCATCCTTCCTATATTCTCCAATGCATCCTTCCTATGCACTCCAATGCATCCTTCCTATGCACTCCAATGCATCCTTCCTATACTCTCCAATGCATCCTTCCTATACTCTCCAATGCATCCTTCCTATCCTCTCCAATGCATCCTTCCTATACTCTCCAATGCATCCTTCCTATACACTCCAATGCATCCTTCCTATACTCTCCAATGCACCCTTCCTATACACTCCAGTGCATCCTTCCTATACTCTCCAATGCATCCTTCCTAAACTCTCCAATGCATCCTTCTTATAGCATGGGGCCCAGAACGATACACAATATTTCAGCTGAGATCTAACTAGTGTCTTGTATCGGTTCAGCATATTCTCCTTGCTCTCACACTCTATGCCCCTATTAATAAAGCCCAGGATACTATTTGCTTTATTAACTGCTCTCTCCACCTGTCCTGTCACCTTCAATGATCGATGTACATACACACCCAGGACCCTCTGCTCCTGTACCCCTTTCAGAATTTTACCCCTTATTTTATATTGTCTCTCCATGTTCGTCCTGCCAAATACATCACCTCGCACTTCTCTGCATTGAACTACATCTGCCCCCTGTTTGCCCACTCCACCAACCTGTCTTTGTCCTTCTGAACATAGAACATAGAACAGTACAGCACAGAACAGGCCCTTCGGCCCTCAATGTTGTGCCGAGCCATGATCACCCTACTCAAACCCACGTATCCACCCTATACCCGTAACCCAACAACCCCCCCCCCCTTAACCTTACTTTTATTAGGACACTACGGGCAATTTAGCATGGCCAATCCACCTAACCCGCACATCTTTGGACTGTGGGAGGAAACCGGAGCACCCGGAGGAAACCCACGCACACAGGGGGAGGACGTGCAGACTCCACACAGACAGTGACCCAGCCGGGAATCGAACCTGGGACCCTGGAGCTGTGAAGCATTTATGCTAACCACCATGCTACCCTGCTGCCCCCCAGTTCTGCACTGTCCTCGCAGTTTATAATACTTCCACGTTTTGTGCCATCTGCAAACTTTAAACCCTGACTGTGTCGGGTCCATTTCTGTTTTGACGGTAGCCGTAGTTTAGCTACAGTTTTTCCCGCCAACTTTTCATTCAGCCCAAACGGCCCAGCTTGGTTCTTGCCCCATTGAAGGCGGCTCTCCCCCAGTTAATGTTTTTTTACCCTGTGTGGTAAACCACTGTATGACATTGTGTTGTGTTGTGTTGTTACATGCCTGGGCTTGTCCCTGGTGACTCCGCATGTGGCACCTCCCCTCTATCTTGTTATGCTGTAGCATAAGCGGCTTCCTTGAGGTGCACTTGACTCAGGAAAGATCAGACGTGGTGATAACTTCAATACGTTTATTAAACTATATACACTTCTATAACTTGGGTTCGACACTACTGTTAATCCTACTATAGCTACCCAGACTGACTAACCAGACTGCTACAATCCACGTGGTGCGAATGATATCAAATCAACCCTGTGTCTCTACTGACTGTCTCCACTGAAAAGAGGTGTGGTGTCCTTTATATATGAGTTGGTGTAATGTCCTCCTGTGGTCGTGTCACCTCTGTGTGTATCGTGAATGCACATTGGTCGTGTCCTATCTTACTAACCTATTGGTTGAGTGTGTGTGTGATGTCTCTGGTGCTCCCTCTAGTGTCTATCTAGTCTACATGTATTTACATTAACCCCTTGTGTATTTACAGTGATGCACATCACCACACCCTCGGGCTCATGTATAAAGGTGGCTAGTCTCTGCCTCCGACCCAGTTCGGGACCAGAGGCCAGGAGGCTTGGTGTTTAGTGTACTAAAGCCTCAAGTTACATTCATCACTTGTCGTGTGTATCACCGTGGTTTGCCTATTATAATTTATCATCATCCAAAACCTTCCAATACAATGATCACTGTATCCCAAATGTTTGCCCACTGGCAGTAAGGTGGGGCAGAAAGGTCTGTTTGACTGCGGCGGAGCACTTGGAGTCAGAGAGCTATGGGGAAACCTCCAGGAACATGTCCGATCTGAGCGGGCAACTGTCGGTCCCGGAAGGCCTCAAGCCTTTGGGTGGAGACCATGTGCTTGCTCCGCACAGCCCAGCCAAGGAGGCTTTCCCTATTCCAGTGAAGTTAGGCAGGTGATTGAACCAGAGTGAGAAATGCCTGAAACACTAAATGGCTGGTTGTCAGTGTGGTCAAGTCTTGTGCTGATCCCGTCCCTCTTAAACCAAGGAAAGGAATCATGCTGGGGGTGGAATGACGGACATGGATCAGATAGGAATAGGGTAACCAACCTTCCCGGAATGGCCGGGAGCCTCTCAGCATCAATCTCCTGGTGGATGGTGAAAGCAATCCGGGAGATTCAATATCTTTCTTCAACAAATAAATTGATATGTCGTAAACTGTTAATGCCGTGAGTCAGACATGTGTGCAGTGCTCATAAACATTATTGCCTGTTTTTGATCAAGGAGAAAGGTCAAAGGTTAGCCTCTCAACTACTCATGGTTAACAGAATGGTTATGTCTCTGGCGGCTGGATTTGCTCTGCAGGGGGCTGAGAGGCTGACACAGCAACTGGCCCTGCACAGCTGTGAGCTGAGTGCGGTGTGAGCGAGCCGGGAGGGGGGGGGGGGGGGCAGCGCTTCTGCAGGAAGCAGGCGAGCACAAGACGGAGTGTGTGCAGGCGGAGGCTGTGGGTATTGGATGGAGTGGGTGCAGGCGGCTTGCTCCACACGGACTCGGTTTCCAGTGAATGCCAGTAGCCATCAGTAGGGGGCAGTGTTGAGTAACATGTGGCTGGAGAGTGGAACACAGCAGATACTTGTCGTTGATGTGCTATCAATTACGACAAGAGTAGAGAGTAATCAAGATTTTATTACACATTTATACTCCGGCTACTGGGCAGAGCCAGAAGGCAGGGATTTACCCCTGTACCTGTAGTACAGGGGCCTTACCGTAATACCCTCGTATGCAGTGCAGTATATACAATATAATACAACAGCCGGGGCAGAGTGAGGTGTGGGGTGGCGCACGGGGACCCAGCTGGTGCCAGTTCCGAAGGGCGACGGTGTCTTGGAGTGAAGGGCGTCGGGGAGGACCTCCTGCCAGTGGGAGGTTCCTGGACCGTAGGGGCAGCTGGACGGCCCTCCAGATCGTCCCATTATCCCTCTCCACCTGCCCGTTTCTCCAGGGGCTGTAGCTGGTCGTCCTGCTCGAGGCAATGCCCCTGTTGTGCAGGAATTGACGCAGCTCATCGCTCATGAATGAGGAACCCGGTCGCTGTGGACGTAAGCGGGGAAACAGAACAGAGCGAAGATGGTGTCGAGGGCTGTGATGACGATGCCAGACGTTATATTGTGGCATGGGACAGCGAAAGGGAATCTCGAGTACTCGTCGACCACATTGAGAAAATATGTGTTGCGGTCGGTGGAGGGGAGGGGCCCTTTGAAATCCATGCTGAGGCGCTCAAAGGGGCAGGAGGCCTTCACCAGGCGCACACGGTCTGGCTGGTAGAAGTGCGGCTTGCATTCCGCACAGACCTGGCAGTCTCTGGTGATAGCCCTGACTTCCTTGATGGAGTAGGGCAGGTTGTGGGCCTTTATAAAGTGATAAAAGCTGGTGACCTCTGGGTGACAGAGATCGTTGTGCAGGGTGCGGAGTCGGTCTACTTGTGCGCTGGCACATGTACCTCGGGATAGGGCATCGGGGGGTTCATTGAGCTTGCCGGGGCGATACAAAATCTCGTAATTGTAGGTGGAGAGATTGATCCTCCACCTCAAGATCTTATCGTTTTTGACCTTGCCCCGCTGTGTATTGTTAAACATGAAGGCAACCGACCATTGGTCAGTGAGGAGAGTGAATCTCCTGCCGTCCAGGTAATGCCTCCAATGTTGCACAGCTTCAACGATGGCTCGGGCCTCCTTTTTGACGGAGGAGTGCCGGATATCGGAGGCATGGAGGGTGCGGGAAAAGAATGCCACAGGCTTGCCTGCCTGGTTGAGGGTGGTGGCCAGAACGACGTCTGATGCATCATTCTCGACTTGAAAGGGTAGCGCCTCGTCGACCGCGTGCATTGCGGCCTTGGCGATGTCGGCCTTGATACGGTCGAAGGCCTGGTGAGCATCAGCCGTCAGTGGGAAAACGGTGGATTGAATCAGTGGGCGGGCCTTGTCCGCATAGCTTGGGACCCACTGAGCTTGGTACGAAAAGTACCCCAGGCATCGTTTGAGGGCCTTGGGGCAGTGGGGGTGGCGGAGTTCCATGAGGGGGCGCATGCGATCGGGGTCGGGCCCTAGAACTCTGTTCTGGACCACATAGCCGTGGATGGCTAATCGGTTCGTGCTGAACACACACTTCTCCTTGTTGTAGGTAAGGTTGAGGAGCTTGGCGGTGTGGAGAAATTTGGAAAGGTCAGCGTTGTGGTCCTGCTGGTCGTGGCCGCAGATGGTGACGTTGTCCAAGTACGGGAAAGTGGCCCGCAGTCCGTACCGGTCAACCATTTGGTCCATCTCCCGTTGGAAGACCGACACCCCGTTAGTGACGCCGAAGGGAACCCTAAGGAAATGGTAAAGGCGGCCGTCCGCCTCAAACGCGGTGTACTGGCGGTCTGCCTTGCAGATGGGGAACTGGTGGTAGGCAGATTTCAGGTCCACTGTCGAGAAGACCCGGTACTGTGCAATCTGATTGACCATAACAGATATGCGAGGGAGGGGGTACGCATCGAGCTGCGTGTACCGATTGATGGTCTGACTGTAGTCAACGACCATCCTGTTTTTCTCCCCAGTTTTTACCACTACCACTTGGGGTCTCCAGGGGCTGTTGCTGGCCTCGATTATACCTTCCACAGCAGCCGCTGGACCTCAGATCTGATGAAGGTCCTGTCCTCGGCGCTGTACAGTCTGCTCCTGATGGTGATGGGTTTGCAATCCGGGGTGATTTTCTCAAACAGGGAAGGTGGGTCGACCTTAACGGTCGTGAGGCCGCACACAGTCAGGGTGGCATGAGCCCGCCGAATTTCAGGGTTAGGCTCTGGAGGTTGCACTGGAAGTCCAGGCCGAGTAGCAGGGTAGCGCAGAGGTTGGGGAGGACATAGAGGCGGAAGCCGCTGAACTCCACGCCCTGGATGGTGAGGGTGGCGATGCAGTACCCCCGGATCGCCACGGAGTGGGATCCGGAGGCCAGGGAGATTCTCTGGTTGGTGGCGTGGACCATGAGGGAGCAGCACCTTACCGTGTCAGGGTGGATAAATCTCTCAGTGCTTCCGGAGTCCAGAAGGCAGGAAAGCTTGTGCCTGTCGATCTTCACCGTCATTGACGCGGTCGCAAGGTTGACGCAGT
Organism: Scyliorhinus canicula; assembly: GCF_902713615.1. Classification (NCBI taxonomy): domain Eukaryota; kingdom Metazoa; phylum Chordata; class Chondrichthyes; order Carcharhiniformes; family Scyliorhinidae; genus Scyliorhinus; species Scyliorhinus canicula. The sequence continues at coordinate 9,669,960 of NC_052155.1, read as the reverse complement.
TGTGTCTGGTCGATCATAACGGAGGCCAGGCGTGGTTGGTTGGCGGCCATTGCAGGTGATGTGCGGCCCCATGAGGTGTCTGATGAGCAGGGATCTTGAGGCGGGCAAGATGGCGGCACCCACGGGCCACACGTGTTGTGAGGGGAGCAAGATGGCGGTGCCCACGGGCCACCCGTGGTCTGCGGGGAGGAAGATGGTGGCACCCGGGGGTCGCACATGTGGGGCGCCGGAGCAATGGCAAAGACCCAGTGGGCCTGGCACACAGCAGCAAAATGTCCTTTCTTACCGCAGGCCTTGCAGATGAAGGTAAGGGAAAGTGGCAGGCAGCGTTGTCGGGGGTGCTTTGACTGTCCGCAGAAGTAGCACTTGGGTCCCCCAGGGTTGTTTGGTTGCCGCTCGGCGCAGGCCTGGGGGAGGTCGCTGACGGGGTGCACGGTAGGGCGTTCGCTGGCGGGGTCCATAATGTCCAGGAGGGGGGGGCCGCACGGTCGGGGGCATACGCTTGAAGATTGTGCGAGGGGGGGGGCATGGGGGAGTTGCTGGGGGGGGGGGTAAGGGGGGAGGGGGAGTTGCTAGGGGGGTGTGGGGGGAAAGCGCATTGCCTTCTCCTCCTGTGAACCTGATTGGCGTGAGAGTGAGGTCCAAGCAGGCTCACCTGTTGCATTAAAGGTAAGAGAAAATAGTGTGTCATGAAGGTCGGCCGCGTGGGTTGTGCAGGTCGGCCGACGTGGGTAATGAAGGTCAGCTGGCGTGGGTCATGAAGGCTGGCCGGTGTGGGTCGCGAAGGTTGGCCGACGTGGGTCGCAAAGGTCAGCTGACATGGGTCATGAAGGTTGGCGAGTTGGTAAAAGTGGGTCCGAGGAAAAAAAGTTTGAAAAACACCAAGTTACAAAGTATGATCAGTGGAACAGGACAACCTGCACAATAGCACAACCTAATGGCTAAGGAGGGACTTGCAATTAATTACAATATGATGCTCAAATGTTGACTGGTCACAGAGAATCTGAAACCCAAATCAGCACATTTGGCCCAACTAGTCTATATTCGTTTTTAGCCTGGGGGTTACCAGAAACTGAACTGGACTAGTCATATCAATATTGTGGCTACCAGGGCAAGTCAAAGGCTAGCAATCCTGCGGCGAGTAACTCACCTCCTGACCCCCCCCAAAGCTTGTCCACCATCTACAAGGCACAAGTCAGGAATGTGATGGAATACTCCCCACTTGCCTGGATGAGCGCAGCTCCAACAACACTCAAGAAGCTCAACACCATGTAGGACAAAGCAGCCCCGCTTGATTGCTCCTCCTTCCACAAACATTCAAACCCTCCACCACCAATGAACAGTGGCAGCCGTGTGTACCATCTACAAGATGCACTGCAGTAACTCACCAAGGATCCTTAGGCAGCACCTTCCAAACCCACGACTACTACCATCTAGAAGGACAAGAGCAACAGATACCACCTGGAGGTTCCCCTCCAGTCACTCACCATCCCGACTTGGAAACGTATCGCTGTTCCTTCACTATCGGGTCAAAATCCTGGAACTCCCTTCCTAACAGCACTGTGGGTGTACCTACACCTACGGGACTGCAGCAGTTCAAGGAGGCAGCTCACCACTACCTTAGAACATAGAACATAGAACATAGAACAGTACAGCACAGAACAGGCCCTTCGGCCCTCGATGTTGTGCCGAACAATGATCACCCTACTTTAAACCCACGTAACCCGTTTTCCCCGTAACCCAACAATTCCCCATTAACCTTACACTACGGGCAATTTAGCATGGCCAATCCACCTAACCCGCACATCTTTGGACTGTGGGAGGAAACCGGAGCACCCGGAGGAAACCCACGCACACACAGGGAGGACGTGCAGACTCCACACAGACAGTGACCCAGCCGGGAATCGAACCTGGGACCCTGGAGCTGTGAAGCATTGATGTTAACCACCATGCTACCGTGAGGCCCCTAAACTTCTTCTCAAGGGCAACTAGAGATGGGCAATAAATGTTGACCCATCTCAACATCCCATATATAAGTAAGAAAAACAAGCTCCCTGTTGGATTTGTCAATGATTTTTTGTCTATTAATAGGCTTTAATTTTGGACAAATGGACCTTTTCTATATCGGCCCGATCAACCTCGTCACCTCTCCCACACCTGTCCTAAAATTTGAAAGACCTCTTTTCGGTCATCTCGCAGCCTTCTCTTTCCAGGAGAAAAGTTCAGTCTCTCCTGCGCGGTGGACCCTCTCAGTTCTCACATTATCCTTCCAAAGCTTTTGTGCACCTTCTTCCGTGTATCAGAGGTTCCCCCATTGAAAGAGGTGACAAATATTTGCGAAGGGTTTTATGCACTAAAAAACATTGGCGTCTAGTAGGGTTAATACGCAAAGGAACCGAGTGGGAGGATATATCACAATCCCGGACCAGACCCCAACAGGTGCTAGGATATCGGACAGAAACTCCAATATTTAATTTAATTTGTAAGACTGTGAGGAAAAGGTGATGTGTTGGCTTCTGTAGGCTTGAGAGATGAACAGACACTTCCAACACATATGAAGGTTCAACTCAATTTTATTAAGTACTTCTAACTAACTAACACACGATGACTGTGGGTCTAAATAATGCTAATTTAAACTAGAGACCTAAGCCTTGTCCGAACCAGTTGATTCTCTCAGCACGTGGTGTGAGTCTGTGCTGGGCTGGATGAGTTCTTGTTACACTCAGAGGCAGCATCCAGAATGAGCAGGAACCGTGGTGCCCTCTGCCTTTATAGTGTGTGTATTCTAACTGGTGATTGGCTGCGGTGTTTGTACATGTTGATTGGTCCCTGTGTGTGTCCATCAGTGTGTGTCTGCACCATGATATACTGGTGTATATTATGACAAAGGGTACCTTGTTCCCATGGTGATTCCACACACAAGTAGGGATCTAGTATATTAAAACAAACTTTATTACTAATTATTTAGTATTAATAATTTTATCATAAATAAAGCTTATAAGTACCTATGTTTAACAATACAATGAAACAATCCTAACTGCTATCTTTATCTTCACTCAAGCAAGACCAATCTCTGGTCACAATCCACTTTAAAATACATTTCGAGCAGCGTTTTTCCAATTTTTTCTCCTGGGACCCACTTTTTAAAAAGTTTTTATTCAAGGCTTTTTCATATCAACATACAAAAACAGAAGAATAATCCAGCCATATTATAATCAACCAAGACCCACTCCGACCCAGCCCATAACACCGCTCCATTCTCACAACCCCACCTTCCCCATAAACCTTTTTCTCTCATTCCCTCCACCCCCTGCTGACCTCTCAAACTTCCTTAAAGAAATCAAGAAAGTGCTTCCACCTCCGAGTGAACCTATCCTCAAGCCGAACGTGACTTTCTCCAGCTTCAGGAATTTTGGACAGGTTGCTCACACACACCCCGACACACGGCGGCTCCACGTCCCGCCATCCGAGCAAAGTTCGTCTCTGGGCCATCAGGGTGGCAAAGGCCAGAACATCTGCCCCTCTCACCCCCTGGACTCCGGGGTCATCCGATACTCCGAATATCGCCACCTCTGGACTCGGGACCACCGCCACGCTCAGTACCTCGGACACGACATCCCCAAGCCCCTGCCAGAAATCCATCAGCTTCGGATATGCCCAAAACATGTGGGCCTGATTCGCAGGCCTCTCTGCTCACCGTCCACACCTATCCTCTACTCCCTCAAGGAACCTACTCGTTCCTCACTACCATCATATGTGCCCTACGTGGGCAACACGGTAGCACAATGGGTAGCACTGTTGCGTTGCAGCTCCAGGGTCCACAGTTCGATTTCCTTCTTTGGTCACTTTCTGTGCGGAGTCTGCATGTTCTCTCCGTGTCTGCGTGGGTTTCCTCTGGGTTTTCCGGTTTCTTCCCATGAGTCCCAAAAGACATGCTGTTAGGTAATTTGGGACAGCGCGCTGACGTCAGGAGGAGACGGTACTGGGACAGCGCACTGACGTCAGGAGGAGACGGTACTGGGACAGCGCGCTGACGTCAGGAGGAGACGGTACTGGGACAGCACGCTGACGTCAGGAGGAGTCGGTACTGGGACAGCGTGCTGACGTCAGGAGGAGACGGTACTGGGACAGCAAGCTGACGTCAGGAGGAGACGGTACTGGGACAGCGCGCTGACGTCAGGAGGAGACGGTACTGGGACAGCGCACTGACGTCAGGAGGAGACGGTACTGGGACAGCGCACTGACGTCAGGAGGAGGCGGTACTGGGACAGAGCGCTGATGTCAGGAGGAGACGGTACTGGGACAGCGTGCTGACGTCAGGAGGAGACGGTACTGGGACAGCTCACTGACGTCAGGAAGAGACGGTACTGGGACAGGGCGCTGACGTCAGGAGGAGACGGTACTGGGACAGGGCGCTGACGTCAGGAGGAGACGGTACTGGGACAGCGCGCTGACGTCAGGAGGAGACGGTACTGGGACAGCGCGCTGACATTAGGGCGAAACGGTACTGGGACAGCGCGCTGACGTCAAGAGGAGACGGTACTGGGACAGGGCGCTGACGTCAGGAGGAGACGGTACTGGGACAGCGCGCTGACATTAGGGCGAAACGGTACTGGGACAGCGCGCTGACGTCAAGAGGAGACGGTACTGGGACAGGGCGCTGACGTCAGGAGGAGACGGCAATGGGACAGCGCGCTGACATCAGGAGGAGACGGTACTGGGACAGCGCACTGACGTCAGGAGGAGACGGTACTGGGACAGCGCACTGACGTCAGGAGGAGACGGTACTGGGACAGCGCGCTGACATCAGGAGGAGACGGTACTGGGACAGCGCACTGACGTCAGGAGGAGACGGTACTGGGAAAGGCGCTGATGTCAGGAGGAGACGGTACTGGGACAGCGCGCTGACATCAGGAGGA